>NW_027108122.1:665492-741720 GCF_000696795.3 Halyomorpha halys | reverse complement strand
ACCTCCATTGCCTGTGCCTCCTCCGATACCGTATCCACCTCCTACTCCATTACCGTTGCTTCCAGGCCTATTTCCTCCTCCAGAACCAAAACCACCTCCTACTCCATAACCTCTTCCTCCATTGCCTGTGCCTCCTCCTATTCCAAAACCACCTCCTACTCCGTTCCCATTGCCTCCTGGCCTAATTCCTCCCCCAGAACCAAAACCACCTCCTACTCCGTAACCACTACCTCCATTGCCTGTGCCTCCTCCAATACCGTATCCACCTCCTACTCCATTACCGTTGCTTCCAGGCCTATTTCCTCCCCCAGGACCAAAACCACTGCCTCCTCCAATACCTATACCTCCTCCTACTCCCTGGCCTCTACTTCCTTGGTCGTTACCTCCTCCAGAACCAAAACCACCTCCTACTCCATAACCGCTTCCTCCATTGCCTGTGCCTCCTATTCCAAAACCACCTCCTACTCCGTTTCCTCTTTCTCCTTGACTGTCCCTGCCTCCCTGGCCGCCTTTATCGCCTCCTGAACCGTAACCGATCCCTCCTCCATAGCCGTAACCTTCTCCTACTCCATATCCGCTACCTCCTCCATAATAACTGCCATCTTCGGGTTTGTAATATTGTTCGTAGTCGTAGTTATTTCTATACCTTGGAATTTCGTCATAGCCAATGTCATAGTCTATATATTGTCTCTGATTATTGCTAACACCGTATCCACCACCTGCTCCATAGCCGTAACCTTGCCCACCGTCACTGCCGTGTCCACCTCCGTTTCTTCTATCACCTCCTACAACACTTATAGTTAATACTACCAAATATAAATTTGAAGCAATATGTTATTGTTGAATTTACCTTGATTGTTGAAATGAGCAGCGGCATAATGGCCAGCTAAGCCCAGCAGAATAACAACCACGCTTTTCATCTCAGGACCGAATACTGCCTGCAGTATCTACTGTCTGAGAAGTACGTGTCTTGTTCATTATATGCCCGACTTAAATATGCTTGCAACACTTGTTCAAACAGCATTTTTGTTTGTCAATCTGCAGTTCAGTAATTAGATTCGAGTATTTGAAAGACCTAGTTTCGTCATATTTTATTTTAAGTTACTCAATAATTCATTATTAGAAAACTAAATAATTATTATGATATATATAAAATGATTTATATATTACTTCAAAAATTTGTCGCTGCTAGTCTCTACGATATTCTATTCACTACACTCCGGTAAGGGGGGCGAGCCTGCGTGGAGGGTGGCGGTGACTGACGGGGCCAGTTGCTACTACGCCCCCCAAGCCTCAGTCGACACCGAAACGACCTGAGGACACCCCGCCAGGAGGTGCGCCGAGAATACGACACATCAAGTAAGTAGCATGGCACCCTAGCCAGAGCACCCACACTGCAATGCCAGACAAAATAAACACACTCACAAATTCTGGAACAGGTAAAATGGGTCATGACAACGAGCAGGATGATAGCAGCATATTGTACCCAAAGTGGTCCTTTAGTTTTCTCCTAAAAAAGAAAAATAATAATAATAAAAAAAAAAAATCCTTTCTCCTTTTCATATTATTGAGTAGTCCTATTTATGAATCCTGCATCTCAATGGAAATAAGACTTTAATCATTTGATTTCTCATGTCAATAAAACAAAAAAAAGAACTAGTTAAAAAATGTTTCCATAACCTTTTAATAAATTCTAGTTTATTACATATTTAAAATAAATATTGGGAATCGAAAATTGAATCGATATCAGACATTTAAATTTAATAAAAAACTCACACCTAATATGCATTAATATCTGTAAATTACATCAGTTGATAGTAACATAAATAAAAATCTGCGCTCAATAAAGAAAGCTATTTGATAACAAGTGAATATATTTATGGAGCAGTATAGAAAAATGTACTAAATACCTAAACAATAAAAAAAATTAACTGAATGTATAATATTTTCTTCGCAGTTTTGATAAACAGTAACGTTTTACTCGTTATACGAACACTTCTTGATCTGTTACTGTCAAGTTACTACTACAGTAACAACGCGCTGAGAGACGATATATGCACGACTAAATCGAATCATAATTTTTTCATTGTTATCTTCTTTCAGATGATCGGGTTTATCAGAAGAAAGTTCTTTACACATTGATCAGTAACCCTTATAAACATGAACTTTAGGTGTAATGAATAATTCACTTATCTTATGCAAGAATTGGTTTGGTTTGCGTCAATTGAATGATAATTGTCTTATAATTATCTAAATACATCTTCATGATCTGCCTACGTTATTTTGGATGATCATGAATCATCTTGCCGGACTATCATTTCACACGATGAACAAAAATGTCATTCAAATATAAATGAAGATACAGATATATGAAATAACTTTTGCTGTTTGATTTTCTGAGATTAATGTAATAAACTAAAAAGAATGTTTTAGAAATTCTGCCAATTTAATTTCGGAAATATATATTATTCGGGTATTCAATCTAAGCGGCTTTAAAAAACCAGAAATCAATTTTAGATTTTTTTTTGAGGAATATTATAAAAATATTTTGTGGTAAAATTATATAAATTTGTTTCACCTTCTGACTTGTCATATTACAATTTATGTTTTTTTTTTATCCTGCCTTCCAGGTTACAATCAAATTGATATTGTTTTAATTTTGGCCTATTACTAAGATATAGGTAACAAAAAAATGTATTAGTAATATTGATATATGTAAAATATATATATATAAAAAAAAAACGAATTATAAATATAAATAGTATTAAAAATATTTTAATGTTATAAAAAACATAAAATGCTATACGATTCAATACTGTGAATTACCCATCATATATTATAATATAGAGATTTTAATAACCTAAGTATACAACGTTCAAAAAACTTGTTTAGTAAATATTCTATTTTTACAAGTTTAAAATAAAATAAATCAAATTGATTGATCAAATTGGATTGTTGATAAAAAGTACTTTAATTCTGACGTAAGTATAATATTTAAAAAAAACACGAAAAATATATCAGTAAAGTAGATATAAATAAAATATAACAAGAAACAAATATAAAATAAAAATTTCATTAAAAATAATTTTAAATATCATTAATTAATGTCTTAAATTCAATACTGTCAACTACTCATCACATTTAATCATTTTCAGTCTAGAATAGGATATTCATAAAAATTTTTCTCAAAATTTTCAATATTTACAAATTTAAATTAAAAACAAGTTGAATAATGAAATGAGATCATCGAGAATACAATTTGGAATGAGATTACTTGATTCAAACACATACCAGTTTTACTTTGATCCATTAATTACGAACAACAACATTAATTCAATAAATACTTCGATTTGAAAAGTAATGGATTTTAAATCTATGGAATCTGTTCAAATATTTATACAGCTGTTTTTTAAACTGTCCAGCTGGTATTGGATTTATTCGGATTTGAATAACACAGATCGTATCGGTAATTGCCAAAACGTTCACTCGTTTGTATTTATTGAGTAAACAGGTGGAAATAAATATTTTTTAAGATTAACAAAAGTCTCATTAATATTTATTTAAAAAAAAAATTATCCTCTTTTAAGTATATTATGTTGCCTTAAATGCATTACAAAGTGCTCAGTTTGTATTTCCCTGTGTTTATTTAACATTTGGAAGTTTTTAGAGTGGTAAAAAGACATTTATTCGATTTTATAACCCATTACATGTTTGTTTAATTTGTTTTGAAGATGGACTATATGTTGACCACTAAAGATTAGGTTGGTTTCTTCTCCAGGTACTCGGAATGTATATATATTTAATAACAATTATGGAGCATGATCATGGGAACAATAATCTCGGGAAAATTGGAATCAGTATAGTTGTTGATTATTGACTGATCCTCAAGAGTTTCAACAATCAATAAAATCATTAATTATTAATAAATAAGTTGTATATGAGTTCCAATAATCTTCTTGGAATTATTGAAATTGATATTAGAAATAAAAATGAAGTAAATTCATTTTACAAGTTATCGATCTATGCGTAATTTATATAGGATTTATGCCTTCCCCATTCCCAATCTGAAATGTTTTGATATATTTTTTTTATTCTTCAAATATATTATATTCTCCGGTTATAATAATAATTGTAATTTAACTGAAAAATTCCTTAGCGGGAAAAGAAGAGTTAGTAGCTACTAACATAGTTTACTTTAATAATTTAGTATTATTAAATTGCTAAAAGTATTTAAATATAATTAAATCCTAAGTCAAACTACTTGTAAAAGTATGTATTATGTTCTTTGAAACGTAAAGCAAACATTTTTAAATACATTACAATTTTACGATGTCATAGTTTGTGAAATGTAATTATGAAGTTGCATTATACGAACTATGACTATGAACTATAATTTTACGCTAGTGCGTTGTTTTGATCAAACTGCAGTAATTATTATTTTTCGTATTCCCTTCAACTTTCCTTGTTTGATATGTTTTCATTTTGATTATGCTATTACCCGTTGTGTTAGGCCAGTGTTTTCTTAATACGAGATTGGATGTTTTGAAATTTCAAAAGAAGCTCATCGGATTGAATCGCATTCTTCTATTTCGCACTCCTTATTCAAAGTATCGTATTGGTTTTGTCATCATCCACCTTGTTAAAAATAGATATATGTTTTATGTTTACTTTTATGTTATAAGTTTACATAATTAGTTTTAAAATGGAAAACAGTATATTCGTTGATACTTTATCCTGTAGGCCGACATGGTGGTATGTAAATTAGATTAGTCTCCGCGTAGATTGGACTGAACGGCATGACATTGAATGAATATATTTTACTACAGTTCTTTACTTTTAATTCCATAATAATAATTGTTCCACCGAAAGTTGGTATTGAGAGATTTTAATGTCATATTAACTTCAGTTTTCCTTTTCGGACGGTTCCAAATTATTTATAGATTCTGATTAACTGTGCGAAATAGAGCATTAATAGCGAAATGACCTATATAAAGACCGGATAATTGTTCCACACCTTATTCGACCATGACCTTTTAGGACTGTTTTATATAAAGGTTAAGGGATGTTGACATATAGCACCTTTCAAGGCTGTGTATTCTTCCATAATGAAGAGAGAGAGGTGCAAGTATGTCCCACGTGGTAGATTATAACATACCTTCCATCACTTTACTAATTTCATTTCTATTAACACAGGTGTCGTATTACATTGATTTGCCCTCGCGAATAAAGTTTTTTTTCTCTGCTGTTTCACCCAGTTGCATCTTCACCCCATAGATCAACTGGGCCTCTCAATCCAGGGGACCCCTAACTCCTGTGATCGATAATGTTAAACAATAGAATAGAGTACAAATAATGTACTGAGAAGTTTGAGAAAGATTTGAAGTACTGAAGAATTGAGAAAAATTGAAAGTACTGAGAATGCTTAGGGAAAGATTCAGCTGTTTATATGGTGTACTTAAGTATTTTAAGAAATAGGATTTGAAAAGTAATCTTATTTTGCAATGAGAAACTAGAGAGAAATAGAGGAGATCACGAAACCATCTTCTTTTCAGACTGCTAGGAGGATCATCAGCTGACGAGGAAGAAACTAGGTTAGAAACAAGTGGGTATGAGTGGTTAGAAAGTTTATCATGGAAGGATTGGTATCTGGTTCTGGCCAAATCGGCAAGATATGGAACATTGAGGTCCTGATTTATGATGGGTCCTAATTCCTGACAAAGTGTTAAGGATTTTACGAAAGGTTTTTGATTGTAAGGATTGGATACGAGATGAATTCGATGGTTTATTGGAACCCCAAAGCTTAACTCCGTTTGTCCAGATATGCCTTATTATAATCATGTAGAACAATTAATTTGCATCAAGTAATCAATTATTTTGCAATGAGATACAAAAAAATTATGTTTCAGTTGAAATATTTTACCGAAATTTTTAAGATGCTCAGTAGTGGTTTATGAGTATGTTTTTGAACTTGAAAAAAAAAAAATATTTATCGAAAAAATTATAGTACAGATCCATGAATTACCTGTCATAAAAGATATTTTTTTTTTTATGTTTATATGGAAAACTGAACTTTCTTCATTTTTTTACTTTTCATTTGTATTTGTATTAGCCAGTTTGGTAAAACATGGAGGAAAAATGTTTTACCAAACTGGCTCAAAATTTCACATTTTATGTGCAATGAAGAAAGGTAAAATGTAATCAAAACACGAATTTTACTAAATTACGAATAAAAACTTGAATTTCCAGTTTTTTTAAAGACTATCCAGTTTCGAAAACATTTTAAAATTAATTATAAACCAATGTGGTGTCTGTCGGAATTATTTAAAATGATCAACTCGATCATTAAAAACAAATCAATTTACAAGGTAAATTTATTTATATTGGAAGGCGATATAAAAAAAAAAAAGATGTAAAAAGTGTATCTAAAATGCTATTGTTGAACCGTCTTTTACTTTTGGGTGTCGATTGATAACTTAAATTTATGCAAAATAAGGTACGGTTAGAATTAATGGCTGGCCGACAGTAATCAGTTCTATCACTGGTTCCCAACCGGTGGGCTGCGGAAGGGGTTCGGCAGCTCATATTTTATGAGAACGTTTTTTTTAATAACTGTTTTATTGTTCCCTTAGCTGATGTTTTATTGTTTGAAAAAAGCTTTTAACCCGAAATGCACTTTTAATGAACCTAATTTTCAAATATTTTGGTTCAATTTATGGCTTAGTGATTCCAAAACTTGTATCAATTTGGATTACTGAGTTATATGAAGGATTGCAGTTTTATTATATATTTTGTTTGTTATTTGTATACAGTTAACAAAATATAGAATGTGAGTGTATACAGAAATTTAGGCTCTTAATTAAACCTAACAATTCAGTTAAGTGCCTGCATACTTTTATAACAAAAATCATGTATCATGGAAGTGTATAATTAAAATACGATATTAACGGTACCATTGAATCATGTTCTGCTAAAATGTTGAATTATTTTTTAGAATTCAGTTATTGAATTTCAGTTATTTGAATCAACTTCAGTTATCTTGGTTATAACTCTTGTGCTAACACTTAGATAGTGTTAACATATTACTTATCTTAAAATTATTTTGTGCAAAAAAACATTTGTATGGAAACGGAGATGAATTTGTTGTCCTTTAAATGAAAAATTCTGTACGGCCTCTTCCATCCAATTGAGCGTATTTCCATCACAGCTCGGTGGGAAAACGTCGATTAAATGGTTGATGTTTTAATCCGATCTCGGTAGAGAACAGGTTGGTATATCTTTTTTAACTTTATCCAATCATTTAGTCCTCCCGTATAACTGACAGGCTTTTTGTTGAATTAAATTAAATTTTTGAAAATCCTAACGCAGGTACTTCTATCATTCTGTACTTCTGGAATATTTTTACTATATAGATAAAGATACTTTCGCAAGTTCAACAGTGATTGCAAAATATTATCTTTTATAGATTTTTTTTATTGCTATTAATTCAGGTGTTCGGTCGTAAAAAATGGTAACTGAAAAATGATAACTTTAATGATGTTAAAATGTTTCTTAATTAATTTATTTTATCTTCAGTCAGCATTAACTTACCAGAACTTAATATCAACATTATTTTTCAAAGACAGCTTATTTCCAAAAGATTCTATCAACGATTGCTGAAATCAACAATAAAAAACCGGTGATGCCAACAACTTTTTTTCATAAATATGTTACCACGTTTGTTGACCGAATTTCTGAATTTATTTGTTTTTCAATCAACTTTTTTAATCGAGTTTTTGATTCTGAATTTCCATGTGTACAAAGCATCGGAAAATCGTATAGTTTTTCTTATATTCCTGGTTATTCAAACTAAACTAAATTTAATTTTTTTTTGTAATCGCAACTGTAAAGGCTGAGTAGTAGAGCTCCATAACTAAGGTTGTTTCCCCCTTATTTTTATTTGGAAAGCCGATGAAAAGTTTTCATTAATATTTAAAATACGGGAATGAGTGGCGGGTAGGAAGAAAAAAATTGCGAAAATGTCTAACCAGACACCCACTGGTGTAACCAATCACGTACAAAACCCTCTAACTCAATTTGGAGAGGCTCTAGCGCATAAAAAATAAATAAAGTAGAAAATTGTATGTTTTTTTTTTATGTCTAGAAAACAATCCGAAAGTACAGTTTTGTTCATTTGTTTCTAAGAGACAAGTTTGCAATTTCTGAAATCTCAAAAATCGGGTCCTAGATGTCATGAAACAAATATCCGAGTTATGCACCCCAAATCCGCTCCGATGACCAACAATGTTGAAGTAGTGCAAAAGTCTACTATTTTATTCGAAAATAATACAAAACTGTGTATATTCCACTTCACTTATCATACCATTGCACGGTATCCCGAAAGGGTTCTGATGAAGTCAAATATTATTCAATTTATTCAGAAATGACTATCCGAAATTAAAAAGTTTTAAGATAGCCCTCTTTGCCGATGATACCGTGTTATACTCCCTATTTTACCGAAATGACAAAATCGCTTAAAAGAAGCTTTCAAAGAAACATCGAAGAACCTTAAAACTGGACGTTACCTCTACATTAAAAAGAAGCAGTCAAGCTTCTGTTTTTTTAATGTAGGTTTCTTTCCTCGAACTTAATTAAATGATATTCCTATCGAATTTGCCTATTTCGTAAAATGTTTTCAATAAAATAATACTTAATCAACAAACATATTAATTGGAAATGAGAAAACTGTTAATCTCGGAAAACTATTTATTACAGTACATCCAATTTAACAACAAATTATTAATTACTTTTTTTAATATAAAAAATCTATTTATTTTTTTTTATCACAGTTATCGGCAGTAATCAAATATTGGAATGACAACCAGCAAATTTTCTAATTTCTAAATAAAATAATGAATTCTAAGACAGTAGACAGGAAATTATCTTTCATCCTGCTGCTTGTTAGATTCATGTTGGTCAGGCCATATCTCTCATTAATTCGCTTTATGTCGGCATAAGTTATTATAAAATCTTTGAAGAGTCATCATGTGTTAATCGAATGTTAGTTGGTATATGTTAGTATAGCCAATCACCTATTAAGCTGCTAAGGTATTTTCAGTAGTAATATTTTTACTTTGAAAATTTCAAATTTGGTCGGGAATTCTTTGCATTAATGTTTATCTCTTAGTAGTACTTCCGTATGAGTTTAAGTATGTGTATGTGTTTTATCTCTGCTTACGTTTCATTCCAGAAGATTTGAAAAAAGTGAGATAAGTAGCTCGAAAAATATAAAAATATTAAAAGCGGGATCGGCCGAAAATTGGTTAATTTTAATGTACTGTCTGTATGCCTGAGGAATTTGGTTGTAGTCAATATATGGCAAAGGTTGTAGTAATTAATGAATAGGGGGATCAAGTTTAACGGTGTAATATAGTTTAGTTATTTTGTTTAGTAGTTTTAATATAAAAAAAACTGTTATTGCTGGGACTTGTATAAAAATTGATTTACAACATAATTAATAGGTACTACATAATTAATTTATCTCCCTATTATGTAAACAAATTTTTAGTAATCACAGTTTTCTTTCTTCTAAGTCGCCTAGAAAGTTTTATTTTAACAAATACAAATATATATACGATAAAGATACATATATACAGTCTAATACAATAGTATAACGAGGCAATCCTTCCCGGCCAACCCGTCACACTAAAACCCCGCTAGCGGTGGTCCTATATCACTTTTGAAACATTTACTTAAAATGCAAGAGGTGACTTAAGATAATCATATCGAGCAATATTTAAAAAGTGAATAAAATTGAAAAAACGGCGTGAGGTTTAGTATCTGTTTGAATAGAATAACATGTGTTGAAAATTTAAATGATTTTGCCAGATTTTCTCAGTTAATGGTTAATAATTTTTAAATCCCGAATATTTTTATAATTTTTGTGTGCTGTTGTATTCGTTTTTCGTTTTAATTTGGTATTTTTGGATCGAACTCGACATATTTTTTTGCGAATCCATCTAGGTATTTTTTTTTTTAGTAGAGTAATGTATACTTATATGAATTACACAGTTGAAGTGCCACTAGTTTTTTTTTAGTGTTAGATTCCAGAATGATATAAAAATATATTGACATTTAATACGGTAGTCACTACGAAATGCATTGTGTGATAAACACAATAGCATTTATTTTATTTGTGTGTATGATTTATCATGATCCTTATTCCGTTAGAAATCACAGACAGCGATGATAAATCATTTCTCTTTCTTGCTGTGGGTAATCTGAACTAATGGAGCAGAAAATAATTTATCATCTTTTTTGTTTCCTCAAATATGTTAGAGCTAACTGTGATCGGTCACAACTTTGTATCTACACCTTACTGTATATAGATATATTTTTTTTGTTTAAAGATTTTTAAAAATATAATTGTAAGAAAAGTTTCTCCTAATTGCAACATTAGTTTATACATTTTGTGTTTTTTAAGTATTAAGTTATTAAAATTGTCGAAAAATAAATTTATAATTTATCGATATGTGATCAATGGTACAATACCACATTGTATCAGAGATCATCTTGGCTCGTTAAAATCTTTCACCTACAAGTTTGATTAATATAATAAGCTATCTATTTAAACAAAAACTCGTGTTTTATTGTTTCATTACAAAAAGAAATAAGCTCATATTAAATTATAACATAATTTTTATTTGTATATGTATTTACACAACAATAAGAAATTTATATATTAGAACTAACTAGCAATTACAAATTTATACATGCTAATTAAATTTTTCCAAAAATAAGATTACTTTATCCTTTTACGTAAAGATAGAAAAGTCTGCTTCAAACTACAGTTGCCCATAGGTTCTACTTGGCCCTTTTATTTCAACTAGGATAGGCAATTTTATTAATATATCTTTTGCTACAACATCACATATTTTCTCATAATAGGAGTATTCATGATCTTTAGTTTAACATGTTAAAGCGTGTTAAATGGGAAAACTCATGTTAAATGGTAAAAAATTGCCTTCTTTTGCCGTGGTAAAACGAAATAACATGTAACATGGCTGAGAGTCTGTTAAATGGAGAATGACGTCTCACAACAGACCAGTTGAGCTCGCCACCATTTTTGTTTATTGTGTCAGGTTAGTTCTTTCGTGTTTGTGCTAGCACAAATAGCATACCCCTGTTATTAAATCACAATGGATAATTTTAATAATACAACGGAGAAGAAAAACAGAAGAGGTATTAGCAGATCGCTGTAGGGGTTTGTGTTGTATAGGGGGCGATTTGAATTTGAAAAGGAAAGGATTGCACAAAATTGCTGGTATTTCTAATTCGTCTATAGAATATATTTGTGGTATCCAAAATGATATTTATCTCTGGAAATTATTTTTTCTTAGCTAGTGTACTGAATTAGCGTGCTCAAAGAAGCTTAAGTATGTGTGGAGGGTCCCTGGACATTAGAGAATCACTGGCTATGAGAAACCTGACCAGCACTCAAGAAGTGGGGCTGAGCTACCTTTAATGATGCCAGGACCTTCCATAGGTAGCGTAAAGAGATCTTTGATAGGACATGGATTGGACCATTAGTTACTAAACTCTTCACTCATAGAACCAAATGACTGCTAGGCTTATATGAAAATGAACTCTAATTACTAATAGGAGTACGCACAGACCATTGCAGACTTAAAGACATTTAAAGATTTGTGGAGTTGTTGGTGATGTAACTTGTCATTTATGTGGACAGGCTCCGAAAACTGCTGTACATTACGTAGCAAACTATGACCGCTATTTGTTACTGAGTTATTATAGTCCTCTGGCTCTAATAGAATCCTAGAACATGCGGCTTCCCCTATTGGATGGCGCTCTCTTTTGAATTTCATTAAGAAAACCAAAAGATTCGACATGGAGCAATAATTGGTTGTAAAGTACTATTCAAGTGGTGTTTTTTAGGATTGACAAAAATGACCAATAAGCCCACTTGCAGTACTTGTTCTCGCCTCTTGTACCATTAGTGCACTGAAGCCTCAAATCTTTCACTTAATTATGCCAAAAAAAGTTGTCCCTCTTCAGATGTCGCTCTTTTAAAATTGTTTTCTTTCATTCTTTTTTTCATGTCCATTTATATATTTATAAACATGATCATTGATCAGTGATTTGGTTTGTTTTGATCGAAGGTTTGTTTTGTGGTTTGTTGTGATCGTTTCGCTAAAGAGAGCCTCTTCATCTCAGCTGTAATTTAAAATTGGAAACTGCCTTAATAAATTACACTCCAATAAATATTGATTCTGAGAGAACCTAAGCCACCAAATTCTAAAAAATATGGCAAACAATATATTTTAAGTTTTACTTACCACCCTTCTTGGAGGTCGGAGTGAAATCGGAGACAGTCGAGCTTGTACCATCTCTTCCGATCACAGTCATATGTACACGGCTTTGTTATATTTTGTTAAACTGTTGTATTCTTAGCAAGAATAAATTATGTCTTTATTGTACAAATTTCATTATTCAAGACTCTTTAAAATAAGAATTTTTATTGCAACAGAAAAATAAAAATTTAATGTTTGAAATTTTGGCCTTACGGGGTGGCAAGTGATAGTTGTGTAATGGGCGCCCTGCAACAGATTTTTTAGTTTTTATTGATTTATATCAAAGTTTAATAAAGATAATATTTTATCTTTCTAACTTTTTTGTGAGATATATTCTATGTTTATTATTTTTTGTGTAGGAGAAGTGAAAGAGTTAGTGGATAATTTGTTTTTGAAAAAGTCCGGAATAGGGGGTGGACGAGTAGAAAATCGAATTAACCCTGCTTATCGGGTGTCAGCCTAAACCTCTTAAGCTTTCCAATTTAATAATTGCTAAACTACCACTGTCAATATGCCTTGCCGTCCTTAGGCTCTTTATTCACTCCCGATAATTGGGTTTTTTCATTAGTTTATTAGTAATTGGACCGTCAGGAGCTGAGGTGCGATAAGAATCAAATTGATTTTCCTTGCAGTGTTCCTAAGGTTTTACCAAAAAACGTTAGTAAGATAAAAAAATCTAAACGTTTCTGATAGTTCGAAGGCCGGTAGGAAACAAAATAAAGTTATTTATTCCTAGTTTTAATTGCATTGATGAAAATTATATATATAGTTAATAGTAAAATTAATAACTCCGCCTACCATAGTTGGTGGCTGTTTCAAAATGAAGGTTTTTCATTCGGAGTTCCATATCCATAAAATGGAAACTATTACTCCTACGAACGACCTAGATATGTCTATCGGATCTCTATTGAGGTGTAATAACAGGAGTAGGAGTTTCTCATTAAATTCACCAAAATCAGAGAATTTTGATTTCCTGTTCGAAAAAAAAAAAAAAAAAAACAACGTTTGCTTATGAAAAACTATATCTCAGGTAAATTGATCCTTGATGCCTATTAGTACCCAAATTAAAGCTAGCTGAATGTACTATAATGTATTCGATGACGTTTATCTTCATAGGAGGTGTAGTTTCCATAATACGATTTAAACTCCATGATTTCATTAGCGTCTCTTCGTCAAACTATGCATTAATTTTTTTTTTAATCGCTGGTGTTGCTATTACATAGAACTCTTTTGATACATTTTCAGCATGTCGGTAGCTATACCAAATATATTTTATTAGTAATGGAACTCCGTGATTTCGCCTAGTGTCTCACGTCTTTTTGTCAAATACAGGGTTTTCGGGAAGCCTTAATTTTTGTTTTAAATCGCTGGTTTTGCTATTGCATATAACTGTTTAGATACGTTTTCAGCATGTCGGTGTCTATACCAAATATATTTTAGTAGGAATTGAACTCCGTGATTTCGCATAGTGTCTCACGCCCATTTGTCAAATACAGAGTTTTCGGGAAGCGTTAATTTTGCGGAAGTTTTCGGAGACTGTTAGTCTTAAATCGCTGGTTTTGCTATTGTATATAACTGTTTAGATACGTTTTCGGCATGTCTTTAGCATTAAAAAACGAACTTTAGTAGGACCAGAACTCCGCTATTTCGATCAACGTCTCATCACCTTCCGTCAAAATAACAAGGACCTTGCGTCACTATTCTTGGCTACCGTTTTTTCCTGGTTTAATGACCAGAACTTTTTGTTTTACTCTATAACTAATGCAAAGGAAGCCAGAGCTGTCAAACGTTGGTGAATTTATACTAAAAGATGCATAGCGTGAAGAAGACGTTTTAATTTTTTTTCCCCCTTAATGGTCCGAAATATCAACTCAACCTATCAGGAGCTCCCGAACTATTGAAAAGGAAGCCAGAAAATCACAAAATCTTCTGAGTTTCCTCCTAATGATACGCCAACTTCACATACACCTTTTCGTGCAAAAGGTACGTAATTTCGACGAAAGATAAAAGGCAAAATTGTTAGATATGTCAATTCCCTGTAAAAAGTTTTCTTCCTAATTTAGAATTATTAATCGTATGAGTTCGGCATGATAATTAGGATGTAGTGATGGGTTCTTAGAGGAAATTGAATTCTTATTTAATTTTTTTTAGGGTTGTTATAGTCATTCTGAAAAATTTGGTATTTATTAATGTAATAAATAAATAATTTAATTAGTAAACCCTTCGTTTTTTAAAGCATTTCGTGAACATAAATCACGATTTTTTAAATAGCTTTCCAGGTTTTTCCCCCTGACTTCCAGAAAAATATATTTCTTGACTTTTCCCGGTTTATTTATAAAAAAACAAATTGTAAAATGTTTTACTTATGTTTTTCTGCTATAATTTCTGTTCTGAAACTAGCGAGAATTAATTTCAAATTAAAGTATGCTGGTAAGTTAAAAGTTGAGTGGTGTGCGCACAGAACTTGATTGATCAATTAGAAGCATCACCTCTTCGTAAAAAAATCTTTAAATTATTATGCTAAAAACTCAACTCTCTGTAAATGATTATAGGGAAATGGAGAACTTTTCAAGAAGTTGTCAAAGATGTTTGCTGGCCTGAAAATGAGGAAGTTACTCTGGTACAGTGGATTCTGACTAATCTGGACTGTTCCATAATTCGAACTACCCCTCGAAAAAAAATGAAAATATTGAAAAATAATTTTTATGTAAACGGAGGACCGTTATAGGAGGAGCGGGACGGTCGAAGGGAGTAGTACTGTAATTGTGTAGTACGGTCACTGAGTCAGACAATAGTATAGTAAAGTTAGGGATTAAAATGAGGAATTCGGTGATTCTTCTAATGCCCATAGAGCTTACTCTCAGAGAGGACCAGATCGGTTCTTTTGCTGAGACAATGATTTATTTTTTATTTGAATAAAACTATTATTTATTTCATACCTCTTCCTTGCTTTTATGATATTGTAAACGATTTCAATTGTGCTGTTTCACAGATACATTTCCAGAAATTTTTGTTTTTGCATACATTACTTGATTCTTGATATCTCTTACGCATATTTGTTCATTTTATCCAGCTGATGCTGCTCCTTATTTTGAGGGTTTTTCTTTTCCCATTTTCATTAATTCTTTCAATCTTTCAATTATTTTTTATGGCTTCGTACCATCGCCGAGAAACTAATGGTGGTTTTAGATTAATAATAAACTAACAGAGCGCAATTTTCTGTATGTAATCAGACAAATTTTGATATGCTGTCGTTTTCTTTCAAGTCCTGTCTTATTGACGCATCAAGTAAGATTATTTCTTTTTTTCAGTTTAAATTCTAAATGAGTTTTAGTTGTATGTTATTGTATTCTCCACTTTACATATACCTCTATGAAATTTTTATCACTGTTTAGGGAACTTAAAACCCCATATTTACAAACGATTTCAATAATACTTTTTAGGATAGATACGTGTCCAAGAGTCCTAGCCAAAAAAATCTAGAAACTGAAAAAAATGTATATAATTTTGATATTATCGTAATCCGTATAATGCATGTATTCAATGATTTGATTTTAGCATCTTTTGAGACTTTTCGATATGAATTTTCATTTAAATTAGAAATTGTTGAAGGATATTTATTTTTTGCCGATGGTACCGCGTTCAAGAAAAAAATTCTGAATTTCTTTCAATTTTATCCAAATCCAACAAAAATATAACGTGTGAAAAAGACGAATTTCCACTATTCCAAACCATACAGTATCTTTTAGATCTTCTTCCTCTATAATGGAGAGGGATTAGTTTCAATTAAAGAAAAACTTTAATTTATAACTCCCAAATGTTTTATTTTATAAACTCTAACGTCCTGAGCTTTCACTTTTAAAGGTTTGTTAGGTGTTGAAGATTTCTCTGTTTCAAAATTGAGAACTTTGAGACTTCAACTACTTTATTTAGCTTCTCTGTTTAATAATATATAAAACTCGACTCCAGGACAGGAAGATGTACCGGCAGACACACGAGCGATGTACATCGAAGAGTACTTCATTTATCTTCGGCAGTTCGCCTAAATCGGGCCCGTCTATTTCTGTCCTGGCTCCCTCAAGTGTGTTATCTGTCACCCGCTGGAGTGGATCCGCCTATATTGGGTTTTGGCCGACTCTGTTGGCCAATTTTGTCAGAATTTCC
Organism: Halyomorpha halys; assembly: GCF_000696795.3. Lineage (NCBI taxonomy): Eukaryota > Metazoa > Arthropoda > Insecta > Hemiptera > Pentatomidae > Halyomorpha > Halyomorpha halys. The sequence goes on along the minus strand of NW_027108122.1, from coordinate 725,212 downwards.
GGTCAATGAACTCGAATAAATACTCTTCCTGATTAAATTGTCATGATCATGATATTTTTCAAATGATATATTATTAGGATAAAATGAGATAAATTATTTATCTGTAATACATAAAATTAATTTTTAAAAAGTTCTCGTATAAATGCCAATTTTCCCTTTGGAATTTTAATGGTATATTTATATGTTATTTTTAAAAGTCAACACTGAATTAGACTGCTCAACACGTAATTTGCGTAGGCTTTAGTCACTTACTCATACTTGAACGAAGCCCTTGATACTGAAGGATGTGGGGCCTCCCCGAAATGAAAGTTAACTCCTGATCGACCCTGCGCAATTGTAGATTCAAGGTTACTAAGGTGTTGTCTCAACAACCTCGTATCATGATAATGACTGAACCTAAGAACCTTCTAGAGTTGTAGTGGTATATTTTAATTATTATTTATTTTCTATTTTTTACTTAGCTATTTATGATTAGTGATTACCTAATAAAAATATCATTCTATACATAAAGTGCATTTGATATTGATTTTATAAATGTTCTAGTTTTTAATTTGTAATATTCTTCTTTTTTTCTTTTCCTACATATTCATCGGTTTTTTTTAAAATCGGTATTGTTAGTATTGATATAAAAACGCAAAAAAAAAACATTTTTATCTGCGCTTGGATCTGAAACAACTGAATTTATAAATTTGTAAGTGTTAAATATAGAAGTTTTATCATTATAATATTCAAGGAATTGCATAAACGTCATATCACTAAACATGAAACGTATTTTTGTATGTCCTGCATATAGAAAGACCCCAATTCTCTGTTTATTACCTCGGTTTCTGATTGTAACGTTGTGAGCATTAAAGAGACGATTTTGTTGCAGCTATCTAGAACAAAATTGATATCTTTGTTCTATTGATGTTAAAAAATACTAATGTCTTTATCCCGAAACCATAAATATTTTAGTAACATCAAAAACTTGGTCGATATTCAAATTTGAAGGTTCCCTTGGTCTTCAGAATAAGTATATTTAAATTTTATTATTTTTATCAGTAATAATTCAAAAATGATTAAATATTTTAAGAAGTATTTTATTTAATATTTATTTATTTTTTTGAAGAAGGGTATAGGATGTTATTTCCATGTTTTGAATTAGTCTTAATTACTTTATTGGGATTCTTTGTTCTTTAGAAGGTAATAATGCATTTTAGTCGTAGAAGAACTGCGATCTCTTAGAGTTTCAGTCCACAATAGAGGATTATTGATCCCAATTACAAGGAAGTCACCTATTGTCAAATAATTGATTTAATACTTTCGTTGGAAAATGTAGTGATAGATAAATCAAAATAGTGTCATTAAGGGTTAAAGTTTTTACTCATGTTCAATAAACATAAGTTAGAAGGCTTGGGTCTTATAAGTTGAAGTTTTCCGAAAGTAATAGATTCAAATAGTGACAATGGCTCATTAAAATAGTTGTCACTATTTGAGTTTTTTTTACCGCACTTGGAGCTTATCCCATTTATTTGAAAGTAATAGATTTTTTTTGTCTTCAGCAGTATGCTTTTACTGTCATAATCATTGTGATGTACATACATTTTTTCATACCTTATTTCTTTTCTTTTTTTTCTAAAGTGTGCAAAAAAAAATTCTTAGAACAGAATTGGAACATTGTATCACGTTCCATAAACAATGCAATATATATTTTTTAATTATAGTTCTATGTTTTTACGGTTATACTAATCATTTTATATATCTGTGACAATTTTTCCATGTTTTCATAACTCAATTTTGTTTTATCCATGGAGTGTTAAAAAAATCTTCAAAAAGTATTGTATCTAAAAATTAATTATAAAATTATTATGTTTATTCCTTGATATTATTCCATTCGTCAAAAAGTCAGTAAATCAGAGGGAACATTTCTAAGAGGAAGGAAAGAATAACAAACATAAGAGAAAAGTAAACCAACTTGTAAAAGTCAAATCATTCCAACTATGCGTGCGAACCTTTACCAATGGGATTAGATTTTTCTGACTCATTGATTTTTTTTGCTCGAATAGATGTCCCCTTTTTTGGGGGAGAATCTTCAATTTAAGTAGCTTCAACGAATTGATAGGAAGGGCCTGAGAAAATGTGGTATGTATTCAAAGAAATGAATTGGCTAATTTTATAAGGACTGATTCTGTTTAGGTATTTGTTTATTTTTATCATTACATGAGTTTTCTGGTTGTATAACAGGCCTATGAAAAACGTTCGTTTTTCGAAAAAGGGTGGAAAAGCAATTGAATATTAAAACAAAATAATCAAATCTTTAAAAATATTGAGGATTAGATGGCATATTTCATACTTTATATAAATATCAGTATATATATTTATATATATATTCTATATATCAGTCTGAGATATCTCATTGGTATCGGGAAACCCCTATTCAATAAGTTCTGGAAATCGATAGTCATAAAATGTTTTTACAGTTACACAAACTTCATCTTTCTTCAAGATAAACACTCTGGGTGCTTTGAATTTAGTGAAAACTATGTAGAATTTTCAAAAGGTCTAATCAGAAAGAAACTTTAAACAGGTAGGTTAATTTTTATACCTCATTTGACTTTGTTGTAATTTTCTTAATCATTTAAGTTTTAAAATCTGCTCTTCATTGCATCTTCCTTAAAAATAGTTATTTAATCAACAGGTGTTTAAGATGGTTTTCCCCTGTCTTGGATGGCGGACTGAATTTATGATAGCAGTGAAAATCTCCGATTCTGACGAAACAAATATTTTTCGTTATCTGTATGAGTACAAAGCTTCTCAACCGCTGGTAGAGAGGAAACAAAAAAAAAAAAAAAACCTAAACAAATTCTTTTATTTTTTAAGATAAATTAAAAATATATTGTTCTAAGGCTGAGGTTAAAATTAATTGTGAATTTGAATTTAAATTGAAGATTTAAGAAGATATAACACCATATTCAAGGATATACCTATTTATTCTTATTAAGACCCTCAGTTTTGCCAGCTTACGTTTTGAATACTGGGTTTTGGAAAATTTGTTAAAAATAACCAGTGAAATTGAAACTTTCTGGACAGCTCTGAAATATTTATCTGTGGATATTTTTCCTTAAACACCTCGCTTCTCTCACCGCTCTGGAAAATCTAGAATTAATATTTATGAAGAATTTTTCTTTTCAGTTCTTTTTCACGTTCATCCTGATTAAGATTTTGGACACAAAAATGGTTGAAATGAACTTAGTATATATTTTGATCGTGGTTCGAATAAAAGTAGTTTAACTTCTGCGTGACTAACAACAATGAAAAACAATGAAATATAGAGTTACAAATATACCCTTCCCGTTAGTTTAGGCGCCATTTTGAACATATTTGACAGCTAGTATTCTTCTCGAATTTTTAGATGTATGTATTAATACCTTCAAAAATATATGTAAAATTCAACTTGTGCCTTATAGTGCATACCCGCCATCATGAAGTTATTTGACTGTGGTATAAATTTAATTATTTATTACTGTAATAGATCATTGACTTGTTGACGCTGTGAATTTAGTAGAATGACATTTTGGTGAAATTACTGGTCTTGGTAGGGAAACAAGTGGAAGTATTCCCTTATAATTTTAACAATTTATTATTGAGGTTTCTTATACAATTGATTTATTATAATGATAAAGAGGTATAAATTTGGCGTTTTATTAGTATTTTTTAAATTTATTATCTCAGTTTTAATTTTCAAAGTTTTTTATACATTAAAATGGAATATAAAAGATTTGATAAGATAGAATAAAAATTATTTTGCTAATGTATTTATTTATGAAGTCATTTTTAAATATGCGTAAAATTAGATGATTGCCTAGCCGGTGAGTTTATGCAGTAAGCACATTCTTAGTTAAAATTTACACGCCGATGGCAATCAGCGAGTGTGGAAAAACGATTTAGGGGTTAAGGACGGCCCTGTTTACGTTCCAGCAACATTCAGCAAACATACGTTGAACCTGATCCCAGCCAATTATCGCGTTTTACGACGCGTGCACTACAGGAAAGTTATATTTTATTTTCACCTGCAGCTGGTTAAACAGGATATGAAGGTTGCCTTATATACAAATATGTTATGACATTTCATTGTCGTGTGCAGTTAAAGTAAATATTATACTTCATTTATTTGTACAAATATTAATTTAAGGTATATGTGTTTCAGTATTTGTTGATAAAACAAACCTTTATCGGATGCGTGTAAAAAACAAACACTTACAAGGATGTCAAACAATTTATTTATATAATATAATGTTGAAATATAAAATGTAATTATTTGTTTAAATAAAGTATTGAAAACCGCTAAAAATTAAAGTTATTTTAGCAACTTTCTCGCATTATATTAGTGATAACAAACTATAAAAACATGTTAGAATGATTATGTAAAACCTAAACAAAAATATCCAATGTGTCTATTTTTAGAAATTTCCTTACTGTATCTGATTAGATAGTCTAATACTGTATAAGGATATACTAATAATTACTAACTGGTGGGCTGAAAGAGCCTTGGTGCTGACCACAGGATGTTCCCGCAGGCATAATTTATTGGTAGAATAATTGTATTTATTATATTTCCTTATTATAAGTTGTTTAACTGAAAGGTTTTTAAATTTTTTTTCATTTGATTTTATTCCCCCATTTCAGCCATTTCTGGTGTGCAGTGATGTCAACAGCAGTTAGGTAGTACAACGCATGGTATTTACATATGGCACTGTTGTTAATTAAATAACGTACTTTGTTTTTATTTCTTACATAATTGAGGACTCATTTATCTTTGAGATCGCTTATGGGGTAAAGGTTTACAATGGTACAATTCTAAATGCGCCGTAATGGGGGAACTGCACCCTCTGTCCCCCATCCTAGTGTCACCAATACCGGTCCCAGTGACCCCCTGGGCTCCCTTTTCCCTCTATTTCCCAGATTACCTCTTGGCTGGGTGACTCCTACAAGTCGGACATCCCCTATTCTTACTTTCCGCTTTGCAATCTTCGCATTCTGGGAGCTACTTCTCAATCCTCTTTGGACACTCCTTGGCAATGTGTTTTTCTATACCCCACCAGTTCCTTCTCGCATCTAGCGATAGTATGTCCATACACCTGACATTTCTGATAGAAGGGTTAGGTTCATGAAGTCCCTAATATCAATGTATATACATAATCCTCCAACCATGCTTTCCATCAGTGTCTATCCACCATCAGTGCCGTGCTAACCATTGTGGTTCTCACCGTGGGATGGACCTCAACCTCCCAGCTTCTTCAAAGCCCTCCTCTCTCAGCATTCGAAATTTACGAGCCGAAAGACATAAAGGCATTTTTAAGGAACAGAATCCGAAAAAGTTGGGATTCAATGTGGGCCGCCGTACCACTCACCAATAAATTGAGAAATGTAAAAAAAAAATACACAAAAGTGGACAAGTGCCATAAGGGGAAACAGAAGAGAAGAAGTGGTTGTTGGAAGAGTAAGAATAGGACATTCCAAATTAACTCACCTTCACTTAATCACAAAAGAGGACCAGCCTATATGCCAAACCTGTCATTCCCCATTATCAATAAAGCATATAATTGAAGAATGCCCATCATTTCGTCAAGCCTTCGAAAATAATAAAATTCCACGAACAAGAGAATTGGCCCTTAAAGACTCAGAAGAATCCATAGACAAAATAATAAAATTTCTCAAAGAAACACAACTTTATACTAAAATATAATCCACCAATACCGACCAGTGTAAAAAGGAAATAGTCTACATTCAACTATCAAATTTCAAAGTCAAGAAGATAGATGAAGTAAAAAGGGTGTAATAACCTAGATGTTGATCGCTCTGAATAAAAATCTAATCTAATCTAATCAGCATTCGAAAAAAGTACGCACCCACTCGTTTTAGTTTCATTTGACTTCCCGAAACTCAACTTTCCAAGTGTTCTCAGATTACGTCTTCAAGGTCCTCGCCACTCCAAGCGTGGGGAACCGGTCTACCTTCTAGTTTTAGTTTCTTCCTCTTTTCCAGGTTCACCTTCTGGTCTTTGTCTTTTAGAGCTTGGACGTTTGGTAACATCCTCTGGCCCGTTCGACTTTACAAGAACCGTTTTAGTCTAGCTTACACCTAAGATTTTCGCGGCTATACTCATGTCCTACAGATTTTTTCTCAGTTGGTAGCCCTTCTATAAGTTTCGAGAGTTCTACCCTGCATCACCCTTGATCGTAACATTATTAGGAGCCTTCTTCAGTTGCAGGCTGACAGGACGGTTTGTCGCTCTAGTATACCTAGCTATTTCGCAGAAGTTTTTTATTCTATTTTTGTATTAATACTTTTAAACCTGCCAGGTTAATCGGATAGATATTTTTTCTTCTACTACTGCTGAACTAAATTGGACAGGTATAACAAAGATATCAGAAAGTTTGTTTTTGAAAGAATGGACCATAACTAGATTAGTATAAATTATTATTAGATACCAAAGATACTTTTCAAGAAATAATTTTTTTTTTTTGGTAATTTGAATGATATTGGATTATAAAGAATATAGGAAATTAATGGGATAGAAATACTTAAAAGTAGATAAGATTCTTTTTTTGTACTTTATTTTGAATATTTAAAAATAATCGTGATGAACTGATTTAACCACTGCCTTTAACTAAATTATATTTCGTTAATTATCTTGTTTTTCTGATAGCGAAGATTCTTTTGGGATGCTATAAATAGCGTTGTTTCCTTTAGAAATCGCTCTTTTGAAACATTGAGCAGTAAAATGAAATCGTTCCGCAAGGAAACGTGAAACAAAGACTTGGAAAGAACAATTGAGGTTTAACTTCAGTGGCTTATTTAAGGGAGGACTAATTCCATTTTAAGTTTCCCCTTTGTTGTGAGATGTTAGTGTTGAACATTATGCCTTGCGCCTTAAATCTCTTCAAATAAATATGCTTTAAAACTTTGGGCACCTCAGAAAATGAGGGATTTCGCCTTTTCAAAAATATGGTATGAATTTGAAAATAAGTATTTAGTACATAAGCGTATTCTTTGAGATTATTAAGATAATTTGTTAAGTCTAATATTACTTTCATTTATGAAATTAATAGGAAGGGGAAGTAGAGTGATCGTGAAACATTTTGAATTCCAGTTTTCGACGAAATTACAATAAAAGAGGCCAAATAATAAAGTCTCACAATATGCTCTGTATATGAACAGCCTAGATCAAAAACGAAACTGAAATCACATATTTAAGACAGGTGTATGCCAGGTATCTAACGTTAATAGGAAGTCCATTTATTTAATGTTACTCATAAAAAAATTGATTCTTTCTGTCTGTTTTTTTTTTTTTTTTTGTGTTTTTCGTAACAACCTGGACAACAATTGCTGATAAATAAAACTTTTAATCAAGTGTTTTATTAAATAAAACAGGACAGAAATATTCTTTTCTTAATATGCCTCAACAAGAAACATGAATACATTTTTAAACATTGGTGGTACCAATGGAATTTTACAAATTCCAAACCCAAAGCCCCGTCTCTAAAGTATCATTAAACAACGTTAGGCGTTGTGTTTTGAATCTTGAGAAATATTTCGCTAGATTTGATACAAAATTTTAAGAAAAAGTTTCATGTACTCAAACATGAAGAAATGAATGAGACCGTGAAGGTAATTTGCTGCACGAAATCGCATTTGTTCCACTTTTTGTTTGAATTCATATGACATGACTGTTCCTAAAGACAGTGACCGATCGATGAACTCATTAACGCCGGCAGAACACCGCCGACCCTACCGCTCGAGAAAATACCAAGTTTACGGAAAATTTTTTTCGCGCTAAATGATGGTAAAGAAAAATATATGGAATGCTTGGTATAAAAATGAACTAATTGCAACTTAAAATTGGAAATCTAAAATTTTATCTTAAAAATCTCGAATGGCAGGTATAAATTTTCAATTTGAGAACTGAAACACTGATAGATTATTTAAGCATGTAGGCTCTACGGTTTCTTAGGATCGAATTAAAAAACGGCACTCAAGTAGAATGTTTTGTCAAACTAGGGTGAAGTTTGATTAAATTCCTTCTAACCTATTCAGAAACAAAACCAATATTACCTACAACAAGGTAAGCGACATTTATTACTTTACTGCAAGTGGAATATGTTGACCCCTCAAGTGGAATATCTTATAAATGTAAAAAGATACTTGATAATAATAATGTGGAAGCTAGTGGGTGCCATAACTTAGCCTCTTTTAAAGAAAAAGTGAAGCCAACTAGTGGGGCGTTCGCGACATCCTCAGTGCTCAGGTGTACATTAAGGTTAATAGGAATGTCCTTTGTTATCTAAACTGACACCGAATACAGCTAGTGATTGACTTCTATGCTTCTGTCACACCATTGAAATTTAATTTAAATTAAATTTATTTTAGTAGAAGTTTTCATTTTAGATAGTTATATTTAAACTTTCTAAGGACAAGGGTTAATCCTTTCTCTCAACCTTTTGAGGGCTGACAAAGGACGAAGGGTTAAAGGACTTATTACGCGACACATCACCGTGCCGTGTGCCGCTATTAAGAGAAGACAAAGCATTCAAAGTGAATTATGGCCGAGACAGGCACCCTTTGTAACCCAAACCTCTGAAATTTCTTCACATTTACAAATGGATTCTTTTGACGGCTCCTACTCCTCAGAGGGCCCCCGCCTCGAAATTATTTCAGCGACCAATATTACATTACAGCAAGCCTTTTAGCTTCAATTACCCTTCTTTGCAATGGAAAACTGCCAGTCGAAACATTGTTAAACAGTTAACGAGTACGCTACAGGGGGAGACAGGAGTTGGTACACGGTAGGCTCATCGTTAACCGGATTGTAACCGTTGCAGCCCGAAACCCCATTTTTTAAGCTTTTGTTATGTTCCTACAAATATTAAGGTGGAGTATTAAGTAATTATTGCCTGCATTGAGAGACTATTAAATTTAATGACCCTCCACTTTCTTTAAATGAATAAGAAGGAATGCCGATTGTATTTAACTAATAAATGTCTAATTAACTCTCCTGTATAAATGTTATATTTCTGGTTATATCTTTTTACAGACGTCGACAGATATACTTGGCATTTAGAATTCAAAATATTCCATCTGAAAGCAAGATGCAACAACAATGAATGACCCCTTCGTTCCACATGGACACCAGAATTGGGGATTACTGAATATTGATTTTCTTGTCATAACCCAGAAAATATTCTATACGTGGTAAACTATTTTTAAAAATAGTTTTTAATGTGCTCGGTGGGTTTTCATTCCATATGTATTACATCGGTGTATCTTACCTTTAAAACATTCTCTCATAACGAATATTGGTTAATGTAAGACAAGTCACAATCTCTGGAAGGAGATCATGACACCAAAAATAATACAAGGGAATCAATCATTTCGGAAGGGAGGGGGGAGAGGGAGGTAGAGGGAGGTGTGTGAGGATGTAAAAGAAGGTACCTTTTTGTTTTATTTTTCTATTATTTCGTAATTAATTGATTCTACGGAGAGCATTGCTCTTACAAAAAATAAAAATAAATGAATTGAGAATATCACATAAAAGTAAATATAACTAGCTAAATGTTAAATTAGTTCATTAACAACGTACAGTCCCTCCTCTTCTAGCTCTGATATTCCCATTTAGTCCAACAGATAATTGTCTGAAATTGAAATAAAATGTTATTAATTCTTATTATTCACGTTCGTGAATAATTTATCACGCCTAACATAAATGGAAATGAATATTAATATATCTGTATTGGGTCGTGGAACCATTTTCGATATAAAAATTCAAGAGATGCGATACTTTGTTCAAGAGCTTAGGTTAGCTATTCCTCAGAACTACAATTAAATATAAATTTTTCAGTGAGAAATATGCCTATTGCCTAATCGATAGTTCATGATCGATATAAACGGTCTAAAAATAGAGGGCTAAAAATAGTAATGACGTATGCTATAATGAGGCTGATCGGTCACTACTTCTTAATGATTCATGACCCAGAGACAAACGGCCTTTGAATACTTGATAAGGAGTGCTACTAATAGCTTGAGGAAGCCTTCCCCCTCGGCTCAGGGAATTAGGATTCATTGATGAGTATCATTGAGAACATTGTCACTGTCGATTTATATAAAAGTAACCAACGAAGTAATTTACATTGCTGTGGTAAGAGAAGCTGTTATAACTGAGAGAGTTGGGGGATCCCTTTAGCAACCACATATATGCAGTGGTGCGGGTTCGATTATGACCTGGGTTTCACGGACCCACCATATGAAAATTCCACATTGTATGGAATCGGTTTGTTACCTTTAGGATAATCCCTTTCCTTATAATGATTGAGTGGTTCGAACGGCGTTCACTATCATTATCATTGAATTTTATTCCTAATGCGAGCAGAGGACTAATCACTGGGAAAAATAGAAAATAAATAAATACAATAAATCTTTTTTTATTACTTTATTTAATGTAATTTACATCTGTAAAAAATAATAAATACAATAAGTAAATATGTGGAATATTTCATTTACACTTGAAAAACGTGGGAAGGAACCACCCGTTGGTGGTACTTCAAGCATTAATTTAAATTATAAGGTCCCGTGGCCATCTTCTTTTCAGATGCCTCGGAAAATTATCAGGGATTGTTAAAGATGAGAGATTAAGAACTAACGGGTTAGGATAGGTAAGGAGTTTGGAATGAAAACATGCGTATCTCTTTTGGGCCAAATCTGCTTGAATAGGATGTTAAGGTCTTTGTGGATGAGTTTATTTGTAACGTAATAAGGATCATCAAGGATTTTACGTAGAATTTTGGATTGTAAGCATTGGATGCTGGAGGAGTTTGATGGTTTGGTAGAGCCCCAGAGCTCAATTCCATATGTACAAATTGGTTTAATTATCATATTGCATAATAATGTTTTGTAGTGTATGGGATAAATTCAGTTATTCATATCCGTTTCGGTAAAACATATTGAAAACCTATTGCTTCAATCAATAGCTACACAAATATAAATAAAAACAATGAAATATAGGTAGTGATAATTCATATTTACAATATTATTAATTTCCTAAAATATATTTTAAGGTTTTTTAAAAAAAATTAGATATTTCATTCTTTACTTTCCGATTATATTTATATGTTTTCTACAATATACGATTTCTGTTTTACAGATGCATATATTTTTTATCATTATTTATTTATAAAAAATTAAACTCCATTAAATAAATATACAATTAGAAATGAGGTGAGTTAATATTGCAATGGCATGATTTAGTCTTGTGAAGAATCCACCCATTGAGGAACTTCTATAATATATCAAGAGTTCTCGAGATCATCTTCTTTACAAACGCCTAGGAGGAATATCAGGAATTGAAGGCAAAGCAGAATTAGAAACAAGTGGAATTGAAAGGTTAAGGGGTTTATTATGAAAGGATTGAGAGAATTCGATATGAAAGGAATTAGATAGTTTTAGTGAATTCCAATGCTCAAATCGGTCAGGCCAAATAGACCTTATTATAATTAGTAAGTGAGTGTTTTGTTATTGATTGGACTTAAGACCGTTTGTCTAGTAAATGTTGTAACAATCCGAATCGATGGTCAGTTTATCGAAAAGATCCTCAGCCTTGTATGAGGATTTAAAGTTAGTAGTTTGTCCAGATTTAGCGGATCTGTTCAAGAGGGATAAGTATTGTTTAAGAATACTACAGGGTAGAACGTCATTGGTTTACGACGAAGAGCAAATGTGATTTGATGTAATTTATTTTAATCCTCCAATTTTGACACCATTTATGAAAGGAAGTGATATGGGATTAGAGAGTCTTGGATACAAATTGATGGGTAATTCATTCACTAATAATCTCAGGCGTCATAAAAAAAAATATCCCTATAATTGTTTAATAATAGTCACAAAAATTTAACACCACACCTCAACAGCTTAGGACTAAGCCCAAATATTTCAAAAACCCCTGGAGACGATAATAAAACAATAGAATTAGTATTTCAGTTTCTAAAATGACAACATTTACTGGCAACAATATAACATTGAACGGAAGAAAAAAACAATAATAATAAAATAAATAAATAAAATTATAAATTATCAAATTAAAAAATAAATTAAATTAAACGAATATAAGCAAAATTAAATAAAATACAAATGGCATTGATAACCAATGAAGTTTGGCGCCACTAAACAAAATCAAACATACATAGTCACAAACATTTATTAAATAGATAAATTTACGCCCCTCCATTACAGTATATCCTCTTGTCTTTATGTAATATTTTAATCTATATGGTTTAATTGAAAACAATCAATATTTTCATTAGATTTTAATAATACATCACGTATTCAGTTAGTTAATAATGCCTATCTTTTAAACAGCATTATTTTGTTCAATTAGTCGATATATAGTATTCCAATTAGTGTTGAATATTTAATTCAACGATTTCATTTCTCTCTGTGGTTTAAATTATACCAGAGATACTTGCTGTTGCTTTCTATTTGTTGTATGTAAAGAATTGATAGTGTTCTTCTTGTTATTAATTACTATTGATTCAACGCTGACTCTTGTTTTGTTAAATCTAATATTCTTGAACTTTTTCATTACCCACTTTTTTTGGACTGTTATGCGTTTTACTAACGTTGTATTATATTCTTAACGATTTATTACTGACGAATTAAGTTCAATAAATTAAGATACGTTAGCCTGGTCAATAGTTTAGCCAATCGCTGCCATTTTCTTAGTTTAATGTCAGTAGCTAGTCTAATTTTGATGCTAACAATTAACGTTAAAATATTAAATTTTTAAAAATTTGAATTATTTTTGTAATAAGGTTTATCGATTTCCATTTTATTGATATCGTCACTTCAAACAGACAATAGTGCTTGGTTTTCCGCTTACTCCATATATACAAGTTGTATGTCTTATCCGTTCTTACCTCTCCGACAGATTATTTCAAGTAAATCACAACAGCGCTTATTCATCCCTATTACGTCAATCTGCTAGCGTATCTCAGGGTAGTATCCTAGGTCCTATCCTATATACCGTTTTTACAGCTGACTTCCCAACTCATCCTCATACTATTCTCACCACGTAAGCCGATGACATGTCTATTGTCAGTGAACAATAATTCTTACATTGTATCCCAAACCCTGCAATCCCACATCACCACCCTTGAAGTATGGTGCCAAATGTGGAGGATTAAAATAAATTCCAATAAATCCCACCAAATCACATTTACCCTTCGTAAACCCATCACCTCTTGCATACTCCACTTATTCCTGTCGAACAGCTCCGTTACTACTTGTACTACATCTGTACAAACGACTGACATGGAATCATACGGAGTTGAGCTTTGGGGCTCAACTAAACCATCAAATTCCTCCCGAATCCAATCCCTACAGTCCAAAATCCTTCGTAAAATACTTAATACTCCTTACTTTGTCACGAATCAAGTGGGTAGATTCTCCACATGTTTGTATCATGTCATAATATCACTTACAGCAAATTTACTTGATGTATATATATGTATATAGTTGTAAATAACAATAAATAAATCATTTAAAAAAAAAGTTGTGAGTCATTTATCTATTCGAGCTTAAAACTGCATAGGAAAGCAGTATTCATGGAATTTTGTAATTTAATTGGTCGTCTCAACTTATTTTAAGTTCACTTTTCTAGATTTAAAAATCATTTTATAGTAGCCTGTGGTATCTTAATGAATATTGTAAAAACATAAATATTCATTCACTATTCAATCTTGGAACTCTTTTATTTCCCCCTAAATTAAACTTTAATTTAATAACGTTAATTAGCTGTCCCGATTCAACAATATAAATGTTATGTTATGTGATATACACATGTAAATCTTATCAAACTGTAGTATCTCGAAATTTTTTTTTACTTAGATTTTATGACATGTTTTATCATGATCCTGTGTTTTACTATATAGATACCCACACCCGATAAGGGTAATCTTAGTAATAACTAAATAAAAAATTTTTGTGATGTTACACTGTGGAACTGGGACAACAAAATATCCCCCAATTTAACATAATGTTGGCATTTTTTCGAATAATTATTTGGACGAGAACTACCTGAAATGTTCAATTCGTGTTTTACTATGTTTATTTTTTTAATTATGCAAGTAATGAATTTGGTGAATGAAGGAAACCTTTAAAAATATAGTTTAATTAAAGATGTTTTTTGGAAGAACCATAGTAAGTGAAAAGATATTTTATATTTACCTAACGCCATTTTTATCTCTTATCTATGTAATTGATAATCCTTTGTGCGTGTTATTTTGCCTCTGTGTTTTTCTTTTATTCACTCGCATGCTTGGATAAACCATTACGCTGTTCGAATTCATTCTCCAGACATTAAAAAACAATTCTCTATCCTAAGCTTTCTTTATAATTCCTATATTTTTCCTGACTATTTTTAGTCTATTCCAGTTTCTATATATCTCAAGCAACCTTATAAAGTTAAAATGATGCTACTTATTGCTCCGTAATCTTAATTATTTAATTTCCTTCATAAATGATGACAGTTAATGGGACTGTTAGTATAAAAAATAATTAAAAATTTACTGAAAACATCGAAATGATTACCTTATTTTGATTGTTAGGAATTTATTTTAGAATAGAAATGGTGAAATTATTGTAAAAATATAAGAAATTTAACTGAAAACATCGAAATGATTGAATATTTTTGGTTGATTTATGTTCTAAAACGAATAATTAATGGGTCGATCTGATCGATTTTTTTTCAATGACTAATAGAAAAACAAACAAAATTATGCATTCAACAGTAGAAAATCTAATATTTGATCTTTTACCGTACGTGCATTGTTTGCAACTGCAATGACTGTGTCGTTAAAAGTACAATTACTTTAATTTTCTATCTAGAAGTAAATTAAAAAAAAAAATAATTAAAAACTCATTTGAAAAGCTAAACAACAATAAATATTTTACTCGTCTAAATTAAGATTGCAAGGAAAACTGAATTTTAAATATACCTTAGACTCAATTTAAACTATTCAAATATCCTTTTGTTATATATTCCAGGAACTGTTGTTTCACAAAGTAAATAATTACCTAATAAGTCTTCTGAGGGAAATTAAATTTATAATTCAGAATTCTTTGTAGACGTATTTACCTAAAACAAAACTAGATTTGTTTTTACTCTCATTAGAAACAAAAGGGAAGGATATTTGAATAATATTCTCAAAGAAGAAAAATTTAAAAAGCAACATTCTCTCTTTTAGTAGAAGATGAAAACAATCAGTGTAGTGCGGAGATCATATAACATCGAGTTACTAATTTACTAATGTCAACTTCATATCCATTAGTCCAAAAAATAAAACATTTTAACGAAATATAAGGAAGCCGTGTTTATATGAATGCGATCGGAAGATATGGGACGTTCTCGGCTTTTATCAATATGAACTCCTGTCTCTATTTTTCTCCTTTAATTGTTTATTCAATTCCCTTATTACTTAAATTATTTATTACTTATTCCAAATAAGTAAACTTAAAGATACTTAAGAGGAAGAGTTTATAAAAATTCGACATACTGTTTTACTGTTCAAATGATGTTAAAGCTTATCTGATATTGATTGTACTTAAATACTGATACGATTGATTGCACATTAATTTACCGAAATTATCATCAATAGACGATTCTCGACAAGACAATTGTCTGCTATATATTGATATGCTATACATTTCCGCCTCCAACTCGAATTCGAAATTTTGCACGATCGCAATAACTCCCCATAATTTATATTCCATACATTGGCAAGTGAAAGCAAAAATAATAAAAATATTGAAGTCATTTAAGAGTCTATTGTTAGTCCGAAGAAACGAAAATTTTAAGATTACGTTGGATAATGGAATAAGGTTTATAAATATATAAACCAGTTTATCACGAATATCCTTTTGACCTTTTATTGAATATTTCGGTACATAAACTCCTCTCCTCGAGTGATCAAAAGCTGCCATGTAGCACAATTACAACACACGTTGATTAGCATTGTACAAATTTTAAACAAGACTCGACACTTTTTATACTTTATTAATCCTTCATTATCCCCTTTCAAACTTACTGATATTTAAATTTATATTTTAGTTAAAATTAAAGAAAGCTAAAAGAATTAATAGTGAATAGTTAAAAATTATGAGATCAGACTGAAATATATATTACCACGGTTCGTTCGTGGGGTTTAATGACTCGCGTTTCATTTTTATCACCAACCTGTTTGGTTATTTTAATCTTTAACTAGAAAAATGTGATTTTTAAACAATCTTAGGGTGGTGGGGTTTTGTTGAATTATTTTAATTTATTTAAACCAAATTATTTTAAAAAAAAATTTTTAAATATTTATTTATTGCTATTTACTACTGTATATTATAATACATTTAGTAAATCTGATCTAAGTTAAATTAGAGTGTTACTGGCGTGTAGAGAAACTACCCATTGGTAGCACTCTTATGACATTTTACATTAGCTGGTCTCGTGGCCATCGTCTTTTCAGGCGCCTCGGAGGATTGTCAGGAATGGAAGAGGATGCAAGATTAGAAACTAGAGGGTTTGAGCGGTTAGAGAGTTTATAATGGAAGGAGTGATATCTGGTTCGGACTAGATCGGTTACATAGGGAACATTACGGTCTTATGTATGATGATTTAAAAATTTAAATTATATTTTCTAAAAGCTAAGGGAAACAGGATTATGGATGTTTTAGAGATTTATGAAAATTGTTGTATTTATTATGAAAAAATATAGGTAATTGTTTACATAAAATAATTTGTATCTAGTTAAGCCTCAAACCAGTCTTTATTATGTCTTTAAAAGTTCGGCCTGGACAATTTTAAATACAAATTTACGACTCACTGCTATAATTTACAAACTTTTTGCTGGCTATTTTGCTAAGTCATCATCAATTTAAATAAAATTACCCTATTTTGTCTTTCTTCATATTAAGTTTTATTACATTTAATTGCAAATCACCTTAAACTATTATTACTTTATCACAACAGTGTATATACTTTTTTTCATCATAAAATATTGTTGTGATAAGAAAATAATGATAGTTTAAGTTGAACTGCAATTAAAAGAGTGATAATATTGGGTAATTTGACTGGAATTGATGACCTAGGCAGAATAACCTGGAAAAAGTTTTTAATTATTGATGTGAGTTGTAAATTTGTATTTAAGATTGTCCTTGAGGATGACTGAAGTGACCGAAAAGTTAGACTGACAAAGAAATAATAAAGACTATTTTGGAACTTAACTGGATACAAACTATTTAATTTAAATAATTAAAACTAGTCTCAACAGAGTGAAAAGATTATATATAACAGATAAGTAACATTTATAAAAAATAATTAATATTTATAATAAAAAGTACAAAATCATTAGAATTTTTTTAAAAATTGGAAATTCCTATGTTTGGTGCTCACTAAAATTACACTACTACTTTAAAGCCAACACATTGGACAATTAAATTATAAACCAAACTGAGCCCCATCACCCCCATTTAACCCTTTAACTATTGAGTTTGGTTGTCAGGGAGTTTATAATGGGATTGTTGTTTCGGTTCGGCCTGGATCGGTTACATATGGAGCTTTAAGGTCTATATGGATGATTTTATTAGCGACAAAGTATGGAGCATTGAGGATTTAGGATTGTAAGGATTGTATACGAGAGAAATATGAAACTCCGTATTTCCACATAGGTCTTATTATTGTTGTATTAGATCAGTCTTTTCTAATAGATTGGACCGTTTGTCTAGTATGTAAAGTAATAGTCCGAATCGACGTGTAGTTTCCTGTCTTTTTGGTCTTTGATGAGGATTCCAAGTTGGTCGTTTATCCAGATGTAGAGAACCAAGAATGTCCGCCAGTGCCATGTATCCTGGTCTTCACGATCGTGTGTTCTCATGGTTTATTTTTTATCCTAATAATCCTATCCTACGAATTGTTATCCTTTTATTTAAAACCAATAACATATTAACATTATTTTTATTTGTATGCCTTTCTTTTAATGTCTAAAATTTTGACTTTTATGCCTCAGAAATATAAAATTCTTTGTGTGTAAAAGAATTAGAGACATTACCATGTCACAATTGCGTACATTTTAGTACCAGTATCCATCTAATATGTGAAATGTGGTGGATACAATATTGGTTGTGATTAATGAGCCCACAGGTCTACGAGGTCTTAAATGAGTGTAAAATATAAATATAGAATATAGAATTCAGAGCTTTGCAAAGCCATTGACAAAATTGCATCTTAATACTTATGTAGAAGTAATAACTACAAGTCAATTAATATTTCCGAAGTGCGTGTTAGTATCGTGTTGGTCAATTTGGTAGTAAGGTAATTTCATATCGAACTAGGTCGGGGGAGCCGTTAATTTTTTAGCACCATAAGACATCACCCTATCGATTGAACCTGTAATAGCTTTAATGTTTTCAAGAGCGATCATGTATCTACCATGACATGCGTATGAGCTTTTCAAAAATATAAGCATTGTTTTCCAATGTCCGGGGGACAGTAAAAGAAAAGCTTTATTTATAACTATTTATTAGTAGGTTACTAATCAATATATTGGTTACTGATAAACAGTTTTTATACTAATTTTCTATTAAATAGTCTTTTTACATTACATAAGATCAGCTAATAATCTGCCAATTATTTCTTATGGTAGTATTGTCTAATAGCCTATAATGTTTGTTTGAAGTTGAAGTGAAAAAAAAATCACGTTTTATTTTTAACGGTTTTTGAAAATATCTTTTATGTTTCAGAAATACCATAAGATTTTGGAATAAAAAGTAAAGACCAATTGTTTAAGAGCTAAGTAAAATTAATTAAATATTTAAATTTTGTGTAGTCTCACAAATATGTCATAATATATTACAGAGAATATGATGGATGAGTTTATTGTGCATTTATGTAAATAAAAAAGTTAATTTTTTGCTAGTTCTAGATAAATGTGTATTATTATAAAAAATAATACAGTGTAATAATAATAGGGCCGGTATAAATAATACAGTATATAAAATAGTAGGACCGTCCGTAGCTCTTCTCAGGTCTTCGCTATCTGAGAACTATGGCGGCGCCAGTTCGAATCCGGACTGGGGGGGGGGGGAGTCAACTTTTTTCATTTATCTGGCGGTCACACCAAATAAAAACTTGACCCTCATCCATAGTTAGAATAAGTTGGTCACATCTAAATTAATAATTCTTCAATAGTTAGTCTTCTCAAAATAACACTACAATAAAAACAAATACAAATATTGCATTTTATACAGACTCTTAATTTAAATTAAACTATATCTTATAATTAAGTCTGTACCGCTATGAAGGGTTAAGGGTGCAGTACTTTGAGAAAGTGTCTCTAGACCAACGGCTGTGCAAGGAAATGATTTGGTCAGAATCATACTTGATCACCAGATTTTTACTCAATTAAGGGTACTCACTTTACGAAGCTAGGTGGACCCTAGAGAGATCTCGAATCAACGTAGCTGATTCATGGCTACAGAAAATATGGTGAAATGGTGGGTAGAATATGGTGAAACAGAAAATAATTATCTCCTACAGCCGAATTCGAACGCGGGTCCTAGAAGTTTATAGGATCGTCCATACCTAAGAGCTACCCACATCCGTATCTATTAATATATTTTACAATTAGTCAAATTGATTATTATCTTAAATTATAATAAAAGTAAAGGGCTTGAATTTAACTGATCCATTTTCATACTAGTTTGGTGTTGTATTTTGAACCTTATATTTATCTTACATTTTTACTGTTCCAGTTAAATAGTTTATTAATTTGTTCATATTTTTCTTTCTTCTTATAACGTAAGTTTGATCTATTTCTATATTTTAATGTTAGATCTGTGGTTAATATTACTTTTACAATTTCAAATGTTTATATTAATTTTATTTATGACGTATCGATAGTTCCCAGATCTTGTGCTTCTAATAATCTTCTGTCATTAATGTTCTGTTTAATATTCGCGAATTCCGATTTTATAATTTATTAATATAAACTTATGGCGAATGAGCGACTTGGCTCTGTGAGTAAGGCACTGTGCTACTAACTCTGTAGATCCGGGTTCGAAGTTTTTACCTATGCCGGGTGTGACAGATAATTATTTATTATGTTACTGCCGTGAGTAAACCTTGTGGGTTCTGGGAGTACTTCGGTGCTACTCAGCCTCAAAAGTGAGTACTCTTATTTAAGAAAAAATCTAACAGTTGAACATAATCAGAAACAAATCACTTCCTTGTACAACCGTTGGTCTAGTAACACTACTGCAACCCAGACACTTCATGGGTTGTAGCAGTTAGCAGTACGGACTTTCAACTTATGCTGTTGAAACGTGTTGTTGGGTGTCAAAATGGAAGTTGTCTTTTGCTTTTAAGTCAGTGATATTTTTTTAGAGCTGGTGTTGAATTTCACGATAATTTCATTGACACTATTCAATACAATTGGCACTAATTGGAAAATTCAGTCCGTACAAGACTTGTGAAAACGTCATTCGTTTCAAAATTCAGAATACTTCACTTTTTAAAGTCACGTTAACACCGCAGCAAAATGCAAATCGTACGAATAAATATGTAAGAAGGGATCTGGAGCAGGTGAAATTATGTCGCGTTGCCGTATAAATAATGTGAACAAAAACAGTGTTGGACTTTCAAATAAGAAGCCTTGCTTAAACTTGCCGTATTCAAAAAGTAGTTTACCATCTTGAAATTTCAAGCACTGTTTAAACTTCATAATGAACTTCGCTTTCTATTGTTTAATTTTATATCAAACAAACAATAAATAGATTTAATAGATAACAAAATCAAAACTATAAATAGACTTTAGACAATAAATGGACATTAAACCCTATTTGTTTCTGATGGTTTATTATATGTTAGTTGTTAAGGATTATAGTAATGATAATAGTAGTAGACTTATCTGATCTGCTAGAAGTGTGCTAACTCACTGTCATCATCAAAATGGTGAGTCTACTTTGAATTGATTATTGCAGCTAAATTTAGGCGAGCTATTAAATCTCTAGACGTGAAATGGCCATTGTGTGTTTAAAGTACCTTTAAGTGAATGAGGGAATTCCTTATTTAGTCTTTTTTCATTATATCAATATATTTAATATTATTATAGCATATTACAAAACCAAAGCTACATGAATTTTTACGTGAAATTAAAGATTTGAAAATAGGACGGTTGTTTCTTGAATAGTGATTTCCGTCTTTGTCTTGGGTTGAGACAGATCTGTGATTCGGATCTTGTGGCAACTCCTAAAAGTTATGATTTACCTGAGAACCAGCATACTTTATTATTTTAATGTTACATTCATTGTCAATTTACTTAAAAAAACAAACAAATTTTTGTAACTAGATGCTAGTGTATATTGATTATATTAAGACAATTCTGTAAACTCTTGCTCTACCTACGATCAACGAATCCAAAATTAAAAAAAGCAATTCATTATTCCAGATTTCTATTACAAAAATAACCATAGACAATTTACCAATAAGCATACAAATAATAATTAGTCAATTACTCTCCCATTGGACGTATTCCAAGCGATAAGTTATTCATTTAATTGAATTTTAAGTCCACTTTTAGAGTTATCAAATCAATCTGGTGCAGGGGAATCTCCTCTTCTCGTCTACTAAATCATAAATAAAGCATTATTGATGAAAATACTGTCGTGTGCTGGTGTATCAATTTATCTTAACTTTTAGGAATTCTGGCATATTAGGGTCTATTCTCAAGTTTTCAGAGAGGCACAAAATGAAAATAAAATCGATTTTAAGATCGCGCGCTCGCTTGTCGATTTATTTAAAGTTTCAGATTTACAATATTTTAGAGTCAATTTTAAAGTTTTAAGAGGTGAAGGAAATGAAAATATACTCGATTTTCAGATTTCATTTAGTAATAATAATTTTTAAATAATAATCAGAATATATAATAATTAATATATAGGGAGATGGTAAGGGTTGCGGTCAATAGTGAAACAAAAATAGTTTACAAGTTTAGTTTTTTTGTTTCACTATTGACCGCAACCCTGACCATCTCCCTATATATCAATTTTTACGGTCAACTATACATACATATATATAATAATTAATATTTATTTGCTTCATTTTTTGGTGCCGAATACAATATCAGGGTTAGGGGCACCTTATTCTGGATTTCGCGGTTACATTCCTCGATACAGGTCGTTCTCTTTTAGAAACTCTAGGTTTAAAGTAATAAAAACTAACAGGTTCTTCCAATTTTCTAGCAGTGAGGCTTGACGTTGCCCCCGGAGGTCAAAAGACGTTCTAGGTAATACAAGACGCGAACAGAGTTCTAGGATATGCTCCATCGTCAGGGTACATTTACAACTATAGCATGTGTGTTAATCTTGTATGTCCGATCCTGAGTCCGACTATGATGGATTGTTTACGACGATTACTGAGAATTGGCGGCAGAGGGTGAGTATCACCAAGTATTGTCTTCATTTTATTTGTTTCAGGTATCTTAGACCAAAAAAAGTATTGGGTCAAAACCGATACATTATAATCATACAGCGCCAAGTTACGATTAGGCACTGGAAATAAGGTACATGCTTTTTTGGCAGCTGTGTCAGCCTGTTCGTTTTCCGTTATAGCTGCATGACTGCGGACCCACAGGAAGTATACTTTTTTATGTGTTTTTTAAAATTAAAATTATGATGGAAAAAACAATGGGGTTGTGCGAAATTTGGTAGTAGCGAGTAAGAACCACTACAGATCACAATGGAGAAGCCATTTACTACATGTGCTAGCGTTAATGACTGATAGATTGCATGTAACCCAGAGGAAAACACTGAGAATGTGGGAGGAAGACCATAGCGGATGGTCTTCGCAGATAAAACTACTGAACGGTCCCTGTAGCTAGAGCTAGACGACTTAAAAAACATTGCTTGATTACTTCTGGAGGGTTAGATGATTTATAAATAGATCCTAAGGTGAAATCAAATCAATTTGTCCACGGAGGTTATGGATTGGGGAATGATGTTTTGAATTGTTTGGAAGCGATAGAAACCGGGTAGGGGAGGAAAGCTGAGAAGGCAACTAGGTAATCTGTACCGCGAAACATCAAGGTTTTGAGACGACCTAGAAATTTCAGCAGGTAGTGCCTACGTAGTTCTATTGGCCACTCTGGGACCTCCTAGAGTAAGCTGCTGATAGGACTAGTCCTGAAGGTCCCGATAGCTCTACGGATTATAGCATGTACTGAGTCTAGCTTGTTAATTATTTTCTTTGAAACATTCCCATAAACTTCGTAGCCGTAATCAATCACCGGCCTTATCAAGCACCGATATATCGTGAGCAGATGGGCCCTGTTTAATTTTTTTTGCATCACACATTGACCAAAATTGACATCGGTAGAGCTGTAGTAAAGCAGAACGTCGTCAGCATATAGTGCAACATTAACCGGTTTTTCTATGAAGTTTCGTTTATCAATAATTGCAATGTTGAACAGTGTTGGGCTTAAAACATAGGTACACCATTAGATAGATCAAAGTTGTCAAAAAAAAAACTGAACCAGTTCGAACGTTGAAGTTACGATTGGTCAGGAAATTTTGTATAAAAAACAGAAGGTTGCCAGAGAATCCCCATAGTTGTAAAGATTCTAGAACTATCGTTGTAAAGAGTCAAGAATTTCGTTTCTCCAGCGCAAATCAAATGCGTTCTCTAGATGAAAATGCGTTCTCTAGATGAAAATGCGTTCTTTAGATGCGCTCTCTAAAAAAAAATGCGGAAACGTGCTGGTTCCTATCAAAAGAAGTTTTCGAAAAAGAATTAAATTTGAGGAGGAGGTGCCTGGTAGACTTGTATTTTCGAAATCCACATTGGTCCCTATCCAGTAGATTTTGAGTATCCAATTCCCAAAGGAGGAGACGATTAATAATTTTTTCAGTCAGTTTGCAGAGAATCGAGGTGAGTGAGGTGGGTCTATAACTCTGAATTAGTTTAGGATCTTTGTTAGATTTATGTACAGGGTTGCTGAGAACCAACTATTTGGGAAATCTCTTGCATTCCACATATTGTTAAGGAGCTATTGGAGAAGGTCAATAGCAATAGGAGAGCAGTGTTTACTTTATGTTAATCTGATGGGGGCCTGGAGATTTGGAACAGGACGTTCTTATGCTATGTTGGTGTTCCTCCATTGTGAAATGTAAATTGAAGGGCTCGGTATCGTGATTAGGGTTAAGAGAACACTGGATGCGGTGGTAGTTTGACGGGTTTTTTGAAGTATTTGACAGGTTCCAATGGAATTCGCTATTTCTTTGGGTTCAGTGAGTGCTTTCTGGTTGGTCTATAATTTAAATTATAGACCGTGGAATTTTGTTAATTGTCCTGCCTTTGATTGCCGCAATTTTATCGCAAACTATTTTGGTTAAAACAGCAACTGATATGGAAGGAAGAAATTGAGTCTAAGATCTCCTTTTTGCTTGATTGATTACCCATCGCGCTTCGGCTCTAGTTTTATGATAATCAATATGATTGTTTATTGAAGGCCGCGATTTTAAATGTTTTAAAGCTTTATGCCTCTTCGTCAAGGTAATGCGACACTCAGGTGACCACTAGTGATTAGCGATGTAAATGTTTCGAGATTTGCACCGTGACTGGGAGAGATTTCAAACTTTTTGAAACATTTAATGCAGATTTGTGTGTATTTGTCTCAGTCGGCTTTATCAATCCTCCATATGCTAGTAATATGTTTAAAATTAACATGTGCTTTAATTATAATGAAGGGTAAGAGTAACTTTGCATCGGAGTTGCTAGAGAAGTTTAGTTTTGGGTGTTAACTTTAAAAGTAGTGTTTCTGATATGGTTATGTAAGCCTTTTATAATTTTGGTAAATCAGCTTTTGAAACTCTTCGTCAGTAAGGCATTGTATAATTCGGATAACAGGCTGATAATAGACTCAAGATTAGTTATTTCTGGAGCAGCTAAAATTGGGTCTTTTGTTAGTTTCTAGGAAGGAATGTAGTTCAACCTATGAAAGAGGATAGTTTTTGTCCGATGAATCAACAAGATCTTTCAGTGGTAGTAGTGTGTCTGCTTAAGATTTATTCTCTGAGTCAGTCTGTTCGTTGAAGGTTAAATTATTAGAAACGGGTGCTGTATTTTTCACGTCCTCATTTATCTGTAATTTGGCAGTATTACCGGATCCTGAATCAGTAGTTTCTATTAAATTTACATGGTTTGGCGAATTTTTATTTATTGAGCTCTCCGAAACTAACGTGTCCTCTAAATCGATTGTTGATTGATTTTTCAACTTTAAGCCTAAGACTATCCGTGTCACTTCGATTGAAGAGATTGCGTTATTTTGGGTTTTTGGTTGACTATCAGTGGCTGGAAATGTTTCATGAAGTGTCGGAAATTCGACCAGTTCTGGCAGGTTTGTTATCAGAAGGGAGGGTAGAACATTGGGAAGAGAAATGCCCTCCTTTTTACATCTACAGCAGGCACCGGTGTCTTCGTTAAGGAAAATACGAAAATTCCCCTCATCGGTTTTAATACGGATGGGTACTATGTTGTCCCCAAGCTTTAGGGAAGCATTGGAATTTATGATTTTGCCAAACTCATCTTTAGAGCTTAGGTGAATACAAATACGGTTGTTTGAAATTCTTGAGGCGAATCATATATTTCTGGGAGCAGTAGTTTCTGCTAATTTCTCAAGATAATCAATCAATTTAAATCCTTCAACACTAGCAAAAACGATGGCTTGTTCTCGTGTCGGGAATGTTTCTATGTTCTGAGAGGTTATCTTAGCAAAAGCCTTACCTTCTATTGGGTTCTTTGCTTTCTTTCCGGAACTAGCACTGGTGGTGGGTACTCATGTTCTTTGATTCCATCTTTATACAGAAAAACAGGTACTAAATTTGAGTAAGTACTTATTAAAAATAGAACAATTTGGAGCTATATGTTGCTGTAATAACTCCAGCCGGTCTCCTCGATAATTGATATTAATACAATTTACTTACAAAGATGTTGAAGATACTTCATTTAATATTTTTTGAGAAACGAATATTATTTCATTGAATTTACAAGTGGAGATGGTTATAATTTTTCCGAGTTCAAATCCCAAGAGGCTCCTGCTAGGGGTAAAATTAATGAGGCTCTTAACAAAAGGAAAAAAAGTGTTTACAAGAGAAGCGATCGATTGGGCCAATAAATAAACAGGTGGTTAGGGCTAGGCTCTTCTCACTCAATTAGTGTTTCTTGTCACTCAGTATGTGATAACGTACAATTTTAGGATGTTACTGCTTTCAGATACTAACGATAACATAGTGTTATTTCTGTGGTCATTGAAAGCATCCTATTTTTATTTTCTCCAAACGATAAAACCGGACCACAAGAGCTTATTAAGTGTTCGAAAAGGATTAATTATTTCTTGACCAATGCTTACGCAGATACAAAATTTAATATTATCAGAATCGATACTTAACCACCAGGGAGCATACTTAACCTCTTGCACCTTTTTCTGTTCTTCAATCCTAACGATGAAAGAAGAGAAAATGAAATTTCTGCTCTCATCAGAACTCGAAAACAATTTTTACTTTCATTTACCTATTAACGAAATTTACAATAAGGAGAAGTATAGCGATCGTGAAAAAATTGAATTTCCCCAGAAAATACACAATTGAGGTCCCCCGAATTTAAATCTGGATGTATTTGTCATCCAAAAACCAAGTCTAGCAAAATAGTCTGTGTGAACAGCTTAACTATAAAATGAAATTTGTACGAAACTGAAATTACATATTAAATATCTGGGATGTTAAGGTAATTTTTTTCCATAAAATCAACTGGCCGCTGTGCTACAATCGATTTAATACATTTTTTTCGATTTTCTTCATAACACTTTTAACGAGTTGATGAAACTCAGTATATAAATGTACAATCAATTGGTATTTAATATCAGCCTGGTCTTATCCTCATTCACATGGTCTGACAGGGTCGATTTTTCAAAAATACTTTTGTTTCTTTGAAATAACTAACATTTTATATTATTAACAGTAATAAAAATTATATAAACATGAACTATAGAAGAATTCGATTAATAACTAAAGGAGAAATAAGGAAAAATAGGGACAGGAGTTCGAATCGGAAAAAGACGAGACCGTCTGATATCTCCCGTCTATGTAATCTACTTTTCAGCTTCATAACCTTTAAAATCGTCCAAAAAAAAATTATTTATAATAATAATAAAAATAAAAATAATTTATTCAAAATTAAAAATTTTAGGTTTCGAGATATGTGAAATACATATAATTAAAAAAATCGAAGGCTAAAAAATACGCCAGTCCGCTGTCCCCTGTTTTTCACCAGGTTTTTTTTTTCGGATTTGACCCAGTCACTGGTCATATCTCGGTCATACTCAATGCCACCTTCATATTACTAGCCCATTGGACCTCGTTCCTTACCTTACCTCCAGTGATTAATAAATTAAAAGTAATCAATAATCAATTAAGAAGTATAATAGATTTAAGAAAGATTGACAAGTTTATAACGAATGTCTTTAGAAGCTGGGGTACTTAAAAAAGCCATCTTAAAGAAGAAATTAATGATTTGTTTTAAATAAAAAGCCGAGGAAAGTTTCTCTAGAAATTTTTAATTTATTTTTTAAAGTTCGTACTTTTTATGTAATCAATTGAATGATAATTTTAACCAGAATGCTGTGTAAATCTGTGACAACCCAAACTGGTTCAGATAGTAATTCTCTAATCTGGAGGGCCCGTAGATATTTCTATGTCCTGGGGCCCCAATCTGTTGAAGGTTTAAGCATCATACTCAGAAAAGAACATAAGTGTCTGTAATTTTTTACTACTATGATCATAACCATCCGCTAAACCTTCTTATTTTTATTTTACAGTTATATTACTTGCCTAGCTTTTGAGTACGAGTTTTATAAACATTAAATAAAACGCTTGCATTATCCTTGAGCTTCCTCTAATCGATGGTGCTATCTCTGTCAGAAGGCGCCTCCTATTCTCTCTACCAACTTCTCTTCACTTGTTTGACAAACAACAAGTTGTTTCCTCGAGGCGTTCTATTTGTAATTGTTAGTCCTAGTTCTCGTCTCTCAATTCCTCTCCTTCTCTGAAATTATGGCCTGAGATGAACTAAATTTAATAATATTAACTTTTCATGTATTGTTCTAGTAAAGACTTTCGAGTGTCTGTAGGGCTGTAATTGAAACTCCCAGTTTTATTTAGCCATAATTTTAATATATTACTTGGAATGTACATAGTAAACCTAATAGTACAGAGACACGGTGCATAATATTCAATGTTTGCAATATTCTAAGCCTAGGTCCGAATTTTTCTAGACACAGCCCTTCATTAAAAATTATCCCAGAATTTCTCACCGATCTGGAATATACTCGTAATGATCCCTCTATGCACCATTCTAATGACAGTAAGGAGTTATCCCGCACTTCAACTTTCAACATCATCTCCTATATCTTTCGTTAGTTATAATTTTTCTCCCCAATTCTTCAAAGATATTTCCTTCACCCGATCTTTTTTAAAATCCCATTACGACAGAACAGACAAGGGCAACAAGACTGTTATCATGATTGTTTTAGAACCGTTAGAAATGCGTTTCTTTATTTGCTGATAAATATGTTATGGGCTTTCGTATTACAAGTTACAAATATAGTATTGTTTTCATTAAAAATTCCCTAATTTCTTTATATGAAAATAATAAACTATTTTATGATAATATAAACTGCAGTATATTTTTTATAGTGTAAAAATATTTTCAATAAATAGAACTCACGAATTTTTACACTTTCTTTTTCTCCCTTTCCAGGTAGGATTTATATGTAAACTTCTCGTATGTAGTACCTAATAATAAATTAAGTATGAAGTAAAAATAAGGTTTAAAAGTAAAAGCTATTGCTTTTAATTTAATTCAATTGTTGTCTTAATTTCAAAATATTTGCCTTCAAAGACTGCCAATTACGCTTAGCTACAATGGGGAGGGTTGACTGCTTTGACCAAGTAATTGCTGTTGGTAGGATTAAAGCGAATGTTTCTCTCTTCTGTATAATTCCACCATCTCAGCTGCTACAGAATGTCTCTATTTTCGCATTCACTCTTCAAAATGAAAACATTAGAATAACAGATTACATCCCTTTTGTATTTGAAAATTTAATTAATTTTAGGGGTACTATTTCGACAGGATTTATTGCGTGGCGGGTGCTTATAAAACCGGCCTTAATATTTTTTTAGAAATAATAATATTATTGTAGAACATAATTTGTAAATATTATAAATTATACTTAGTAGAGCCGCCAGAATTGAAGGTTATAAATAATACTCATCCTTTAAAAAAATCAATAATTACTTTGCAGATACTTTTCTTAGAAAAATAGGAATTCACAAGCTTAATACCTACAATGAGGGCACAGTGAGGGTCCTTTGCTCTGCATGGATTTCAAAGCTATTCTGTGTTAATATATTTTTTTTATTATGTTGAGCAAGGATGGAGAATAATATTGTCAAAATGTATTAAATGAGTTGAAATTTAAAAAAGAAACAAAAAAAAATACACTTCAACGAAAGTAGGCCAAAAAAAGAAAAGAAAAAATGAGAAAGAATTATGTTTTAATCATCCTCTAAAACTTTTAAATAGAAGTTCTCATTAAAATAAAAACATATTTTACCCCACACACTTTGCTAGTCAGTTGGTCCAAATTATTTCAATTGTGTACCTCGCTACCTACATATTATAGCTAGCAAATATATTTTTTGGTTAATAATAAGATAAAAAAAATTGAAGGTCCTTGAAGGCGAAATATATGAGAAAAGGGCCTTTTGAGGTACGAACTTGTTTTTTCTTTTAAAAAAATTCAAATTTTTTTCTTGTTACAAAATATATCTTATCCCACTTTTATACACTAGTTAGTCGGAATGGTTTTAATATTACATTCATAGCACATTGGAGGTAATTATGGACCAATCGATTTGTTTTTTGTGTAAAATTAAAAATAAATAAATAAAAGATCTAATTAATGAGTTTAGATTTAGACTAAATCACATAAAAACGAATGACACTAATAAAGTGGGTAAAAAAATATTTTTTAGGGAAATAGCCAAAAATAGAACCTAAATGTAATATAACTTTTTTTGTCCTACAAGTTTGTTTTTGGCCTACATTACTGGAAGTGTCTTTTGTTTTTAGTAATTTTGTATAAATTTAAACTTAAGATAATCAGAAATATTTTTTCCTTATGTTACAATAGAAAACAAATTGATTGGAATATAATTATTCTCTCTGCTATAATATGAGTAAAATAATTAATCAATTTGATCGAACTGATCTATGATAGATCTATCGAATGTTATTTGAAATTTTTTCTTCAAATTTTCTTATTCTGGTGCCTTCTTATACGATATGGTACAAACTGAATCTACATATTCAAGTAAGAACGTTATTTATTTGTAACTTCTTTTCTCTCTTCTGAGGCATACAATCTAAAAGCTATTCATACATTGATATAGAAAGGAAGAAAAAATTTCAGATTTCGAACACTTGTAGTAATTTAGATTCCAATAGAAATCCCTAGGAGTTACTTAGGGGAACGGCGGATAATATCAACAGAAGTTTTTTTTTTATCCTGCTTTATTCGAAAACTGTTTCTTAAAAATAAATTCAAGCTCATTTAATACAATTGGCTATATATTATTCAAACAAATTAATTGAATTGCTATAGAATCTATTAATATAGAATTGCTCTGACATCCATAAAGAGTTAACATAGAAATGATAATACCAAATATTGTTGAAATTATACGAAATCATTTTTTCTCGGCTACCAGGCCACGAATTCTAATATTGTAACATATGCCAAAATACATGTATTTTGCTTAAATTCTCACCAAAACATTTTATTAATAAAGTACGGTGACCTCCTTATCTTGTTCTTCCCTTCTTGGTATTAATTTTCATAGACGCAAAACGGTTCTTATAGCTGCCTTAAAATTACGAATTCTAAATATATTTTATTTATTCTTTAGAGCAAGTATCTTTAATTATTGCACGTATTAATTATGACTAACGGTGTGAATGATACAGTGAAAATAAATTTTTGTTTTTATATTATTGTGTCTTATGATATGTAATATTTCTTTATCTGCCTTTAATTTGTTTACCCTATTTAAGATGTAATATTTCATTTAATTTCTGCTTTTTAATTCAGTTTTTTCTTTTTTTAGGTAAGTCAGCAGTTTGAATCATTTAGTGTGCCGAGAACTGTGAGTTAAGTGTATTTATGTATCTTTAAACTATTTTCTTAATTGATGAATTTTTTGTTGCTGTGCTTTTGTTTAAAAATTTGTTTTCTAATATTTTAAAGTATTACAGTACCGTAGTAAGTTTTGAATTTATAAATATAATATTATAAAACTATTTATAAAAATAAAAGGTACATTTTAAATTATATGGGAAATCTATGATTCTTTGGCCTGTTGATTTTTATAAACAAGATTATTATCGTTCATGTTATGCATTTATATTAATTTTGGTTGTTATTTCTCTTTAATAAATGTAAAGAACCTAAAATCCAATACCAAATTTACCTTTAAATCCTCTTACTTGTATTCCCTTAAATATTTCTTACAGTCTTCTATATCTCTATCAAAAAGTGTATAAAACTACACAAATTTTGATAATATCAATCAAAAATATTTTTCAAACGATATTATATTGCTTCTATATACGCATATTTGTATAATGATTACTATTAAACCGTTTATTTTTCGATAGAGAGTAACAGAAATAGAAAAATTGAATAACTTAATTACAGTCTCATATTAAGGAATTCACAAATCCTAAAAATCAACGTCACTAAAGTAAAAAGTAAATTTTTTAGATAACAGTTAAAATCACCAGGTTATACTTAAAATGAGCAATAATGAGATTCTGCCATGTTTGACCGTTTTTGTATCTAAAAGACCCAGTTTGGGTCTCAAATTGTTGGAAATTTAACCTAATTTATAAACGTTTAAATTAATTATAAATAAATCGAATAATATTTGTCAAAAAATAGCTCCTTTATGGGAAAAACTGGAAAAAGTCCAAAAACCATAAAACTTTTGCACTTCCAGTTTTTATGAAGGAACGATTTTTCAACAAAGAAATATAAATGGGTATATATCTTTTGATCCATTTTCAGCCAACATTTTCTGAGAGCAAGCTGGTCTCTGTAGATTCAGTAGTCTGAGATATGATTTCTCAAGTGTCGGCAAATATATCTATACATGCGATCACTTTTCTGTCTTGATGATTGGCTTAACTTTAGGGTAATTACTACCGGTATTTTAGGGACTCAAGAATCATTTGAATCTTGTCAAATGATCATTATCCTGATTATTAAGTATGAATATCTTTTCTATTAATATGTTTTTATAATTAAATATAAACCTATAAAGAATATAATTCCAAAATGTTTGATAGCTCAGAAATGAAGATTAAAATATATTTATGATATTTTTGAATAATGTAAACCATTTAGGTACACTTGTTTTAAAGAAATTATGATAATTTATATTTATTTATAAATAACATTTTGAAAAGATATAGGCTAGGGATGTCCAACTTACAAAGCCTCAAATTTCAAACGTTAAAGCATCAAAAAAGGTGTGTGTGCAAGGTAAAGATATTAATAAAACTAAAAGTAATAATATTTATTTATATTGGCCAAGTATTTGGTATACATAAATTAGGAAAGTATTAAGATAAACACATTTTTATCACATAACAATTATATTTTGTTTTTTTATAAACTTTATCGACGAAAAAACGCTTTCACATAGCTTCATGAACTCAAGACCAAATATTGTTACCAATACTGCGTCTTATAGCAATCCGACACTTATAAGTCAGCATATTTGGTATAAGTTTGTTATTAAATGATATAAATTATAAAATCTCTTTCAAAAGAAAGGAATTTCAAGGTTATTTTTTTTCTCTCAAGGATCGCACAAATCAGTATCGCGAGCCATCAGATCATTAAATAAAAATACTAATCAATTGGATTCTCCATCTCCAAATTAAATATCGTTAAATGCCCTTGTATAGGGTCTTTTTTTAAGCCCGATAGAACTTGAAATTGTAAAAAATAACACAAAAAATTAAATTGTAATCAAAATTTTTTTTTTATTCGAAAGATCAATACGTGACATTAACATTTGAAAATGATTCTGTAAAATTGTGTTCAGCGATGAGGCGCATTTTTGGCTTAACGGGTTTGTTAATAAGCAAAATTGCCGCATATGGTCGTGCGATTTGACACCTCTCGATTATTTCCTGTGGGGCTACGTGAAGTCACTGGTTTATGCTGATAAACCAGCAACAATTGACGCCTTGGAGGCCAGCATTGTTCGTGTTATTCGTGACATACGGCCAGCAGTGCTCGAAAAAGTGGCCCAAAATTGGACGTCCAGAATGCGCTTCGTCAAGAACAGCCGCGGTGCC
Source organism: Halyomorpha halys (assembly GCF_000696795.3). Taxonomy (NCBI): domain Eukaryota; kingdom Metazoa; phylum Arthropoda; class Insecta; order Hemiptera; family Pentatomidae; genus Halyomorpha; species Halyomorpha halys. The sequence continues at coordinate 691,665 of NW_027108122.1, read as the reverse complement.
CATATGCCCGAAATCATTTTCAAATGTTAATGTCACGTATTGATCTTTCGAATAAAAAAAAATTTTGATTACAATTTAATTTTTTGTGTTATTTTTTACAATTTCAAGTTCTATCGGGCTTAAAAAAACACCCTATAGTTGGATTGTTTTTTTTATCTTCAGTTTTTATTTATTTATTTTTTGACTTATGTATCCAATCTAGAATTTCTTTTAACCAACTTTTTATTATATTTTCCTTTCAATCTATGTATTAGTTTTGATTTGGTAAAATGTATTTATTTGTTTTACTGTAAACTGATCTACTGCTGTGGCTAGTATTTCTCTGGTTTGATCTCACACTGCCGTCTAATACTGAATTTGTTTAGCGGGTCGATCAAATGAAATAAAAATTGTGAAATGGAATGGACAAGAAGGGGAAAGAAAAAAAAGGAATAAATTGAAATCTTTGTATTTGGTGTGTATACTGAAATTTTCAATTGTAAAAGAAAACTGTGGAGGGGGAAAAATGTTTTTTTTCTATTTTATTATACCATGTAAAAATATGTAATCTATATATGTCCGATCACGGATTGATAAGTATGCTGTGTAATGTAGCAACCCTATGTATTTTGGCAGCATGAATGAATAAAGTCTCTCTCTCTCTATTATTGCAGGACTAGTGGGAAAATTCCGTCCTACTTCTTCCACTTGCCAGATCGATCGGTGTTGGTAATTGGTTAATTTGATGACCCAAGGTGACGTTTTGATCAAGTGTGATCTATAAATGAGGTCAGGTTTTGGACGTCTCCATCGAACAGTATTTTTCTACTCTAACTGTTTTAGTGTAGAATTCTGCTGCCACCTCATCCTTTTCGATGATAATAGTTGTTGCTATTGTTCGATTGGTGGAATGAATGTTTACATCGTTTGTTGATGTATAATAAAAATGAAAAAAAAATCTGAGGAAGAATTTGATGTTACTTTTAAAAATTTAAATTATGAAATTTTTTCAAATAATGACTGACTATTAGAGACCTAACTAAAATATTTAAACAAGTAATAAAAATTAATTAATAGAATTTTTTTTTATTAAGGTGACCTCAAAATTAATCCACCCAAACCCCAGTTGGTGGGTGCGCCACCAAATTTCACAATATTATCAATAAAATTATTTCACAGATAATTTATAACCCTTCTGGGTGGGAGCTATTAGTGTAGAAACTGTGAAATACTAGCACTCATACATATTTGTCATGAAAGGGATGACTATTAGAGATATTGTAGGTTTTGAAAAGTACAAAGGAACAAGTTGAAATTGCACATTCAGGAAATGTATCAAGTACAAACCAAACACTAAGGCGTTCTTCACACTAAGCAACGTATAGGAAAAGTGATGGATATCCTAGTATCTACAGAGTTTCTTGGAAACCACTTCTAACGTTGTATAAATAACATACAAGGTAACTTGCAAGATACATCTTTCCTTCTGGTATCTGATGCGTAGGATATAAGTCTAAGGTGACTCGTAAGGTTTATTTGTTGAAATCTGTGCTTGTTTATACCTACCCGTATGACAAAATCTCGCCTCGGAATCGTGAATCGATACTATTGTTTTATTTAAAATTATTCTATAGAATACGTATCTTATAATTTTTTTTTCCCACGAAAAGGCCTTGACCACGCGCATATCATTATTCCAATTCTTCTTCTTCATCTGCTTCCTCTTCCTCATGAGATCTGCGTGTCTACGTTTCCACTCCTCAGACCACGCAAGACCCTTTCTGGAGCATTTCTTTCCCACAAGAACTCTCACTCCCTTGAGCATCCTTCTGTACTCATCTCTGTCCAAACGTCAGTCTCTAGGCCTGCTGTTTTCTTATATAAATATCTTATAATATTTTATCGAAAATTAAAAAAATAAATAATCGAAGACTATTTAACTTGCAGATTGTACTTGTTTATAAATTATCTCTTATATAATCTAGTTATTGAATTATTTTATTTAAATCATTAAAGAATTTAATTTGGTAAGTTAAATTTAGGCTTTCAGCATTGTTTTTCGTTTTGAATTGGACTAACTTTGTGATTACTTGTGAAGAAGGGATATTTCACCATTAACATTTTCTATGAATACTTTTCAGATTTTTTGAATCTTTATGCTAATAAGTCCATATCCAACTGGAATGTGAAATTGGCTTTGAATGTTTTATTAGGCTGTGGCTATGGGATAGGGGAAGAGCTCTCATCTTATAAGGCTTATTTCAAGATCTTTTGAATACATTTACGTATAACATGCTATAACTGCATAATATTAGAATTTTGTAAAAACAGATTTTTAAAAATTTATATAAATGTTGCAGTTTTAACGAACTTTGAAACTGTCCCAGAATTATAGACTTCGCATATATAAGCAAAGATTGGGAAATTTCTGATGAGATAACTTGGAAGATTTGAATCGGTACAACTATTTTGATTTTTTTCCTATTTTGTTTAACTTACATGATCTTTAAAAAGAAAAAAAAAACCTGGCGCACGCATCACACAACTTTCAATTACCACATTGAGTAGAAATTAATCCTTGTATATTTCAAAACAGCGATTTCTTTATTATTCATAATAACGATCCTCCTAGTATACGTTTAATACAGGTTAGTGTATGTAAATCTGACTACTGTAACTACGACAATGTAATAATTATCTAATTCTTTTATATCTTAAATTTTTTATATTTCATAGTGGTTATCACCTTTCATATATATTTTTATATCCCCCCTCTCTCTCTCTCTCTCTCTCTCTCTCTCTCTCTCTCTCTCTCTCTCTCCCTCTCCCTTCCTCCCTCCCCCCCAGTATTCAGTTTGCGCGAGTGACATTTCTCTATGAAGCTCATAGAAAAGGGAACCTCGACGGTGGAATACATTTGATAGCTAAATGAAATTATTGCCTAGAAAGAGAGGGAACACGCGATCGGCGGCTTAGCCCTTATCATGGTCAGGGGCCATCGATCTTCTTAGCTACGGTCTTAGCCTATCTCTTCTTCTGATAACCTCCTTTATTCAGCCTTCCTAGCGGAATTGCTTAATTTGGGCGTTCAATCACGATGTCAGCTGTTGAGTGTATTTCTCACATACGATCACGCATGTGGTGGTTTGAAAATATCGATTTTAGAAAATGAGGTTACCTCATTCAGTTTAATCTATAGCAGTGGTTCCTAACCGGTGAACCATGGACCATTGGTCCCACCAGAGCTTTGGGTGTTCTGCGGGAGGATTCCTACATTGCATATTTTATAAGGAATCATTATTAAAACTTTATTTTTTAAAATTTATCTTTTAATGGGGTACAAAAACATTTTTGAATTATAATAATCTATTTCCAACAAGCCACAAATATGTCATGATTCACAAATTATGTCAGACTTATAAGGACATAATAATTTATGTTTTATCTTACGTGTTTGTTCGATTACCTTAACATGCTAATACCATTTTCGGTTGAAGTTAACAGGTTTAGAGTTTAAGATCTTTAATTTATTGATATTGACTTTTGATTAATAGATACACTGGATTTATGAATTTAATGTCAGAGCTATTTTATTAGTTACCTTTCCTGATCTTTTAATGTCAGCTGAAAGGTTTTAACTGTTAAATGTACTATTAAAGTGCCTTAGAATGGGCTTGAGCAACTTAATTTTCAAATATTTTCAGGTGGGACAAATATCCTTCTGTCCAAATCAGGTGTGAGGATTGGCAGTTAATGGTTCAATTTCTGGTTTAGTGGTCCTTAGACTTCAATGAGTTAGAAAAGATAAAAAAAAAAGTCTTACTGTAGTACGTGCTGGTCTACCTCGTTTTTTGGGTCGCTAACAAGGAATCTTTTGTTTGCTAACATTTGTCCTACACTGACACAAATTCCTAGTTTTAGACACTTTTTCAGTGCTGATCGATTTAACTAATTTTTGTTTGTATATTACTCATACCCTTGTTTTTTTCTAAAAGAGAAATCTATAAAATTTAAAATTTGACAAAATTGTTTGTCATTTTAAGCAATCACACACCATCATGAATTCATATTGTACTTATGGCCAGTTTCGGTAGAAATATCTAAAATCAAAGTGAAAAAGGAAAATAATAAACATAAATTTACGATTAATTCGGATTACTTTTTTTTTTTTTTTGCGAGTATTTAGAAAGTTAGTAGAAGTAGTCTGCTGAAATAATTTGTCCTTCATCCTTCTCGGCTGCTGCTCAGAAATGGATTTAGTGGGGTTCAACACTGATGCGTTGAAACAATGTTGTGGGGTTAATGAGAATGATATTGTCTATTCGTATCTCACTGTTCATTAAGGGAAGCGCTTAGACTGTCATTTCATTTGAGTTTGTATTACCAAAGTCATCTCTAAAAACGATTTTGGTGTACCGAACGTTCTTATCCCGAGCCTCATAGCAGTTGATTCTCAAGTCAGCAACAATACCATAGTAATAGGAAATAGATTTTCGGAACAGGAAAATGCACCTGCACCTATAACAGTTTTGGTATTTTTCATAATACGAAATTTATTCAGACATCAAGGCATTAAATGATAAAGTTATTAGAAATTCATCGATTATGTTGTTCTATTCTTCTTTCAGGGTTATTTTGAGCTCTTAGAGAACACTAATAAGAACCTTATGACTCACTTGTTTTCCCGTCATATTCTACTTATACTACATAGAATTGAGCTTAAATTTCTAGGTGCACAAAACGCAGCACCCTAATTTATGCTTTGCTATTGTACTCAGCCCCTACTTGAACAGTGTGTTCATTGTGTTATCATAGATTAGTACAAAATACATGATTCAAATGGTATTCTTGCAGAATGTTTAATTTACCTGATGTAAATTATTGTATCACTATTAGCAATGTGTAACTCAATATTTAGTACACATTGTATTTAGTCTTCTTCCATTCGAACCAAAATCATTCAACCTCCCCTGTAATGTAAGAGGGACTCTTTGATTAAATGTTTTATTTCGTTAACAGCTATTCTCTACTGTTTCTAGGAAAATGTAATTTAAAAAATCAGTCATTGCTATCTATTTTATACTTGCTACCTAGTATATACTTAATACAAAAAATGTCTCTCTAGCGTTTTAATTTACTATAAGTCGTTGATTGTTTAATACCATAGCGTGTAGCTAATTCTCCCCTATGCTACGTAATAAAACGGATAGCTTTTGCCTACAATAAATTTAGCTAAATATTTCGTATGAAACATGGACTCTGTATAATGAAAGTATCAGTAACCTTCTAGATAGGTTTTGAAATCGTAATTTGGTGGAGAATCCTAAGATTTGTGGTCCGGATGGTGCGCGTCCACGCGGTAGAGCGAAGGAGCGATGGAGGGATTGAGTGCGGCAGGACCGGCAGCAACTGAAGATTTCTGTTACCAACGCAAATAACCGAGGAAGATGATTGGTAGCTGTTAGGCACGCCAAGGACAACTTAATGCACCTGGGACATCTGTAGCTCAGGGAATTGAGCCGTAGATCTTTGCAACCTGGGAACTACAGCGGCGCCGTTTCGAATCCAGCTTGGAGGTCGACTTTTATTTTTGTAGCGGTCCCACAAAATGGAAACTTAACCCCTTACCATGGTGTTAGAATAGGGTGGTACCCAGTATCTAAACCGTGTGTCAGAAATAACTTGGAAGGGGGTCATATAAAAAAAAGAAAAGAAAAAAAAATTAATGCATGTCTGGTCGCGAAGAAGAAAAAGGAGCATTGTTTCGTCTATTCAATTCGAAACAATAAAAAAAAAACTTTCTTCAAAATTCATCATCTAAAGAAAAAAATGAATTACTGCTAGATAATGAATCAAATAACGAAAAACATGGATGAAATGAGAGAATTAATATTCTCTAGAATAAAAAAAAGGTATTCACATTTTTTTTGCATAAGTAAACAGTTGATCTATTTATAATTTTTAAAATAAAACTTCAAGTGATATGATACTTTTGCCCTGAAGTTCAGGTTATCATATTATTTAATAAATTTATCTACTGTGCAGTCTGTAAATGGAATTAAATTTCTGGACCAATGAACTGTGAACATTTGGTTGAATTAAATCTAGAAATTTCCTTAATTTAGATTGAAACAGTAATAAAATGTGACATATTTTACTGATATTTAATTATTGGCATAGAGACCTTAAGCCTCTAAAAAAATTATTTCTTATTTAATTTATTGACTTAATTATTTCAGCGCCTAAGTTTATGTATTTATGAAGCTATTTAACACAGAGGCTTTTACATAATTTATAAAGTTTTTTTTTATTCTGTTTATACTCTTTATTAATAATATATATTAGGCATCCTTTGACACTCATATAAATATTATTATTCAAATAATTAGAAAATTCCAGACTGACTAAGACTAAAGAAATTAAAAATCCAACCTATGTCAGATTTATTGCTCCAGTTTATTTCTATTTGTATTCTTTTTAATTGTTTGTATGTAAATTGTGTAGATAATGTAGGAAAATAAATAAAATTATATCATTAAGTTCTCTTGGACAGTTTTAGGGTGATAAAAGGTTCTCCTTCTCCTTGAAACTACAGCGCACGTGTTACAAGAAAGCTAGCAAGCCAGCATAAACGTGAGGAGCATTCGGCTGAAGCTGTCCCTTCAACAGTTACCGCTTTCTTCTTAGGCCATGTAGGTCCGAGGGAGAGCTCAACCCTTCAGTTATAGCTTACAGCCTTTAGAGATTTTCTCACTGGCGAAGGTTTTTCCTTTTGCTATACGTCTCTGCAAAAAAAAAAGAAAGAAAGAAAATAAAAGAAAAAACGTATAAAAATACTAAATAAAAGGGAAAATCAGAACTATTAGAAAATAAGTACATAATTAATACTTGAAGAAAATGCCTAGATTTAGTATTATAAGTTATAAGAAGAAAGCAGTGTGAGAATATACTAATATTAAAATTATAAAATTTTATGTAAATATATATCTCTGCTTTGATTAAATAGTGCACATCTGACAAAAAAACAAAACATTTTAATATATATCTATATATATTTGAATAATATTATTTCAAAATTTTTTGAGACAAGGTAATTATTTATTAAATAAAACCACAAATTGTATCCAATACTGTCTCAACACTTTATTTCTTATTAGTCCAACGTTTCGGCTATTCCAGCCATCTTCAAGGACATCTTTAATACAAATCTTCTCCTCACATTAATTTATAATTTTTATTGCAGGCTATTCTGCCCAGGTCACCTTCTGACCTGGGCAGAATAGCCTGCACGAGAAAGGAAGAGAAGTATGCCGCACTGAAGACCTGCGTGTGAGCGCCAAGTAGATAGAGGAGAAGCCCCAATCGTCACGGGCGCCCTGGGTACGTGGAATCCCCAAAAGTACCTTAGGGAGATCACCACTGGCTAGTTTCTGATGAAGACAAAGAGGCTGGTGGCGTGGGAGATAACTGTTGGTCCAAATTCATATACATGGATCATCTGTCGAGCCAAATTCAGAGAAGTTAAAGATGGAACCGGAGCGAGGTGGCCCAGAAAGAAGAGGTGACTGCACCAGCTGAACCACGGCAATTGGATGAAGAGAATATAGAACGAGCGTCACCGGAGCCATTCTCTTCAAGGGGACATTCCAGAGGAGGTAACTCTACGAATTACATGGGTATGTAAAAAAATTGGGGTGGGACCGTCAGTAGTAGACATTGCCTTCAAGAATGTAAATTTTCCTGAATCTACTATAATTATTTATGACTGAATTTTAATGAAAATATAATTTTTTAATGTAACATTTTGTTTTATATTCGAAAATTTTGATTGGTGTATTAATCACAACTTAATTGATGTTGAATTTAACAATAAATGATAAATACAAAAAATGAACGATAATTTCAAACAGAAACGAAAGTAACTAATAGTTAATCAGTAAAACTTTGATATATACTGTAGTTTTTTCACAGAAAAAAATGATAAATAGATTTAAAAAATGAAAGTTATTTTGAACTTCTGGCGTAAAATATTTTAAATTCAGTTATCATATGAAACTTTTGAATGAAACTCAACCCTCTCCCCCTCCCCAAAAAAAACAAGAACGCTGGAAAGATATATAAGTCTCTCGTGGTCAAAAGAAGAGGAAAGCTCATGGCGTCATCATAGCAAAAGATAGGAGAGTTTATGTGGTAATAAAAGGAAAAGAGATAGTGTAGTTCTGAATGTTCTATAAGGATATGTATCTATTTTTTCTTATCATAACTTTTTTCGATTGTATTTCTCGCTAGGAGATTACAGTTCTGGATTCCATTCAAAATATTTTGTTGAATTACAGCAAAACACTTATGCTATAAGTAGTGTAGGAAAATATGCTAAATATGTATAATAAAATTGTAAAGTATTATGTGTCGTATTCAGCAATAAATTATAGGATAAAATATAAATGTGAGGTGGAAAAGGCTTTGTTGTTAAAACAAATTGTTTACAGAATCTAAAACTGAAACTCCACCCTCATAAACACAACTCTTCATTAGAATTGATTATAGCAGCAATACTAACATTAAAGTTTTCATGACAATAAACATTATCCAAGTATGAGCAAAGATTCAATAAGGCATATGCATATGTCACCGATTTTTAACAACTTTTGGATGATAGATTTGCCTTCACAATTGCAATTTCCAAGATTGGACGTACATCTGTTCCTTAGTTAATATTTTATAAGCATGTCAAATTTTTAACAATGCAAAACCGGCAATACAGTTGACATAATGTCACTTCTTACAACTAGCATGACTGCTGTGTTATATATTTCTCCTGGCAGCTTAGTTTTTTCTGTCTAAAGAGTAATATTTGAACTAACCGATCATTTTTTGCCGGTCATTTATTCAAATTTTCAACTTTTATTCATCTAATGGGTCTAATTTTAAATTTTAACAATCATACAAAACTGAAAAGATTGGAAACTGCTCGTCGATTCCGACTACTACAACATTTTAGTGAATGTTTAGACAAACGGTCTAAACTTTCAATCCATTACAAAAGACTTATCTACATGACTATAATAAGGCCTATCTGGGCATACTGAGTTGAACTTTGGGGCTCCACTCCATCGGATTCCTCTCGTATTGGATCCTTACGGTCCAAAATCCTTCCTAAAATCCTTAATGCTCCCTACTTTGTTTTAATCAAGTCATCTATCAGGACCTCAATGTTACGTGTGTAGCCAATCTGACCAGAACCAGATACCAATTCTTTTATGATAAACTTTCAAACAACCCAAACCCACTTGTTTCTAATCTGGCTTCTCTTTCATTACCTGATAATCCTCTTAGGTGTCTGAGAAGACGATGGTCCCGAGATCCTCTCCTCTAGTTATTGGAGTTCTATCAATAGGTAGATTCTCCACATGTTTGTATAATCTCATTTTATAAATTATAGCATTTCGCTAGTTGTATTTATTTTTACACAGTTGTAGATAACAATAAATAAATTATTTTAAAAAAAAATTAACAACAGAGAAGCGTTTTTCACCAAATTTTGATTGATTTTGAAATTGTGGCTTACCACATTCTTGTGCCAAGCTATTTATTTTGATCATGAGTAAATTAAAATATATTTTATTTAATATTATTTTTATTAATAATATTTTAATTTATAATCGCAAGTTTAGCCAAGTTTTATCGTAATTTATATAAATTGTGGCTAATTTATGAGGGATTAACTGAAAAATTGAAAAATATCCAAAAGAAGAATGGGTTAAAATAAAAATAAATCATTATATACAGTGGTCTAATTGTTTAATATTATTAAGATTACACCGCGTATATTGCAATCATAATTTATTTCAGTGAATTAATTAATATTCGGAATACTTTGAAAAAAAGTATTTCTCTCACAACCATTTTGCTGTTTTTGTGATAATAGGTGCTCTATAAATTTAATCAGTTGTTAAAATACTTAATGGAAAGAGGTGCTTTTAGGATTTCAAAAGTAAATTAATTAGGTTATACAAGAGGTTTACTTTTTTACTCAGAAACTCGGCTTCAATCATGCTCTCTTTATCAGATATCGGATACTTCTGAATTGTTTTTCTCTCGGCAGAATCAATCTGAGAAAATAAATTTATTTTCCTACACAAAGTAAGTTCTGTAAGTGAGTAGATGAAGGAGGGAGGGACAACTCCTCCTCAACTTATGATTGAGTACAGCCTCAAGAAATACACGGGGAGGAATAAAGACCAAACTCTGATAATTAAGGAAAACATCGTTAGCTCTACTCCTGGTTCCGATGCTCCCTCGTCTAAAGTCTTAACTTTCCTTTCAGATATTCTTTAACTTAAGAAAGGTCGATCCCTGAAGATTTCTTTCCCTCCTAATCGGCGATGGTCCTTCGGGAATGGTTCTCTGAATTAGGGGTCGGCTAATGGAACAGAAAAGGAAAACGACATGGCTCTGGACTTTTAGAACTTTTTGTTATATCGGAGATTCATCATCCATTGATTTTTCTTTTATTTTTTAAAGAATATCTTATCTAATACAAGGTGAATGGTGTAATTAAATCCCATAAACGTAGATAATTGTTTTATTTGAAATCTCGTTTTTACCTTACTTCATTATATCATAGAAAATCCAACTTTCACTAACTACTATATTTTATAATTAAACCTTACTCGTTGCTATTCAGGTATTTATTTATTATATGCGATAGCAATGCATCTCCTAACTATATTTCTATTAATAGGTGTTTAATTCTGATAAGATATTACCAGAATTAATTCATAGATTGTTATTGTAAGTGAAAAGCCCTATCGACTGTGTTGTTAAGAGGATAAATAAATCAAGAATTATAAATAAAAATTATGATGAATACGAAAGCTGTAATACTTGATAAATTACAAAAATAAAAATAAACTTAGCTCAGTAAAATTTTGACTATTGATTATATATTATTTATGATATTGGATACAATTTCAGTTTAAAACATATACTGGTTGATAGATCGGATATTATTGAAGATCTCTGTGAAATATGAATTGAAGATCTTTCTCCTTGCCCTTATTCTCTTTTCATCCCTTTCACTTGGTTTTGGTGTTGAGCTACTCACTCAGTGTCCTTTAATATTTTAAGACGAAAAAAGAATTGTTTGAATCTGAGCTCAGGTCTGTTTCCTTGAATTTGTGGGCTCTTTCTCCAACGGGGCATTAACTGGCTTGCCCATAGATGGCAGGATTTACTGATTAATAAATAATAATTCTGAATTATCTAACAATAATAAGTCCAGTATAAAAATAGCATAATTATATTTTCGCATGACAATTGTCAAAACGTCATGGTTGTTTTTTTAACAACTATAGAAACACAAAAGTGTAGTTAGTTAAGAAATTATTGGTTTATTATATGGTTGCATATGTCCACTTTCTCCTTACAATTTTATAGAAAAGAAAGTCAATAAAAACAACTAGGTTCAAAGAAGGCCCAGAAACCCTTCTAACAGCCCTTTCAAGCCCTTAGTATTCTATGTCAATAGCAAGGGCTGACACTTAGGCAGGTACATGCTGTCATCTCACAAAGGACTTGCATCTGTCTAACTATTTTATGTTTTACACATGAAAGTTTCTTTCGTTTCTTCCAATTTCTTGAAAGCCTCACACCCTGCTTCTAGTTCACGCCTATTTCTCCCTCCCAGATATTTACTTATGATTTCATAGTATCTGATTGGTCCAAACCCCTTCTCCTATTTCACTATTCTTCCTACCTCCTCTTCTCAAGTGTTCATATATATTTCCTAGACTAGATAGCTAAGTTAGAGAAGTTAGTAGAAGAGAGACACTCTGTAACAGTAACAGTAACATGTAGTTCTTGTAAATATGTTAGAATAAAGTCTAAAATTTTAGTCTTCACTGATTTTTTATGATACGTAACTCGCACATAACTCAGTATTACGCCGAGCTGAAATGGCTTTATACATCCTTCCGATGCCAGTATTTCCTAGCTTCCTTTTTGTTCCAAGCAATTCAACAAAATTGCTCAACGCACCTCCTATATCCTAGAAAACCTGCGATTCAAATTCTCTGTCCAATCCCGTACTACCAGGTCCCGTTTATCTGGCATCTACCCTCAACCTCACTGAACTGCTGCATTTTATGAACAGTTTTTTACCCGAATTGCATATCTCTGGAACTCCATTCACTCCACCTTTTCCTTGTTTAAATCCCTTATATTTCACTAACTTTTGCTACACCAATCTGACCCGTTATTATAATAGTACAGATATTTTGTAATTAACTTTTTGTTTTTACTTAGTCAGTTAGTTTTTTAACTAATATTTTTTCTCTCTGTAGAGAACGCCTTAAGGCGTTTTTTTTTCATTGAATACATAGATTTTAAATATTTCACAATCACAATACTTTCCCTTATTATAATACATTTCAAATATAGACAAATGACAGTAAAAATATGCTTCGCTATACATTTGATATGGTCTATTAACTGGTAATGGTTTATATTGTTTAGTTTGAAGTAAGACTCGACTAATACATGTATTTAAGTAATAATAATGTATAGCAGTTTTTAAAAATTATAAATTTTTGATGATGTAGAACTCAAGAAGAATAGGTGTCACTGAATCCAATAGCATTTAAACAAGACTATTGGATTAAATAAATAGTAAATATCAATTAAAGTATTTGTACTGACAAACTCGTCCTTTCTAAGTAAATAACTTTTTAGTTTTACAAATTGATGCAAATCTGCAGGCACGGGGTTAGAACCAGACCTCTGTTTAGTGTAAACGTTTATGTTGGCTAAATAGGGACTGGTGGAGCCAAGGCCTAGCAAATAGTAAGCGACCTCCTGAGTGTCAATTTGAGCTTATCCATATCGTCTTAGTGAATATGTACCACTTCGGTCATCAGTAGCAGATCATGAATGTATCAGTGTGGTCTAAAATGTATTCATAGCGTGTATCAGTGAATAATACTCTATTATATGATAATCTCATTATAATCAGTGAATAATAATCTCCAAAAGGCGTCCAAGATTATTAACCTCAGAATTGCTACATTGTTCTTTCATCATCAGCAATTATAGATTTTGATAGATTCCATTACCAAAAAATTGATAATAAGCCCTTTTTATTTTGAATATTAATATTAATAATGTAAACCACTACAACCCAAGAAGGGTCGTGGGTTCAGTACTTTCTAAGGAAGTACTGTGTTTAGAACAACGCTTGTACAATCAGGTGAGTTTTTCAAAATCACGCTCAACCGCCAGATTTTTTTCCCCACTTAAGGGTACCTACTTTATGAGGCTTAGTGGAGACCTGATGGTTGATTGTTATTTTATTGTAATTTTTAACATTAGGGCTCCCCAACTCACAAGGCTAACTCAAGGCTGTTAATGCAATTAAATTATGTTTAATATTAAATTACATGCCACAGCTGAATTTGAATATTATTACTGAATATTTATTTTATTGTTGGTTTATTGTTGTATTATATTTCTTTTTTTTTTTAAATTCTCTTACAGGTGATTAGAGGTAGTTTTTTTAATACCTCACAGATATTTTGAGTGCAAATTTTATATTCGAGTAAAAAATGATTTAATATTATACCTTATTTGAAGAATAGGGTTAAAAATGGAAAATTGTATTTTTCTCAAATTCCATCAAATCACTGTTACCCTTTGTCTTCAAACTCGAACTCCTGCCCAACAGTATTCTATAATAATACTACTAGGACTACATCTGGATAAAAGACATACTAGGGCACTCCTACAAGTTTGAAAACACTGGGAACCTATCGTTGATTCCGTCTATTACAACACACCAGAAGATTTTCCAATTAAATTACGAGATTTATTTTGGATGACTATAGTATGACCGATTTGAACTTTGAGTTGAACTTAGAGGCTTTCCGAAAACCATTAACTTCCACTCGTATCCAATCCTTACAATCCAAAATCATTCTCAAAAACTTTCAAGCTCCTTATATATCTATATTAATAATCCATAATGATCTCAATGATTTATTTGTTACCGATTTTGCCAGAACTAACAAATCAATCCTTCCATAATAATCACATTAAAAGTGGCGTAGTGTGGGTGTCAGTCGCATGGGGGCAAAGGGAAATTTTGCCACCCCCTTATTCAGGTATTTCAATTCAAAATTGTTCTTTCTGGCAAGAATAATCATGTTTACGTATCATGTCGTGTATTGTACAGATTACAAATAAAAAAGTCATGATATGAAATGGTTCATATTTTTACAAGATATTATTAATATTTATTGTGAAATTGATCATAGCAATCTTCGATTTTGTTCATGTAACTGTTGTTCATATCACTGCTTCGCATTACTTTTTTTTTACCTCAATTAAATATTTTGTCATCTTTATACATTTTATATAACATAAGTCAGAAAAATTGCGTAAAGGGGGCGTTTTATCATTATTTGCGATGGTTTTTAGTGGAAAATCAAGCTAGAGCCTTCCCTTCAGATGACCCGCCAAAAGAAAAGTGGGACACAGGTTGATCTTTCTGTTTATTGGATGTTAACTTTGATAATACTTTTAGTTGGCTGTTATCGAATGTTAAATTCAATCAAATATAAATTATCAAAAATTAAGTTGTTTTCGAATAATCTTCGGTGAGCTGAAACTCTTCTGAGTTAATTCGTCGTATAAGTATCGATAGTTGTAATATTTTAAAATCGTTATGATCTGTGCTTGCCCATTTTTTGTTGCGTTAAGACGGGAGTGTGGACAATATCTATATCGTTAATGTAATGTTTTTTCTAAAGGAAATATGTACCCTTAAAAAAAAAAAGAAATATTTTTTTTTCAGTTTCTTAAAGATCCTGATAAAAAATAAGTTTAACAACTTTATTATTCATTTAGGGGAGCGCGGTGGCACCGTGGTAAGGCACGATGCTGCTAACTCCAAGGACCCGGATTCGAATCCGGCTGGGCAGAAAAATGTTTTCTGTAACCGTTAGTGGTTCTGGAGCCCTCCTGAGGTCGAGCGTGATTTGACCAAATCACCTCCTTACACAACCGTACTACACAGTACTTCCCTACAAAGAACTGAACCCCTAACCCTCCATGCTTTGTAGTGGTACAGATTTTAATTAACTTTAAATAATTAAATATTTTGTAGATTATAAATTTGATCTGTGATGTTGACAATCTTCATATCTGTATTATAAAACCCATCTGTAGGTATCTGAAGTCGGTATTGCGGGTGCTGCAGAGCTACTGTCCATAGCCAAGTTATGTTTATAGAAAATTTATGATTAAGTATTGTGGATATATCTAGTCCCCTCTTCCCTTTGTTCATTTCTAAGTTTCATATTTAGAACTTTATTATAATGTATTGTAAGTAACATTTTCCTGTTAAATGAAACGAGTATGTTACATCTTAAATGTCCATATTATCGAATGTCAGATATATGAGAGAATTGATTTACTAAAAGCTTTTAAATGATTCTTAATTCGAATCTTTTTTCTTTTTTACCAATAAAATCCTCTACTGTTACGTCTCATATGTGGCTTGGGTCCAATGATTGGTAAGGATGGACTGTAAATTAATCAATAGTTGTACAAAGAGAGTGTGGTCAGCATCCTCGTGCAATATGGGAAACGGATATAACATCCTCCCTCTATCCTCCCTGCTCCCGAGAAAAAACCAATGAATAAAATATTTCCTGACATTCAGATCCACGGTTGGTATAACAGAACTTAAATTTTGTACTCTTAACGTGGCTCGAATCTGGTTACACCTGTCTGGAGTTTAGTGTCTCATCCATTTCCTCTTTTTTTCCCCATCATAATTAAGCAATATTCTATAAAATTGTGACATAGTTGTTCACAGCGAGTGAAAAAAAACACTATTAAAAATGTTTTGCTGCCCAACTGTATTGGGTTGGATCATACACAGCATATTTAACTCATAAAGAACAATTTGAAACCTATATATAAATAGTAGTATAAAAATTTGAATTATATGCCAATGATACCTGATATTTTTTTGCTTTCTCCTTTACATATTTTCCCCTAGCTTTTTATTATTTTTTTTGCGTATACATACACATGTATTTCATTATTTTCAATTTTCTCTCTTACGGGAACATGGATATTTTTCTTCATCAAGCATGGAATAGAATTATAATCAACATAATAATAAATAATAAACATTTTAAATGTAGCAAAAACACATATGAACATCTAAAAAACCTCCTCAACTTGATCAATGTAAATGTACAATAACGTTCCTTTAAAATATCACTGTATATACATGAATACAAAAAAACAAAACAAAAAAAAAAGTGATAATTATAAAAAGAAATCAATATTAAAAAAAATTAAAACAAAAGTGATAATTATAAAAATAACTAACTGGCTTTGGACTCACGGGATTCCAAACCGCCTATTTTCGTCGAAAAATGGAATTCAAAATTTTTTACATTCGCAATACTTTCCCTTATTACATATTACATGTACTGAAAATAACAGACTAATTAAAATGACTCATCATTAGTGTTTACAAATAGTTAGTCTTAACATTAATCACTTTTTATATTAATTTTTCATGTAGATATAAATTCGCATGTGGACATGTACTGAGTTATCCAGTGTTAAAAAAATGAAATGTTTAAAATATTCTGGTTGATTATAGATTTTAGAAAAAGGAAATTTTGACCTTGCGGTCCCTTTACTCAATTGTTTTTCAGATAAACCTGCCCGAAGACCACAAAGCCCGCTTTTAGAGTATGGTTCGTTATCTAACCGAAATTCATTCCTGATCCCTCCAAGTAATGGGGGTAGGTTGGAGGGCTGAGGGAATATGGATAAAAACCTTCCCTCTCAAGCCCTACTTCCACTGCCCTAATTGGAGTTGGATTGTTTTTTTTTTCCTTTTCTTTTAGTGTTTTTTTTTTGTTTTTACTTCCTCCATCGGCGTTATTGGATACTTACCGATCACTTCTTGCCCTCTCCATCTCCAGTCCCATTTAATTTGTGGCTAAAGTAATCAGGATAGTCGCATTAATCAAGTCTTTCCAAAAACTGGAACGAAAGAGCTCACTGAATTTCATAGTCTCTGGAAATGTCTAATCAACTCCCAATTACTTCATTATGTATATTAAAGATTTAAGAACTGTTATTATTATTATTATTATTATTATTAGCATTTATTTAGTCAGATCTCTTGCTGCTCAATGGTTTTCTAACAGTCTGAATTGGATCCAAGATAGTAATGGTTAAGAAAATTTAAATACAAGTAGAAAAAATTAAGCTGTCAAATAATTGTGTGGATAGTAATTAAATAATGTTTCTAAAACTGTTTATAATTAGAATAATTTAAGTGAAAATTCATTGGGTTAGTCGCGTAGAATGGGTCATTTGTAGGCGAGGGATTTGGAGCTTCAACTTTAACTGCCTCAATGGCTGCAGAGGTGCCGGTTCGAATCCGGTCCCCAGACCGGGGATATTTTTATTCTGTGGTGGTCCCACGAAATAAAAAATTGACCCCCCACCATAGAATATGTTGGACTGGAGTTTTTATCAATAGGTAACACTGTATCAGGAAAAAAAAGGGCATCAATTCCTTCTTGCTAAATGTTACTTAAAATTTTTGAAAATTACACGAAAATTTAACGAAAAAAATTAATTTCAATAAAATGTTATGAATTATCAATATTATCAAACAAGTAAACTATCATTTCTAAATAAATTATGTATATATAAAAGAAAATACAACGAGTACAAGGATTAATTGTAGCATGCATAAGGTAAGCCTTTAAGACCGTATCGTATGATGCTTATGCCCATCTAGTATAAAATAGCAGAATTGACTATACTTCACAAAATTAAGAAACTGAAATAGGATAGGACATAACCAATAAAAATATTGACAAGGTTAACAAGCTAACCAATACTTTTATTTTTTTTGGAGAGATTTCACTTATAAAATACAGTACATACGTCTACATTGTGACGGAAGGATTCCACCCACATTCTAACACATTTTACACGACTGTTTCAAATATAAAACAAAAGATATAGTTTGTTGAAATCATCGCTGATGCAGGACTCAGCCTCAACCCGAACAAATATAAGTGGTAATTGGAAGAATTCAGCATAGAACTGCAATGTAAATGGATAGAGTGACTTAAAGATATTTATTTTGCATATAGGGGTAGTTGTTTTTATACTCGTTTTGGTTCTTTATATTTTAACGTCATTTAATTGTTTTTTTTTCTTTTATCCTTTTTTTTTTAACTAATCATTTGAAATTCTCTTTGTTTTAAATAGTTTTAAGTTTGTTCTTTTTTTATTAATTTATTATTATTGTAGATATCTTATTGATAATTAAAATATATATTTATTTATTTTTTATTATTATTAACTAAAACAGATTGTATTTTATATGATAGAATTTTAAAGATAGAAAAATGATCTTTACTATAATCAGAGAGGCGCTTAAAAAAACAACTTTTAGGTATTTAAAGAAGCCAATAGTATGCTGCTTTTTACCCTATTTTATTTTTTAAATTTAAGTTTTTGTACTCAGTTGTACTTTATTTTTATTTTCTCTCACCTCTACTTGTTTTGCTTTATGTTCTTTCTTTTCTTTTGTAAACAATTTTCCATATATTAACTTCAATACTTTTTTGTGATTACTAGTATCCAATCCTAATGCAACAATGTGAGTATATAATCATATCATGATAAAAACAATGGTGGGTCAAGTATTCATTTCGTGGGACTGCCACAAAAATAAACGATAAAAAAATGACTCCTTATGCCGATTTCGCCTCTGCAGTCAGGAACCAGTTAAATTTGATGCTTTAACTCGCTGGGCTACAAACGACCCTAATAATTGATCTAGTTAAAGTTATGTTTTGTTTATTATATTAAATTATCAGAGGGATTTCAATTATTGAGTTGTGAATAATTAATAAAAGATTTTCCCTTCAGAAATAAAATATTAAAATTTATTGTTCGTTTTATTAAATTTTTTGTTTACTATGCGGATACTAGCCATTATTAGTTTCATGCATTTTGAGAATGGGAGGTTGTATTTTTTTATTCAAGCAATGTCGAAAGCTCTCTTACCTTTTCCTTATTATCTTTTTCTTATATACTACAACCATCTTACTCCTTTTGTATATATGAAACGCGGGAGTTAGACATTTGTATGCTGAAAACTTGAGATGATCAACACTAGATAAAAAAGAATAAAAAACAGTCTAAATTAAGATAATATAATAGATGATGATGCTTTAGCTAATGAAATGAAAAGATAAAGAAAGCAGTCAAAGCAGAAAACTTACCATCTATCAAGTTTAAATCTCCAGCCACTCGATTAAGTCCTTTCAAGCCAATAACGGATGGCGTTTAAGATTGTAAGAACATTTTATTCCTTTTGTATTGAAGAAGGAAAAAAAAAATCAAGCTATTTCTTTTCAGCTTCATTTTTTTCTCCTTTTGTAGTAGCTTATTTCAATATATTCACGTCAAATATTTCGTTGATGCCAAAGTGATTTGGCAAATCAGGCCTCATCTGATATTCGTTTCCGTACTTTTTAAATTTATTCTTTTCCCTTCCATTTATGGAAGTATAAATAAGCAATAAAAAACGGGGACCGGGAGGTAGGATAAGGTCTGAAAGGGTTTTAGAACCTTTCAAAATGTCCCCCTCGTCAGTTACAGTTCAATTGCTTCTTTAGTTTAGGTTGAGGTCTTTTCTCCTCTGGCAGCTACCGAAGAATTTTCTAGATTTGAAATCGTTTAAATTAAGATTTTTCATTTATGGAAAAATATGTTAAGATCTTTTCAATAAATAAATGATTTACTACTATCGTTTATTATTTTAGGCTGAATTAATCTGATAAATATTTCTGAACCATCAATAGGGATCAAAACCTAGAAATCAAAACTTCTAGAGCCAAACCAAAGGACAATATTCTTACCTTAAGTTTTGTAGGGACTGCATAGTATCTCCGAAGGATGACTTAAAAGAAAAAATACTTGCGTTTTATTTTATTTAGCTATATTCCACGACCAGTTGTAGATTTTCTGGTATAAATACTGCATTGATTCGTAGATTATTCTAAAAGAAATTCATCACACGCAAATCTTTAAAATTACGCCAAATTAAACTCTTTATTTTGTTCAAATTCTTATTTTTTATATTTAAAATTCCAAGTGCACACGAATGGAGCAGTACATACTATTGGTGAATATACTCTAAGCAAGAATCGAAATTCTAGAATAATGATTAAAATAAATAGTATAAAAAGAGAAGTACCATAATTGGTTCATAATTAAGTACCATAATTCATTGGTATAAATGAAGAGAATGAGGTATAAATTGAAATATCATATTAAAAAATGACAGAGGATACAATAAAAATACCAGTTAGTTATGGGGAAATATATATTTCGAACCATTCGTTGTTTAAAAAAAAATTTTTTTTTTAAATTATGGCCAATCCAAACCCTTTTTTTTATTTTCACCTTTACATATATAGATATAGATATAAATATGTATGGTATTGTAATCGTAAAAAATTTCGAATTCAAGTTTTTAACGAAAATATACGTTTTAATAACCAAGAAATAAACAAGTCTCCTAAATGTGTGTGTGAATTTAGCCAAGCTCAAAAAAGGAAAGGCGTACACAATTGAAATAACACATATAAGGCGGGTATATGCTTGGGCTCTGGCAACTGCTTTTTCGATAAAATCGACTAACCAGAAGTACCACTTCATAGAATAGATTTTAACATTTTCTCGATTTTCTCAAAAATGGTTCCAACAATTTTGAACAACTCGATATATCAATGTGAAATGAAGTGCTCCGTAATATCAGCTAGGTCTCACCATCATAGAGCTTTAATACCCAACTTAAGTATCTTTAATTTTTTTTTATTGTAAATAAATGAACAGTTAACACTATTTGCAGTGACAAGAAATGGATAAATACAAATCATTAGAGAATTTGATGGAAAAATTAAGTAGAAAAAAGGAAAAATCGCTAAATCTTTCCCGATTGCATATGTCCTCGTCTTTTGTTATACTGTTGTCTTTTTGAGTTTATATTCTCCTGTATCATTATTCCTTATTCTCACTTCAAGAAACCACAAAGTAATCACAAAATATCAATAACTTAATCACCAGTGTTTACATAAAACTTGGAGACGAAGTAGGGGGTAAGTGAAAGTTTGTGTGATGCATGCAATGTGCCAGATTTTTAATATTTTAAATATGATACGCCTACTAATGACATATCTAACCTAAATATATATATATATTTTTGGGTCTAGATATTTTCATCGATGAGAGCGATAGTAATAAATATAGAGGTATATGTATGTTGTGGTTCTGTTAGATCGGTGTTATACGCTGAATTCGATAGTATGCTTTCGATGGAAGAGAAACAAGCTTGTATATAATCGTGATTGGATTTTTCCTGGGAATGAAAAACCGCGAATACACCTGTAGCAACGGGGCTGTAAATGCTTATGTCAACAGCGTTATCGATTCCCAACCTTTATGGGTTATTGTCCCTTATAGCTTCCTCTCTTCTATTTTAATGTCTTCTTTATCCAAACAAGAATTATTTCATACCAGTGTTTACTTTTTTCGCAACGGCAAAGTAGAAAACTTGTTAAAACATTAACCACCAGAACCTGGATTTTTATGTAATTGTATATATTGTTGCATAGATTTTTTAAACAGTTGGTCAAATATCTATTAGTGCTCAGGTGCAATTACCCAAATTTCATTTCGCACATTTGATATTAATTGTCTATTATATATAGATTATTTAAAAAAAAGTAAGAAATCTATTTAAAAACAAAATTTTATGAAGTAATTATGATATTATTCTAATGATTAATTTATTTTAAAAATGTTACAAGGACAATTAGCCTGCAATTTTGGGTTTTTTCAAAAGCGATGACATCAATATTGAAGGTATAGCCAAAGAAATCAGTGTGTAGTTGAAGGAAATAATGTAATTGTTATATAAAAATAAAAAAAATTTTTTTTGTAGGTTGTATCCTTGAGAAAGGCCTGAGGGCCGAAACGTTAGAGAATTTTAAAGAATAACAGTTAAGAGAAAAAAAAGGATCAAAATTGTGTAAATTGATAATGATTTTAATTAAATAAAAATAAAAATTAAAAATACAGCATTAATCATAAAATTCTAGATTACAATTTTATGTTCATTTTAAATAAACAAAATAATAAATTAACAACGAAATGACACTTTCGTAATCGAATTATTAGGATATTGCCTCAATGGAATTCTGTTTCTTTTGGTAAAATCCATCTGTCCTCTGTTAGATTAAATAATACATATAGACGATTGTTAATTATCTTTTCCCCTAAAGTACAGGAATTGATTCAAGAAAATATTTTTAAAAAAAATTGTAAATACAAAATTTTACAGTTTTTATTTCAGATGACGATGTAAATATACTTTGCATTATTTTGGTGTTATATAATGCATACCACATATCCTGTCTAAAATGAAAACAATAACAAACTGGCGTATCTAGTGGTCACCGTAGTAATTACATCATCGAAATAATTAAAAGCAAACACCATCCTCTGTGGGCAACATTCACTGAAAAGTTATATTGTCATTTTCTGAGAGACTTAGTATTAGCGGATAAATAGAGATATAAAATATGCAACATCATGAACCAAAATTATAAAATTTAAACCAAATAAAAAATTATTTATATTATTCGTTTCAGTTTCTTATTATATCTTTTCACATAAAATATTTCGTCTTTTATAATAACATGTTATGTAATCCATCTATGCGAATTATATTCTCCTTCTCAATGAGAAGTCTTTATTTATTAATGGTTGCTAAAGTTGATCCGTTTCAGTGAGAGAAAAAATATATTTCATATCGCAAGATTTTTTTCCTACCTCTCCCCTTTTCTTTACAATCTGCGCCTTCATTATTCACGTTGTCAAGCCTAAAGGTATCTCCACTTGAGGGCACCCTTTTTCCAGGCTTTTCAAGCATTTTTTCACATTGTACATTACTTTATTTGCTGGATAAGCCTCACGTATTCAACATGAATTTGTTGTGCATAGTAACATTTTAGTGTGTTGTTGGTATTGCCGTGTGTACCGAGAGTAGTATATTTGTTTTTGTTTTTAATGTATGTGAATGTGGACAGCTTAGCTCAAAAACCAAAAGTCATATAAAACTAAAATTACATGTTTAAGGCTGTTACAAGTATATGCCTGGGATGTTACTGCAACGTTTAGGATAAAATCGACTGGCTATTATAATGAAATGAAAAATAGTTTATTATTCTTTAACTATGTCCCATAAACAATTATTAGGTAATTTTAATTATAAAACATATATTGACCAAAAACTTAAGGCCACACTTAAGTATAACTTATATTAAAATTTATATAAATAATTTTAGATTCAGAGTTAAAAAAAAATTAAAAAAACAAAAACTAAGTGACAAAATAAAAAAAAAAAAAAAAAAAGTTAGTTACATCTGTACTATTGATAACATCGGAATAGATTTATGAAGTAAAAGGTGGTTAAATATACGAGTTTTAAACGAGGGAAGGGTTGTTACATAACTCATGTTAGAGGGAATGGAGTTCCAGTGATATGCACCTCGGGTACAAAAATGATTTATCAGAAGTTCGATGAGGTGGAGGATAGTTGTCAGAAAAATACGGGATTGGATTGAGAACTTGAATTGCAGGTTTTCTAAGATATAGGAGGGACGCTGAGTACTAACTACATGGAATAGGAAAATACTGGGATCAGAAGGATGGATAGAGCCACTTCAACTCCGCGTAATACAGGGTTATGTGCGTATTTCTGGTGATACCGAAAATAAATCGTACTGCGCAATTCATAAAATGATTAAGTTTAGATTCGAGATTACATGAGAGACTATCATACACCAGGCAGGCATAGTCAAACAGGGGGAAAACAAGTGAGGAAACTAAGAGTTGAGTTTTAAGTGGACATAGATAACGGATTCTATTGAATTCCTCCAGATTAGCTATGGTTCGACGGGAAATTTGGGCAATGTGTGGCTTCCTGAATAAAGTTTGATCAAAAGTGAAGAGTTTTGACTGGCGCATTTATTGAGATATAAGTGTATATATTGTAAGTGCCAGTTTATAGAACTGATTTTTGTATCTGTTAGATTTCCTCAAAAACGGTTCTATTTTAATGAAACTATGTTAATGTAATCAAACAGTATATCAATGTAAAGTTGAGTAATTTTTAATATCTGCTAAGTCTTGTCCTCATTGAAATAATTTACTTGGGCTTAAACAGTAAATTTTTAAAGAAATCACTTTCTAAAATACCAATATTGGAAATAATTTACCATTAATTAATAATAATGTAAAGTGTATAAATATGAACTATGAAAATTTGATAATTGAGACAGCAGTTAGGACTGGAATGCTAAAGACATCGAGAGTGTCAGATCTTTTCCGATTGCAGTTACATGTTTACGCTTTTGTTTATCTCATTCTTGGTAAGAAGTTAATATTAGTTATTCTCATTTCGAGAAACCCAAAAATAGTCTTTTTGGTCCTTTCTCTTTATCTCCTGCGTTCATGATGCTCAAAATAGCTTCTTATTAACTAACTTTAAAATGATTAACAATATCTCATTGTTGCTAGTAATAAAAATGTATAACATTCAGTAAATGGTAATAGAGAGGGATGAAAATTTCATCCTTGCTTTTAAATATTTAATAATAAATACTTTCGTATTTGGCGTAATTTATATGTATGTGTGATCCAAAGACAATACCTTAGAAAAAGGTTTCTTTCTCTACTGTGGTCCCTCTTTGACAGTTCCAAAGCAAGATATTCCTTTTTGAAACCAGCTCTTACTAATTTTATGAATAAGTAGGAAAATAAATTAGTGTATACACCACAACAGATTTTTTATGTCTGAAGTATAGAAAAACCATTAAAAATATTTATTGTTGTTTTAAATTTTGAGTAAAATATATTTTTACAGAAGATAACTGGTATAATAAAAAAATCTCCCTTGTTAAGAACTATTTTATTTGTTACTTCTCATAGGACACGTTCGAGGACTTTTTTAAGAGTAGTTTCCCTCCCAACTTTTTCACTGAAGGCTAGGGTCTCTTAACTAAAGGTCTCCAAGTTTCTAGTGTTCGCCCGACTTTGTCGTTAAGGTCCATCCTAGGACATTGCAGGCACTTCATTCCCAGAATAGACCAAAGTAATATGGGATTGAATCGGAATTACATTGTATTTTTTATATTATTGAAATTAGAGAGATAAAACTTTTAACTTTAATTGAAAAATTCCAATCTTTACAGTCCAAAATCCTTCGTAAAATCCTCAATAAGGATTATTTCGTAAGTAACAAAATAAGGAGTTGTTACTAATAAAACCATCCATAAAGACCTAAATGTTCCTTATGTAACCGATCTAGCCCGAACCCGATATTATGCCTTCCATAATAAACTCCCTAACCACTCAAACCCTCTAGTTTCTAACCTTGCTTCCTCTTCCATTCCTGGCAATCCTCCGAGGCGCCTGAAAAGAAGATGGGCTCGTAACGTTATATTGTAAACTGTTTTTGGAGTTCTACTACTGGGTAGTTTCTCTACATCCTGTATCATATCATTATGTCATTATGATTAAATTTACTTGTTGTATTTTTTATACAGTTGTAAATATCAATAAATAAATAAAAAAAAATGAAAAATAATACAACCTGCAATATTCAAGGTCAATATTTATTAAGGCGATAAGTATGCAGTCATACCATATATACATATTAAACAAGAACAATAATATGAAAATTACCGTCTACTAATCCTTTTAACATTAAAGGGTACAAAAATCAAGAAAAGCCATTAGTTTAAAGACTAGTTGAATAGAGCAATATTTATAAAGCGGCTAATATTGAAAAAAATCGGTGTGACTGAATTAATGCACACGATGTTTTAAACTAGATATGGACTTTCTAATTTAAACTATAAACCTTGGTTAATGAACGTAATGTATACATAACTATGTGAAAATTTTTTTTTTTAATTTATTGATATTTACAACTGTATAAAAAAAAATACAACAAGTAAATTTGATCATAATGACATAATGATATGATACAGGATGTAGAGAAACTACC
>NW_027108122.1:645326-660626 GCF_000696795.3 Halyomorpha halys | reverse complement strand
TTTTTTATACAGTTGTAAATATCAATAAATAAATTTATCAAATGTTATACTGAACTAGTTTGTTTCATGTTCCGTTTTTCAATTCAGTATCACACTGTAAAAGAAAGTCCTCTAGCTCAAGATCTTTCAATCAAGGCCTGATATTTCGTTTTTATTATTTATATTACTATTATTATTGTTTATTTTTAATTTCAATTATTACATAATAATTATCAGTCAAGTCTTTATTATTAATATCTTATTTTTAAACCGACGATGGTTTATAGAATGTTCGCATTCATAAAAATAATAATATTAAGTTAAAAAAAATATTCCTATACATCAACTTTTTTTTTTAGTAATAAGATAAATATACATATAGGAAATATATTAAACTAAAACTATTGAATCGCATCCGTACTTTCAATATTTACACTTGGTATGAGGACCCTAAAACCCTCTTCACTCTCATATGTAATAGATAAAGTAAGAACTCCTTTCGCTGCCCCCATCTTCGCTTCACTGAAAGCAAGTGGAGGCTGACTTAGAATTGGAAATTGTGGAAGAGTAAAGGCTGAGGATATTTTATGCGAATGTGAAGGTAATATTAAAACCTAAAACATTACTAGATTTAACCCAAAACACCTAATGGTTTTCGTTAGAATCAAATATCTATGAGATTTCTAGACACTCACAAAAGGTCCAAGTAGGATCGAAGTGAGGAAGGATTTCCCATCCCTTAATTAGAATAATATTATCAATTAATAGATTTCTTGGATTCCTGTAACACGTTACCATATCATATTCAGTTGTTAATATATCGGAACCGTATGTAAGCATGTCACTTTTGAAGTTTTTGTATTATAAAATCGCCTTATAGTGTAATTTTTGTTAAGTGGAATCCTTTTTTAAAACTACGAGTATCAACCCATCCTAAAAAAATAGACCTATATTTTATTCATTTTTTATATTTTTAAAATCCAGGACATTCGTGTTCCTTTTCATTTTGACCTCTGCACTGTTTATCGAACGATCTTATGCTGTGCCGGGGAAGAGTGATGCTTTTACCGGAAGTAGTCGGCGTTGAGAAGACGGGCAGGATTACTGTGGATAGACAGCTGCTGTGATGTGGAGGTTTCACACAGATATCAGATGCCTGTCCAAATATTGGTTCGCTTCTATGTCGGGAATAGGGCCTCTTGTTGGTCTATTCCTCCTAACTACCTCCATGTCCGGTCTGTGACGTAGTACGTTATAGGGAGTAGTGTAATCAGTTTAAAATAACTAACAAGATTTCATATTACATAATGTCATTATAATTGAGGTATCGCTGATAGCTTATCAAGTCAAGGGTACTGTTTAATGTGTACAGAAGTTGTTGGTGGAGGGGGTCAACAAAGTGGGAAAAAAATTTATAATCTTTTATAAAAATATTTTTTTGCTATTTCACTAGAAAAAAAAAATTATGTACACTGCAAACTATATTAATGAAAAAAAATCATATGTTTTTAGTATGTATATACATTGCATATATATTCATAGTGTATATATTTTATATGTTAACATATGTTATATGTTCAATCGGTTAGGACCCCAAGGTCCTACGTAGAAATTACTAAATTCTGATCACGACTTTATCTCGTTCTGTCCAATTCATGTGCTTATGCATCCATAAAAATAATGGGTCATCCAACTTGAAGTTGAAGTTAAGTTGGGGATTAGAGTTACCATGATCAACTATTAATTGTAACAAAATTCATATATTAGTACTTTTGTTCACCCATGCGAAACACTAATTTTCTCAAACTTTAAATTATTAACCTTGAAATATAGGTAAAAGAATAACTACGTAATCAATAGAAACACAAATTGAAATTAATAATTTTCTGAAAAAAATTTTTTTTTGAATACTATTGATTTTGTTCCGAACATATTTTGAATTTGTTAGCTAATTTTTAAAGAAGGAATTTTTTGGTAGAAATTTAGAACTACTTAGCTCAAAATTTATTTACATTATAAAAAAAAATAGAATATTTTTTTTACAAAAAGTTCTGTTTCAACTAATATACCTTCTATAATTAAATGTTCACTGTGAATTAAAACATAAACGTGAATGAATGATAAAGTAATGAAGGTAAAGCTAACGTGTATTTCCTACTAAAATAACATGTATAGTCTCCAACTGTGTATTTTAATAACATGTTGAAAGAAATGAGATTCCCCAAATATTATTACATCACTTTTAGTTAATCTGAATAAAGATTCTAATAATAGATATAAACTCGAAACTCAACAAGTCCAAGTAATCCATATTTCTAGGTCAACCTGTTCCCAAAGTTGTGTTCTTCTCTCCTAATATTACTCTCAGATAGTTGTATAATAGTTTATCTAATATCCCGTTTGGTTCATTATAAGGTTAGTAGTTTTACTTCTACGTCACTATCTCTCCGTAGGAAAAGTTATGTTTATCAATGCGATTTTGAACCGTCATTCGTGATATCCGTGCGTCCTTAAATCTCTAAAAATCTGAAAATTACATACAGATAAAAGAATCGTATTTTATATCAATGATCTAATGCCTATAGATACCATTTCCTTCACACCAATTTGTGTAGTTCCCTTTGGTTATCGAACCCCTCTCCCCTTTGGGCAGAGAACCAGCCACGATTTCTAACTTATAATAAACCTTGCTTGTGACTTATTTTAACCAATCTGCTATATATTAATTGTTATTTCGTAAATTGTACGTCAATTCCGTTCATGCCAAATGTAATGAATTGAGCTGTGTGGTGAAGGGATTTTCCTGTATCTTTTCAGCTTTCCTAATAATATTTTTTTGTCAAGCGTTCTCAATTTAATGTTAATAGAAAGCATTGTCTAGATTTGTTAGATTAACTGTAGGTATTTTAACAACTCAGTGTTTTGTACATTACAACAGGCCGTAAAAAGATCTAGTACTTTACTACGAAGTGCTGTTTCTTGATTAACCGTCAGGATAATTTCCCATTCCAGTTAATTTTTCCCAATTAATATAGGATGGGTGTCCATCAGAATGGTCACTCTATTCATGAGTAGACCCAGGGCTAAAATAGCAGAATAAATAGGTTGTTCCGAAACATTGAAAAATATATGGTTGTTAACTGTTTTTGTTTCTCTTTTGTTTCTCTCTTCTTCTCCATAATTTAAAAAAAAATGTTTCAATGGATTATATCTCATATAAATTATTTGTATTTCTCAAGATGTGAAATACCTAGTTGTACTTTTTTTTTTTTTTTTTTTTCTTACCTCCTAAATTTTATTTATTATAAACAATTACAAATATATACTACTTACAACTAAGGATTATATATACAAATATTTACATTTTTATCTTCTTTTGCCTTGTGGCATTATAAGATGAACAATACATGGTCCGCTGAAGGCGGTTTATACATTTGGGGCTCTATAGCCAGGGGCTAACAAGAAATGGGGAGGGGCCATTCCGGCTGGTTGACTACCTAGTTGTACATTTTAGACTTCAGTACTTAAAGGATTTGATTATTTTAATGACATTTATTAACATCTGTTGTATAAAGTCCCGACTAACTTTTTTCCTCTTTCTCAAGTTGAAGTTGATTGTTTTACTATGAGTGGCCAATTAGAGCTTTTTTAGGTATAGAGGTCTCTTTGAATTCGTTATTTCTTGGGCGGTGGGCAGTTCGTAGAAAAACTTTTGTGATAAAATAATAATGAAAACAAAGCTTGAGAAAGAAAAATACTTTTTTAATTACAGTTTTTACAAATTAAGCCCCTCTTGAATCGATATAACTTATCAGATTTAATTCCCTCCTGAATGCCTTTTCTTCTCTTAGCGGTCATTTCTCAATTCTTTATGCTCTATCTCAAATGTTTTGTTACATTAGAAATTAAATAAAGTAGAGCTAAGCCCAAATGTTTATAAAAAAATATAATATTGAATAATCGAATGCTGTTTCTATTCTCAGTCATCGTAACTTAAAAAAACTCAACAAAACGAAACATTTAGTTTTTTAGAAATTGGGAAAGTTTCGTTACGAACATGAGTACCATCTTCCAGGTAGGCCGTGCATAATATTTAATTTTGTAACGAGTAATTCTGAAAAAACTTAAATGTTTATTAATGAGTTCGAACCTATTCCTATTTTTCTGATGCCTAAGTCGAAGATTTCAATAACTTTCGTTACAAAATACACATGGGTTCAGAGTAGAATATTTTTGTCAATGTTGGCCCAATTTAGATTATTTTATTTTTCTATAGTATTAAATTTCATTTGGTTCAAATGAGCCAACAAATGTTTGAGATGTATAGTTTTCGAGTTATTTAAAAAACTTTTTTTTTTTTTCTAGCAGAAACATTTTTACTTCCACTTTCCTATACATGGAATTTATAGTAGGGAATAGTATTGTAAATGTGAAATAAAAAAAAAATCGTATTTTCGACGGAGAATTACGTTTGGAGGTCCCCCTGAGTCCTACAATAATAACTTTATGAAGTTGAATGGTCTATGTTTCTTTCCCGATTTCATTATGACTTCGTTATCTTTTTTAAACTGTTGTATTCTTACCAAAAATAAAATTTATATTCGTTATTATTATCTAGAGAAATCCTAAAATACGAATTTTTATAGCAACAGAAAAATAAAAATATTTGTTCATAATTTTTGCCTTCCATTTTCAATTTTTTATTTTTTTGGAAAATCACAAAAATAATGATAACGTAACACGAACTCACTAATCTACACAATACTTGTACCAGATTGTTTTAGACATATTTATCAATAAGCCAGGTAGTGAGATTATACATACAATACTTCCCTGTTTTTAGTATCTGGTATTTTTATACAATCGATTGATTTACAATGATTAATTAAAATATTAATTTTTTATCATCACGGTTTCAAGTAATATGATATTAAAATGCAATGATAAATAGCAATGTTAAATCCTTCTTATTATAATATAAGCGCATAAGATTAAATTTTTGACACACCTAAACTGGATTACAATGTTTTATTCTAAAAGCTTTAGTTATTTAATTAAAGTCCATTGTTTGCACGCAATTAATTAAATATGTGTAGAGGAGAATTTTAGTTTAGATTTTTCATTTATGTTATTATCAGGTGAGATTAAAGATTAAATACAGTAGATTGGTGATCTGTGGAGGAAAGGTTACACAGGAAATTCAAAAGCAACTGATAATCAACTCAGATATAAAATTTAAATGTTCTAAAACAGTCCACCTTTCAGCCATTTACCTTCTTGTTAATTAAACATTATGTTTAAATATATTATGTAAACGTGCCGAAATGTGTCTGATATTTATATGTTTGGTTTTAAATGAATTTTATATATAATTTTATGATCTAGGAAAATTCAGTTAATTGAACTGAAACACACTTTATTTATGTCCATTTCATTCATTATAATTTCATTTCTTCCGATCTTTAAAAGTTATTGCCCAACAAAGATAGAGAAATTAATTTTTACAGACTGATGGAAAAAAAAATGGCATAATATGAACTCGATGTTTATTTTATTGTGTAATATTACATTCTATCACATACTTACAGATAATGATAATATGGGTCAGAGAGCACGTCACAGCATATTCACAGAGACATAAATTAAATTATACCGATATAAGAAATTGAAAAAAAAAAAAAAACATAAAGTAAAATAACATATTAAACACCTTCCTATTTACAATATTTGCATTCAGTCTAAGAAACTCCGAAACGAGCTTGAACATCTGAAGGAAAAAGCAGGACTGTGGAAGAATCCGGCGCTTCTTTTTCAACCGCGTCACTACTCTTGAAAGCCATTGGAGGATGAGTGAGTAAACTAAACTGCTGTATCTATTTCTTCATTTTTCTGCTCTAGTTATTAACGAAATTCTTAAATAGTTTATATTTATCTGTTTCATGTTGCTACTAAAATAATAGATGGATAATTATTTTATATGAACAATTTTGAAGACACTTTAGAGAAAGATTATTTGAATATTTGGCACAAAATTTCAATGAGGAAAAAAACTTTTTAATTTTAAAGATCACATGATTGTTTATTGATATATCACGGAGTTTAATCGAAATTATTAGAGCTGTTATTGAGAAAAAAAAACAAATTAAAATCAATTCTATAATGTTGCAGTTCCTGTAAGTCGATTTTATTCAAAATTTTGCAGTGACATCCCAGGAATATACCAGCCTATAATATCATATAACTCAGTTTCGTACTACTTTTCATTAAAAACTAGAATTCAAAATTTTGCAGGATCACAATATTTCCCTATTATAAGTATTGCATCTATATAAAAAAAATGGAAGCAAATATTGGTGTGCCCACAACTCAGATAAATGTGTGATTTCGTTTGGGTCTGATCAGTATGTTGAATTTAATAAACTCTATTCAGCTTAATATTGTAAATTCAAGTAATTTGAATACAAAGTATGAGAAAATGATCTGGTTTTTACTTGGGATCGGATGAGGAATTATGCATGGGAGGATGACTCTATAACCCGATTGCATTGTCTGGCCAAAGTTAATTTGATCTGGTCACAATAGATGGCTCTGGCATAAGCGTAATCTGTACCCGGGACCCAACTCGTCCCTCAGATAGGATGCCCCGACGTTTCAATTACTTTAATAGATTAAATTCCCATTCAAACTCACTTAGCTCCGCCATAGGTGAGTACGAACCAGTGCCTCTTCTATACCTACAATGGCTTCGCTAAACAATTAGGTAACTGCAGCTGAGAATGAGTTCTCTCTAAGAAAATCTAAACTTCATCCATCGTTCAAAATAATTTATATTGAGTATGAAATATTTCTTATTTGAACTTATTTCTGTTTTCTAATGAAGGTATAGATTGACATTTAATATTATTTATTAGTATTATTAATAAAAACATTAATTATTCAGGAGACGGGTGAAAATAGCTATGTTTCTTAGGAGGAGAAGAAACAAAAATGTTGGATATATTTTTTCAATTGTAAAATAACATATAAAATTACGTTAGGAATTTCTGAAAATCAATTATAAAATGATATAATGAATATAAAACTATAAGTCTCTCCATTTACCTTCTAATACGTGAAATTAAAATTTAAATCTATTAATTCAGAATGGTTATTTGAACACTTTTCAAAAATTAAAGCTACTTAAAATATAATTCTAGCTTTGGGATTATAATATATAATACGAACATATAATATAGTTTGGAGCCACAGAAGCCCTGCACAGCTTGTGGTGGAAAGACATTTAATGATTGATACACATTTTTATCAAGTTGTACAGAGTACAATGAGAACAGAACCGATTCACGCTCCAACTATTATTTATATGAAACCCTAACAGCATCCACGTAATTCGATTCTAAATTATTTTTGATGTATACGTTTAGTACAAAAACTTAGTTTAAAAAATTTAGTTCTGTATATTATGTCTTCTGAATATGATGTCTTCTGAATATTTTTTTTTTTTTTTTTTTAATAATTTATTTATTGATATTTACAACTGTATACACATATATACAACAAGTAAATTTGCTGAAGGTGACATAGTGACATGATAAAAACATGTGGAGAATCTACCCATTGATAGAACTCCAAAAACTCTTCTGAATATGATGTCTATTTTTTTTCTGTTTAATATGTAATGTTTTTTTTATTTATTGAATTGTGAAAAATATAAATAACATGCCCAGCTTTGTTATATTATGTTTTATAAATTTATATAAACGATTTTTAATTATTATTATTGTTAAGTATCAGTAGTTGTATGCCACTGCACTTGTTATATTTGCATGGGAATTAATCCTAAACAAATGAATATGATATTACATGATTTTTGCTCATTCCTGTCTATACTTGTGCTGATATTATTATTAATAAATGGGAAAAGTTGTACAAGTCGGAAAATGGCCGAACAAGGTAGCGTTTTTCAAATTGTAGTAGATCTTGAAATCTCCATGGTCCTTCCACCAAAACAAAGTCACTACCGCCTGTTTGCGAGATGTAGTTTCCCAATAAAGATGTACGTTTCTTTTTCTATCTCTCTCCCTTTTTTTACAGATTATTTCTAATCCTTCATTTTTCAACTTTTCCCTTGCCGAATTTCTTCTCTCTATAAACTGGTTATTTCCGACCCCTCTGAGAACTAAATCCATAAAAAGTAACTCCTTAGTAGTCACGCGAGTTTATGCATATTCTTAATTTTACATATTCAGATATCGCTGCTGAGTTGTGACCGTTGTTGATTTAGAGCCACAAGAAAATAAATCTAAAGGTCCAAGTTTTGGCAGAAAGTTTTTTTTTTTTCATTTAAATTTGATGGTTTGAATCCAAAATAAATAAATGAAAAATATTAGTGTGCTCTTCAAACAAATAAGATTTCAGTATGATCTATCTTTCCTTTATTTTATTTTCAAAAAGTTAAAAGCATTTTTTTAAAGGAATGTTGAAAGAGGGGAGAATATCATTAAATCAGAGTTTTATATTGAAAAATAATTTTTTTAACAATTAAAGGACATCGTACAATATATCTAGTAAAGTTATATTTGTTTCTGATTCTAGAATCTAATATGTAATCGACCATTCATACTGTTAAGGTTCTTTTCGATAAAGCAGATTCGATATTTTAGTATCTAAAAAACTTTTTAGACTTTGTTTTTAATGATTGAACTTTCTTCATTTTTTGGAAATTATATAAGCAGTTTTATTTATTTTGTTAAGAACACAAGCTCTCTCCCTTAAAGGTTCTATACGACCGAAACAAAACTATATAATATGAGCAAATATATACAAATAATACGAGTTCAAATAATCCAAAACAAAGCGAAGCATTTAGAATACTCATGCCTAGTCATTTATGATATACCAAGGTTTATCTAAAGGTTACCACGCTATTTTTACGTTGGTATTGGGATCAAATGTTTGTTCATTGGGACCGCCACGTGAATAAGGGTCGACTCCTTCCCTTCATTTCCGCGCCGCAGCAGTTATGAGGTTGCTAAGGTAGACACCTTAATCCCCTCGGCTCCAGACGGCCCTAATGTTTAAGGACTACAAAATTCGTTGGGATTCAATGATTAAATTTCTTAAAGATTTTTCGTATAAAGAAACTAAGCGGTAACTTTAAAAAGCGCCAGTGGAAGATAATGTATTAATGTATGTAATTAATTATATCTTTTATGTTTGTCATTTTACTGACCTCTTTATTCTTTTTCCTTTCCCTAATTAAAAATAGAGTTTTAAAAATCAAAAAAAAAAATCCATTAATGGGGATAATTTTTCAGGAAGAGGGGAGTTTTTCACTCAAGATAATGACTACAGTTTTTATGAGTCATTCTATGACACTGAACTAGGATTAGGCTGTTCTCTAATTTCTTTTAGCAATGAACCACAAAATAAATGTTTTATGTGAATTTAATTAAATTAAATACTACAGTTAAAACTATTTTTTAAAATATATCTCCTAAATTTATTGAGTTATCTGTTTTTAGCTCTTAATTACAAATTATTTTCATAAATCACAACAGTTGAATGAAATTTTTTTTTTGGCGATTTTGGTTAGTAAGGAAATGTACGAAACCGGCGAAGAAATGTTTCATATTTTTTATTTTATATAAAATCTTTAATTAAACTGACTAAATCTTTATTTGATAGTCGTTTATTTCACTATCTCTTTTATTTTCTTATTTGTCAATATTATAAAGCCTTTAGTGAATATAAATCTAAATATATATTAATTTAGTTTATTATTTTCAATTGAAAATTTAGATATTGTTGCTTTTATACTAAAATAAAATATAAGTACCTAATTAATGATGACTTCCTTTTACTTTGGATAAGCTATTTAAACTTTAACTTATAACCAACATTTAATATTAAATTAACACAAAATTATTGTTTTTTCTTAATCTTTTTCATGGATTACGTCTTAATAATGTTGGCCAGTTCTTTTTATGCCTGTTTTAAAATTTAGTACGTTTTATTTATTTTTCCTGATAAAAAAAAATTGCCAAATGTTTTCTTATTTTATCATGAATATAAATTTAAAACTATAAATTCGAATAATAATTGTTGTTAACACGTTGATCGAGTATTAGTATTATTTAGGACCTGTAGTTTTGAATTTTATTATTGAGAAAAATAATTTCAAACATTGTCTATAGAACCAATAAAATTATTAATGTAAAGAATTACAAAAAAATCAGTCATTCTAGTAATTAGTATTACTGTAAAAATATATTTATTCGATTCTATTTTTCATTTTAGAATAAATTAACACATTGATAGATTGACTAGCTTTGTGAAAAGTCAGAAGTCGTTCTGTGGATCATGATATAGATAATATTTTAATATGATATCTATGTGAATTATTCCATATTATAATGAATGAAGAAACAACAGTTCTCTGAGCGATTTATTTCAACATTTTATTTTATGTATGATGTATCAAATAATTATATATTTGCTACCATAAGCCGTAATAAATAGTTACAATGTTAAACTTCAATTGTTTTAAAAGGAAACAGCAAGGAATCAATCATCATAACGGAAATTTTAAATGATTTTTTTTTTAATTTATTGAAAATGTTTTTGTGTGTGTTTATTCGTAAATTTCAAAGCAATCTGACTCCCTTCTGAGTTTTATATTAATTTTTCTTTCTTCCAGAAGTTTCGAGACAAACATTAACAGTGAAAGTCTTGGAGCTCTTTTAAAAGTTTAAAACAAGTACTGAGAAGTCGTTTTCATAACTTTAAAGTAAAACATGGAATAACTTTTTAACTGAGTATTTCTTATAATAAATCATAGTTACGTCTTCCTCAAGGAACATTAATTAGTTTTCTCACCATTATTCACATTTACTAGTCGTCTGACCAGGGGCGGTTAAAAATATGAAACAATTCTGAACTGGAAATATATGTCTCATTGACTATACTTTAGGTACTTCTCTTTAAGAAAGATAAATTACGAAGCGAATGAATTCTAATATTAATTTATTAGTTCAAGAGAGAGAGAAATACTTTATTCATATATGCTGCCTAAATACATTAGGTTGCTATCTCACACAGCATACTTATCAATCCGTAATCGGACATATTTACATTACATATTCATGATATAATCATAAAAAAAGATATACAATAATAGGATATAATAAACAATTTTTTTTTTCACCACTACAGTTTCCTTTTACAATCCATTTCGGTCTGTACAAGCAATACAAATATTTCACTCACTCCCATTTTTCCCTCTCATTTCTGCTCAATTATTCAATTCACCCTATCAACAAATTCGCTCTCCGGAATTCACCCTCCTAGATCCTCTTCAGTGACCCGCAAATAAATTAGAAATTCGGTCGACGAATGTCGGTAAAACACCATATGATTTATTTTATGTATGTGATGTAAATATAAAATATATTATTATTGCATTGTTATTTTAAGAGGTCGAACAACCTTCGTCACGACGAACTATGTGGATTACTTGAGAAATAATATTCAATAAAGGAGATAGTTGTGGTCGTGCTCCCGAACTACAACAAAATACTTTGAATCCACTTACATAGAATCAAGTCCCGTTAGTCAAAAAATTGATAAACAAAATATATCCTTTGCTCATTCCCGAATTCCAGAGTTATTAAAAAAATGAGCTTATCAACATCCTCTCTTTATCATTCTCACTTTTATTTTCGATAAAACGTATTTTTGTAGTCTAGTTATTCGATTTTTCATGGTTATATTATCTTTTTATTTCAATGTACCCTTTTTTTCCTTCCAAAATTCGAGCGTAGTGGTACTTTAATAATTTTTTTTAGCTAGTTTTAAATATTCATTTCTCACAAAAATTACATTAAAATTCACTAGTTTGGTATCAATAGAAGAGTAATTTAGTAAAATTGTTGGTTGTGTTGCCTCTCATCTGTTTATTCTCCCTATTCCAATTTCGTTTATCTCTTACTATTATATATTATTTATTATTTCAAAATCATATGAAGGCTCTAGTAGAAAAAACATAAGGCTTTTTTTTTTTATTTTTATTGAGATTTTAATGGTACCTATGGGCGAGTGACATGAATTAACAACACACTAAATACAATTAGGTTCCACTTATACATATATATACATATATATCATAGGTATTTTTTTTT
This sequence comes from Halyomorpha halys, assembly GCF_000696795.3. NCBI lineage: Eukaryota > Metazoa > Arthropoda > Insecta > Hemiptera > Pentatomidae > Halyomorpha > Halyomorpha halys. The sequence goes on along the minus strand of NW_027108122.1, from coordinate 648,471 downwards.
TCATATCCACCCTCGTCATCCCACTATATTTTATTTTTTCAGTTATATTATTCTCTTTGACTTTTTTACTTATATCACATGAAGTCCTAGTATCGGAACGTCGACACAGATTAAAAAGTTCTTTTCAATTACTACGTATTTTATTTCTGACTGTACCCTCATCTATTATTTTCTTGGCTTTATCAATTTTAATCTATATCTATATTATTATAGAACAAAATCTACAAAAGTACCAATAAGCAAAAAATCATAAAAAACTTGTACCACATCAAACAAAAAGCAATGTCAAATTTCCTTTGAGTTCGAAGGAATGAAACCAGTGAAGTTGATTTAGGTAAACAGTGAGGTAGGAAGGAATATTTCTTTGCTTTCCTAACGTCACAAAAACCGTGTATATATGAAGATATGGGTTATTTTGGAAATTAGGGTTTACTATCTTGAGATGAAGGAGATAAACCGCTTTACTAGCCCTTTCCACGATAATTGATAAGGATCACGCGGATTGATAAGGAGCACGCGAGGTCAGGCATGCGAGCTACCGGGGAAGTAGCAGCGCAACGGTGAGTAGGAGCGACACAAGTCTTGAGGACATCCGTCGCACGAACGCAGGCCATGTGTTTATTGGGGTTGGCTTCTTCTTGTCAACAGCTATTTAAACCGACTAAAATTGCTTTGTGATAGAGTGAATTAATTGATAGAGAAAAGTATTAGTTTAAAATGTAATCTAATTCAATTGGCATGACTAATAAGATTACTATTTACATTTAAAAATAAATATTATTTCTTCCATAATTCCATTGAACCTTACTAATCCAACCTTAACTTGTTTGAACTTCCGGGTTATTCGACCCATCTTTCAGCCTCACTTATTTCTCAATATCACAGACAATAAATAAATATTATTTCATTCATAATTCCGTTGAACATCACTAATCATTCACATTCATCATTCACTAGTTTGACCCTATAGGTGAGGTGAACCGACCATCTGGCTTCGCTTAGTTCTAAATATTACTGGCGATAAATAAATACCCTTCCTTGGATTAATGAATAAATATGATTTCTTCCATAATTTATTAGGACCTCGATAATCCGGCTTCCACTGGTCTGATCCTCCGGGTTGTGCGACCATCTCGTGGCCTCACTGAGTTATCAATGTTAGAGGAGAGCTATTATGTTCATCTTGTCTATTCTTTAGTTTGTATATATTTTAAGAGTTTTTTTTTTTTTAATTAATTAATTTTTTAAAAGTTTTAGTACAACTGTTATCGAAATTATTATTATTTTTATATTTGTCGAACTATAAAATGTGTTATTATACTCTAAAGTGTAAAACACCCTTATCAACTAAGTTGGAAGATCGTTCAATACCTATTTTCTCATTAAGCTGTTTTTGCTGCTTCAACACGCAAGGCTACAGCCTCTCTGATCCTTATTTACTTATTTTTGAATTGTTTTATATATTTCTTTCATTATCATTAATTTCAATTATTAATTTAATTTTTTATATCCTGTCACTGGAGGAAAGTCCTCAGTTATTACTTACCCTCTGCATAGTTCGGTGATGATACCATTCTAGTCTGCAATACTTGATTTTCACCGTTCATAAAATTTTATTTCAATTGAAGGGTTTTAAACTATATACTCGGCTTGATATAACTTTATTGTTATTTAAACAAATTAGTCAAAACAAATTGTGTGTTGGTCAGTATTAAATCGTAATTTATTAGTGCAACAAACAGGAAACCAAGGCCGTCCAAGTTGTTTTTGATCTTCTTATTTTCATGGATGGATTGTTAGACTAGATAAATAATTAATAACGTTAAAGTATGTTTAAGGAATTTATTTTAATAATTAGTTAATATTAACAAGCAGTACAAAACACTCAATATTATTCATTTTATACACATTTGTTTTCATTTCACAATTCATATTACTTATTTTGGACATAAATGCTATGTTAGTTTTATTGTATTAATTTTACTAATTAAAAAAGTTAGGTTTGTAAACTGATTTTGTTGTAAAATTTGAGTCTTCTAGTAATATTTTTAATTTCTTGTTTAAGCAAAATTTAGTTAGGTTTTTTATATAATCATTAGATAATTTATAGCTTGACTTCAAATTAAACACATTTAAAAATCGAACCAGTCTCATTTTTTTGTCCTTCATAAACATACTTACTATGTATACTAACATAGCTGTAAATGTAACTTGAAACCTATGATTAAAAGAGTTATAAATGATCTCATGATTGCATATATGGCACCTAATTTTTTTTTAATCGATAAGGCTTATCTAAAACCGTGGTGAACGCTTTCATGTTGCATATTGCGTGTGAATATATTTTTTCTCATGTCTGATAATTACGTGATTCTGATTTAAATTTCATAGTTGAGAAATGCCGTGAATTCTCCCATTGAAAAAAAAAAATTCTCTGATAAGAAATATCATTTAATCGAAAAATTCTAGTGATTTTTCTAGTGACTAATTAGATTGGACCTTTTTCATGATTAAGTGCTCTGTATAATCATATTCATGAAACATGATTAATATAAGGCATTTTATTTATAAGCTCTCTAAGGGCTCAAATTTCAGAAAATGTATGAATGGTGTGCATGATTTTTATTTGGGAACGTTTGCGTTTATTTGTTAACTTCTGCGTTTATTTTGCTCTTTTTGTTTGTTTTTTTTTTTTGCTCCGTTTACCGTATAAATTGCCTTAAACAGGCTTACAATACGTGGATGTCATGAGTCTACTTATAGGGAGGAGTTGTGTTTTCATCTCCTGTAAAGGGATTTACTGGAGTTAATATATTTTGTTTTTTCTTGGCACAAATATAAACAATAATTCTTAAGTAATTTAAAAAAGTATTTGTTATTAATACTAACAAATAATATTATGATAATTATGAAATTAATTCTTTGTATTGGTAAGATTATTTACCAATAGTTATAATTATTACAACAGTTGGTGGACGTTTTTCTGGTTAGAATTCATATATAATATATAGTTTGTTTTTGTTTTAATTGCCTGATAATGATATTCATTGATTCTTTTGAGTCTCTTAGTGCTACATCTCAACAACGTGATATTATATTTTTTTTTTAATTTGATGTAGTAACGTGCACTTCTCTATTATATATA
>NW_027108122.1:632143-645276 GCF_000696795.3 Halyomorpha halys | reverse complement strand
ATAATAGTTAATGGAGACTGACAGTTGTCGCATTTTGGTTAGTTCTTCTTTATAATTAAATGTATATGAGTTAGGTTGGTATGTTCTCTCCTTATCGTATTGGTATAACCACACTTACCTACTGTTTGGTTTTTTCAATTCGTCAGCAGATTTGCCCTCATAGATTTCCAGTATTTCCTGACTTCATCTTTTAGATTTTTTTTTTTACTACCCCTTACCTGTTCATTTCTGATAAATAGAGGCAGGGGGAAGGGAACCTATAGGTAACCACCTTTTTTAATCTACAGTAGAAGGGATAAGTTTTCATTTCATGGGACCGGCACGAAATAAAAGTCAACCCCTCCAAGCCAGATTCTTACCACTGCTATGAGCGACCGCCTTGACTCCCTCAGCTAGATTATTTTTTAATATCATTCAGCTCGTATATTTTAAGTGGTAGAGTATTCATATTAAAAGCATCTTTAGCTGCTTTATCCCCTGTTTCATTTCCTCGTTTCCCGGAACGTTTCAGGGTCCAGCTCTTATCAAACGTTGAATTAGTTTTACAATTTTTACAATCTCTGTAATATATTCTGTTGTTTTTACTATTTATGCTCGTTGTTTATATCTTTCTAAGTGGATACTAACTGGTTTGTTTGATTTTGTTTTGTTTTCTTACTTGATAGAAGAGCGTCCTGTTCTCCGTCAGTATTTATAGCTTGATAAGGATACATTTTTAAAATTTTCGGATCCGACATTATCAGGTGAAGTACGTGCTGGAGCCAGGTAAGGGGTTGGGTAGTTAATTAAGGCTGAAGACATTAAGAAGACAGCTGTAATCAGAAGAAACCGAGATAAGTAAGTGCCTTGGTTGAAGCACTCGAGGATTAATGGCGGGAGCTAAGCCTCCGGGACATGATACCCGAGCTTTAAATAAATTAGCTCCCCTCTCGGTTACCTTCAAAACACCAAATTGTTATTGAAATTCGACTTTCTTCGTGTATGGAACAACTCTTCCTTGAAGTCACGAAAAACGTGTGTAGAGGTTTTTATTTTTTAAATTCCGATATAGGATGGTGCTAGTTTAATCCTAAACTTATATTATACATATATTATATTTAAAAAAAAACTAGAAATAGTTTTATTTAACAATTTTTACCAAATTGCTCATTAGTATTTTGCATTATTTCATTATTATATTGTTTAAAACGAGGGGAAATAGATTTGGTGTACTAATTATACAAAAACCTGTATTGTCGTTTAGCTATTTTTATTCTGATGTTGCTGTGGATTAAGAACGAAGTATCAAATCAGGCTGATGACCTCACTAGTCGAATGGAGTCTATACAATAAGTTTCAAGAGAACTTGCCGTTGGTACCTAATCATTTACTTTCGTCAGACAACGTTTGATTTGGCCAGTGGGATCCCGATGTCTACCAGATGCTCGTTGCTTGTCTTGTCTAGAAAAGGGTGAAAATACTTCTTTGTATTTACTACCTACTAAGATAACCATTAATATGATTATTTTTTTTTGTATTGTTCTGCAGTCAGAGTAGTGTGTTGAATCAAAATAAGTCAAGTGAAGAAATATATGAACTAAACAAATTAGTGATTGACTTTAGTGGGAAATTAACATTGATTAATCAACTCTAAAATAGTTTTTTTTTTATTTCATTTCTTTTTATCAATACTACTAATTAGTTTAATTCGAAAGGACAAAAAAAATTCTTAAAATTTATGTTTAGAGTAACATTTTTGCTCATTAATGGTCTTTTATTTTTATTAACTCTATATGTAATTCTCTCATTTCAAATTTGTTTTCTTTCAATAAACATTTTTATTTATTTCTGTTCTTTTTTTTCAACACTGTTGATGATCTGAGTTTTATAACATAACTAGCCCCATAATTATGACGTCCCCAAGTTTATGTAAACACTTTTTTCGAATTTTTAAAAAAGAAGATGGTTGGCGGGTGCGAGAAGTGAAGAACAATAAAAAAAGATATTTATTTTATTGTTCCTACGTTTTTTAAAGTACAAACAAAATAATCACATTGTTAAAAAAATAATAAAACAGTATGAAAAAAGAATATATGAAAAATAAATATATTTGTAATATATTGAGTGCCAGCCATTGGCTGACGGGCCCACAAATACCCGGGGGGATACTGTGAGTGAGTATTGTATAATTATAAGTTTGAAAAAATCCCCGATATGGCCGGGGCTCGAACTCGCAACCTATGGGTTGGAAATAGGCGTTTTACCACGCTGCCACCGTGACCCCTTATTATTTGCTTCATTTTCAAAACCTCTTTATTGATAAATATATATATATAATACGGATTATATGTTACAATAATATAATATACATTACACCCCTTATTACCCTTGTTGCAGCTTTATAAAAAAAAAAATGTTAGAATAACTCTCAATTATAACCATACTTACATATGAATATATATTAGTTACATAATTAAAAAAGAGATAAAATAAAATAAATAATTGAAATTCTATTCCAGTACAACATTTACATTTAGTCTGAAAATCCTCACCAGTTAGCTCCCCTTGTGTACTCCAAGAGATCCTAGTGCTTTTTCCCCGATTGCGTCCTTGTTACTGAAATCCGGTTGAATCTTCTGTAAATAAGGGCTTATTAGCGGCAGACGTGACAGATATCTTTTATGCAAGTTATATCACAACAGTGAGAAAGAATAACAGTGGTTGTATACACACTGATAATAAACCTCATCTCACTAACAGTTCCACTCAGTTAATATTATATTAATATTATTTTTATTAATTTAAAATATTTATGTATTTTTATTATTTGTAACTATTAAATAATTAAATAATTATAACAACGTAAATAGTTAGGACTGTCTTTCTGTCTGTTATTCCCCCCCATTATCAATTTTTAAAAATAATTCAATTACCAAGTAAGACCGATGATAACGCTAAGCGAATTTCGTTCTACAGGATACTTTAATTATGTACATAAATACTTAATTTAAATTTTAAATTTTAAATTAAAATAACAATTATTACATAAATTACACAAATTTAAAATATATATTTTAGTGTAACATTTTATAAAACAAAAAAGTACATTAGCTCTTCAGCTGTGATACCTCATTGTCTGAAAAAATCAACATTACATTTAAAATTGTTTAAAAAATCAGTCCGCCATTCTAGAGATGTGTCCTCTCAACCATCGTTTTGTAGTATACCTAAATTTATTCTACCGCTAAATTTATTCTGCCTTTAAGAATTCTTTCGAGGTCAATTTTAAAATTTAAGTTGTTTATAAGTGGTATTTTCAGGCGATTTTGTGACGCGTTTACCTGTTAAAACCTTTCAACTAAAATCTAAACATCAGGAAGAGTAAACAATAAAATAGTTCTAACAATATTTCCTCATAAAATATATGTTAACGGACCCTCCAAAGACTCTTCCCTAGGTATAGATAGAAAATAAATTAAGATCATTTAAATTATTATAATTATTTAATAAAATAAAAATTATTTAAAATTAAATTAAGATATATTTATCTTAATTTAGATTTAAACGATTTTTTTAAATATATATGATGTAGTAGTAAGATTGATAACCTACTAGGTGGTGATAACTGGATTCGAAACTTTTAAAGGATCCTCCTGGCATTATATTCCAAATCATCCAAACAAAAATTTAACTAAAACCAATGGTTGCCGATTTTTTTTTCACCATTTGCCATCTTCATTAAATATATTAAATTTGATTTTGATTATCAAAATAATTTTCGAAATATTAAAATAAATATATATATTAAAAAATCGGTACTCCGGTTATTTTCATGATATCACTGTAGTGTTCAGGGTGACCTATAGAATAAGACAAAAATGCATTTGAGAACAGATTATAATTCAAACTTGGACTTCATAAATATCTTGAAGAAAAATAAAATTTTAAAATCAAACTTAAGCTGATCCAATTACCAAAGTATTTACTTTTTCTAAGAAATGCTTAAATTATGGGCTAATAGGATCTGAAATAAAATTGGTGGGATTCCCAATACCCATATGATTAATTTAGCAGGAAAAAACTAAAAAAAAAAATTATTTAGTTCCGAAAATTTTATTACAACACAATTATTTTTTCACTCCAATGTTTAAAAAAGATCTGGGGGAGCAGATTACTCAAGTTAGTAAAAGGGCTGTGCCACCAACTGCAAGAGTTCGAATTCGGCTGTGGTAGATAATTAATTTCTGTTACACTGTAGCCGTGAATCAGCCGCGTGGCCCCGTGCCCAGCCTTCCAGGGTCCACCTAGCCTCAAAAAGTTGGAACCCTTAATGAATAAAAATCTGGCGGTTGAACGTGATAATGAACAAATCACCTCCTTGCACACCGTTGTTCATGAACCAGTACTTCCTTACAAAGAACTGTACTCCTGACCTCTACAGATTTCCATTCCTTTTTTTTTTCAGAAAGATCTACAGAATAAGATGAAACCCCTCTTTACACGTTTGGGTCATTTTCCACGTCGTCCTCGGTGAATGTATGGTTGTGTCATTTATTGAAACGATTTTAAAATATTAATTAAGTATTTGCCCCTTTAGATATTATTTAAATATCCAAAACAAATATTAAAAATTAAAATTCACTTATGTTGGAGATTAATCAAGATTTAAATTTAAGGTAATTTTGTACAAAAACAACAATTGTTGTTACAATTTCAACATCTATTTTCTTGTTTTTCGTTAGCTTACAAATATCAATTTACCTACTGGATTTAACAGAGACGTTCCCTAATTGATTTTTGACGTGATTGAGTTGATTATTTGTATGGTGTGTCATTTAGTATAACCGTCGATATTTTTCTTCTTCCTGGCAGCTTAATCGAAGACAATTGTACTAAATTGCCGAAACGGTTTGTAGCGTGACAAATGCACCTACCTACCTTCACTAGAGAACTCAGCGAATTCGAAAATCATTACATTCAACTTCGAATGAAGGGATGAACTCATTCCTCCATGGGAATGTGTTTTTAAAGGAATCAAGATTAATTTAAGAAAAGATTCTTTAAATGATGCATTTATTGTTATATTCAATGTAAGGAACTGTCAGTTTAGTAATAATGAATACAAATAATTTATTTGTTGAAAGTTACTTTATTTTTACCGACATTTCGGGCTAAATCTCAGGCCTAGGTTGTTATCACGTCATTGGTTTAAATTTTAGGTCTAAAATTAATTTAAATTAATCTCTAACAATATAAATGTATTTGTGATTATATGTCAATGTTATTAAACAAAATAATTCTTTCTGCATTAATTTAAAAAAATTATTAGTTTTTTATAAATGTTGAAGAATACTTCTGTTTAATTTTATTATTACAAAATATCAACTTTTTATTTATATTTTAATCGTAATATGTTAGTCTTCTTATAGGGGATAACGGTATAAAATATTAGTTCTTTAGGCGCCAGTATTTTTCCAAACTATGATTTTTTTTTTTACATTAAGTAAAGAAACTTTAGAGTTTCTTTGAAAATAAGTAATAGAAATCTTAAAAGAAAAAAGTATTATTTACAAAAAGAAGTTGTCTATTCAATGGAATGGCTGTCCTTGCTCATGGAGTTTAAGGTTTATTGCATAAAGTTTATAGTTTGAAACCTAGTTCCTTTTTATACGTCTTGAAGGAACTTCTTTTTATTATAAATTTCTATTTTAGTTAGGAAACGAAAACTAATAAGAAATGATATATATTTTATTTACAAATTTTTTCTATTAATTATAGTTATCTTATCTTATTTACAAAAATTAAAGAAAATATATATTTTGTCCAACCCTGTCAACTTCATATTATATAAATCTTAAGTAATATAATTTATTAAATGATTTATTTTCCGGTAGTCGGTAGGACAAACCATACTGGATTTTTAGGCCTTATAGTTAAAAAATGTTGCTGCATTTTTAGCAGTTTTATAATAAAGACATTATTTCAGTGATCTGCAAATTATTATATTTAAAGATTTTGTGTTCTTTCTTTTTTTCTTATTTTGTATGACCGATTACTGAAACTTGTTTTTCCACTTTCTTGTAAATAATTTATCTACATTACCTAAATTCTACGAATATATGTATATATTTTTAAAATCTGTGTTTATAATTTTTTTAATAGTTAGATTAGTCTTTTTGGAGATTACTTCTATTTCAGTCTCTAATTTAACATTTATTTTAAATCGATTTTGTTTTGGTGATATATTTATCAGTCCTTTTGTTATTGAATGAGAAGTCTCATCCTGAAAGTAAAAGTAATAAGAATATAAGTTATGAACACGAATTACATATTCGTGTTGATAATGAAGATAATTAACAAAAAAAAAAAATTAAAAAATGAAAATAAAAAATATTAGTGTAAAAAAAAAAAAACAGAAAAAAGATACTACCTGAAATATAACTGGCAATAAATAAATAAGAATTCACTTTTGTCTATGTATCATATATTCAATGATAATAAAGTACAATTTAAAATATAGCTGACCTAAAGTACAATATATAAAAATTGTCCTTATTAGAAATTGAAAAACAAACTAAATAAAGGGAATATAAAACAAAATAAACTGCCGTAAATTACAAATAATCAGCATATTTTTAATTTGTAAAATAAAAAAAAAAATACAAAACAACTGAACATTTTTAGTTAAACTTGATGTAAATTAAAACATTTTAAAAAATATTTGAATATTAAACTAGTTGTTTAATTACTAAAAATTAAATAAATAGAAAAACAAAATAAGAAATAAATAGAAAAGAGCGCCAATAAGACAAATTTCCTTACTTTTAGGCGATTCATCAAAAATATTAAAAAATCATTCACATTATTTTGATGACCTGACTGAAAAACTGAATAAATTTATTAATTGTTGGCTCATGTTTCCTATGCACGTTATATATTTATATTAATTATTATTAATAAATAATTAAAACATTAATTAATGTTTTAAGCTACGTTTGTCGATGTCAGTGTCGAAGTTAAGATAAAATTCAATGAAAAAAAAAAAAGAAACTACAAATATGGCATGTTAAAACTATTCAATACCAATTGTTAATAAAGATAGAATTAGAAATTGATTTTTTTAATAATATTTGCACAATATTAATTAATTTAACTCATATTTGTTTATTGTTACTATGGGGTATATCATTATGTTGCAATATTGCCATTGAAATTCCTTGCGGTCATATTTATTATACTTACCTCGTATTCTTGTGTGTTTGTCCTCTCTAAGTTCAAGTGCCTGGCACGTCATTAGGAGCCCAGAGCCGTTAATGAAGGCCTTATAGAAGATCTTTATCGATTCAAGTTCCTTGTATCAAGGGCATTAACCGAGGCCGACCAAGTAACAGCACTTAAACGGGGTGCTTAGGTTCTATAACAAGGGCTTGATCGGGGTAATGGTGTACTGTTTTAGCTTAAGCTGTTTGAGTCAGCTGTTTACATTAGGAGGTATTTAAATAAATTTAGGGTACATATGTAATATTCCTAAGAACATTTGTATGCAATTTACAGTCAGTTCAGTACTGTTCTTTTGTTGTCATAATTTTTCTTCTGGCTTAGTCTCCAGGTTGGATTAAGATTATCTCCTATTCCGTTGAAATTAAATTGTTGGATAAATTCCTAACATAATTGTCACGTTAATTTTAGTAGCTTATGCTATCGGAACGGCCTTCTTTAACTAGCTGAGAAACATGAAATTTCAATGAATCCTGATTCACAGACAATGGACAATTATCAAGTCTGACTTAAATAAAATCTAAGAATCACTTTTGACCTCTTCCCCTACAATATCCTTTAATAATACCCCACTTATTCCTGTCGAACATATCCGTTACTTAGGACTACATCTCGACAAACGACTGACATGGAATCCTCATACAAGACTAAAAAGACAAGAAACTGCTCGTAGATTCCGACTATTGCTACATTTACTGGACAAACGGTCTAAATTGCCAATCCATTACAAAAGACTGATCTACATGACTATTATAAGGCCTATCTGGACATACGGAGTTGAGCTTTGGGGCTCCACTAAACCATCAAATTCCTCCAGAATCCAATCCTTACAGTCCAAAATCCTTCGTAAAATCCTTAATGCTCCTTACTTTGTCACAAATCAAGTTATCCATCAGGACCTCAATATTCCATATGTTGCCGATTTGGCCAGAACCAGATACCGTTCCTTCCATAATAAACTTCTCAACCACCCAAATACACTTGTTTCTAACCTGGCTGCTCCTTCATTACCTAATAATCCTCCTAGGCGTCTGAAAAGAAGATGGCCTCGAGATCTTCTTCTCTAGAAATGTTATTGGAGTTCTATCAGTGGGTAGATTCTCCACATGTTTTTATCATGTTACTATGTCACCTACAACAAATTTACTTGTTGTATATATGTGTATACAGTTGTAAATATCAATAAATGAATTATTAAAAAAAAAAAAAAAATCACTTTACTTTAATGTTTGTTATGTTAAAGCCCCAGAGAAGACGTTTTTCTGATAGAATTAATTGTACAAGGCTTCCTAGCATACTAGTTCACCGCTTCAGTCTTTAAAACTGATGACATTTTTACGAGACTTTGGCTTGGTCATAACAGTTTATCAAGGATTGGTATTGGATACAAGGGATGGCATTGGTAAATTTCTAAACCTCTTCAGTTCTTCTCCAGGGCAACTAATACTGGAATTTTCGATTGAGGGGTACTCTCTGATAAACGTTACTTATATTTAATATTCTGTCCTAAACGGATTCTGATAGGATTAAATAGCACTTTTTTACTCCAAACATTCCTTGAGGTATAAATCCCCAAAAAACCGGTAACAGTTTTTTTACTGTTTTCTACCATTTGGGTGCAAACGGTATGAAAAATAGAATGAAAAAAAAATCATTTTAGAATTCAAGTCCATCATAATTTGAGTTTCCTTAGCCGCCACGGAAACTTAAGTAGCTGTCCTGAAAATGATGCCTCTATTACGATGACGGATCCTTTTACAATATAGGTTGGATATATTATAAAAATAATCGCGTATTGATATAGGTTATGTTATTTTGTAAAAAAAAATAAATAAAATAAAATCATGCATTTCAAATAAAATAAAATAATTTATTTTATTGAATTGATAATGGAAATTTTAATCGATGGGACATTTATTCAACATTAATTTGTTTTGGGAACATTTTTACCATGTCGTGATTGTGTATGACTTCATTATGACGACATCGTATAGACCATGATAATGATAGTAAAAATTTTAAAATTTAAATTTCATTATTAGATTGTGTAGCTTGATTATAACTTTTGGTATGGGCAAATGTAATAAGATTCCGAGTTGAAAATCGCCCGTCGTTTGAGAATCGTTAATGTTGCCGATTAATGTCTTAATGAGGATGGCTTTCAATCATCACTAGTAAAGCTTATTCGTAACGGACCTGTTAACACAAAACGATCTGAAATATATTTACAATAAATTTCAGTAAGTAAAATTTGTTATAAAAAAAAAAAAAAATCGCGATGCTTTAGTAGAATTATCTGAAAATTATAAAAGTCGTTTGAAAATTTCAAAGTTAATAAATAATTAGGTTGGTTGTTAAATCTTAGGCAAACTTGGGCGTCAAAATATTCAGTTTTAAAACTACGTTATAAAGTTAAATGAATATTAACACTTCATAAACATTTTCAATTTATGAGACTAATCTTAATCACACAAGTTGATTTGAATTGTGATCGATACTCTCGATAACTATAATTGCGACTCTTTTTTTAAAATTACCTACAATGAATGAAAGAATAAATAAACAAAAATTAAATTAAAAAAAAAAACGACTAAATTGTTATAATAAAAATTACCTAGAATAAATTCAACCGTTGTCATTTATTCCTCGTCCTCTGAACACACTTCAGAAATTTTGCATTTTAGAAAGTTTGCATTGATGTTGGTCGATTATCTGCACCGTTTGCACGCATATCATAGAAAACGGTAAAAAATGTTGACTGTTTTTTTTTTGGTGATGTATGATGGTGAATATAAAATTCCAGTATTAGGTGCCCTAGAGAACTGGAGAGGTTTATAAAATTAACAAAACCATGAAAAGATAAGCTACATGCCACCCAGCCAAAGTCCCTTCAAAATTACATTAATTTTAAAGGTTGGATGGGTGAACCTATTTTTTATTCACCTTTTAGCCTGACAATTTATTTAACATTAATGAATTACAGCATAATATTAGGTTTATAATTATTTTAAATATATTTGTAATATTTATTCCGCAAATAGATTAAGTAGAAAATATGATCCTATATCCGAAACGAGATGAAATATAGTTCATGAGATAAACTCAGATTTTATGCACGTAAGGAAGGAAAATTAAACGTGGAATCGTAGCATAAATTTTGCTGTCATATACACTTTCTACAGACGGATATTTTTTAATATTCCGGAGTCATCTGTATAGCTTTATTTAATAAAACTTCCATATCCGAGATCCGAATTATTCAATCCATAGCAAAGGACCCCAACTGAAAAATCACACATTTGCTTTTACTTAATGAGTCTTGCTCATTAATTAGTGATTGACTCCGTTTCAAATGTTTTATTTTTATTCTTCATTCTCTTTCCTTAAAAAATTTCTCTATTATTATTCCTAAGTATTCTTTATAATTCACAATTGAATTGATCTTTTGTACATATAAATGGTCGACGTGCAATCGTAAACAATTGTCTTCGTTGAGCTGAAAAATCTCGATGCCAACTTCTCATTTTAAGTGTTCGATTGTAATATCAAATAGATCTATACTTAAAATATTTCCCCCTCGTGGCCCCTAAGATAATATTTCCTGAGACGTAATTAATAAAAATAACTAGATATTCATTTTTCAAAATTTCGCGACTAAATTTTCGGTTTGTCGAAAAATGTCAATTAACTTCTGAAAGAAATATTTTTAAGATTAATTGTTTTTAGAGGTCAATTTATTCAGAGTAAATGGCTTTACAAAGAGTTGGCATAAACTTCCTCGGGACTCATTTAGAGCTATAACTAATGCATTATCGAATGTTAGAAGTTAAAATAAAAATTGGAAAACAATTATCTCATATGTTAAAGAAGATATTTATACTTGTTCGAAGTAGTAGATTGAATACTATTAAAATATTTTTTTATTTATTTAAAATGAAAATCAATCTACTCCTTCGAACAGAAAATCTACTTATTCACATCACTTATTACATGATATGGTCATATTTTATTTTCTCACAGTCGACTTCAGATTTAGCTAGTTTTCCCCACTACAGTGTTTGGGAAAACAAAGTTTTGGTTTGCTAGATTGAAGAAATACACCATTGTATAAGGATCCACAGAACAGAGTTCTGTTAATGGTTGTACTACTATGCGTTATGACATTTATTTTTTGGATCCTGTTCCGGACTTATTTGTAAATTGAGAGGAAATAAACCACCCTTTATTTATTTTGGTTCTAATTAACCAATAAACAATATCTCCAGAATCTTTTACAATAACTAACAAAGGTCATATGAAGCGAATAAAAAACAAAACAAATACAATTATTTGTGAACGACTTTTTAATTTAAGAAGTATTTATGCTAAAATTGAGTATCTGTTTATTCTTAATGCAGCTCATCGCCATGGATTTTCAATAGACATCTGTTAAGAGTTGAACCGAAAAAGAAATCTAAAAATAGGAATAGTAACTGAAATTAACAACTACAATTTTTTTTTTTATTCTGATCGAAAAATGGACTTCTGAAATTGTATCAAATTATTTCTGTTGAACGGATGATATAGCTTAATGACTAATAATTTTATTTATAATAATTAAATTTTAATGGACGCCTACTTCTGGTAACAAATTAGCTTTAATATATGAGCTTTTAATTTTTTCCAAATGATTTGAATAATGTAGCATCAATTTTCTCCTTTTTAAATATTTAATAAAATTAAAATATTTACCAAATTTTAAACAATATTAAATAATGAATAAGATTTACAGATTTTTTTGTTGCTTTTTTTTTTTTGACGTGACAACGTCTTATAAATCATTTTGCGGGATGCCATGTTAGAAAAAGTGTTCCGTAATGGAAATTGACTTCGTTTAACATATGGATATTATATCATATGTATAAAAATTAATTAATGTATAACCAAGCAAAAATAAATATCTGAATTCAATATGTGAACTGGTTTATTATTTCAAATATATAACATTGGATTGATTTTAATTTATATTTATGTAATATTAGCATAGAGTATACGTTGTCACGGAAATATGTCTACACGGGCACGGTTTTTAGCTTAATGTTATCAGTAATCAAATTTTCGTTGGTAAAATTTCCGAGTGACTTAATACTTTTTCTAGTAAAAGAAAGAGAGATAGGATGTAGGGAATGGTTTAGAGCTGGAAAGTACAGTCCGAAACGAATGGTTTGGTTTAAAATAGCTTGATTTATAGCTTCGGTGGTAAACCTCCCAGTTTCCTTTTTTCCCTCTCTTTTTACTTTTTTTTTGTCGTTGTCCATTTTACGACCAGCAATCCTGTTGGATCTTTGAGCCATGTACATCAGCCTTAAAATTCAACATGTTAACATATGTTATTCGCGTATAATCATGTGAAGAAACCATTTAATATAACTTTCTCTTTCAATGTTTAAAATAAAAAAGCAGGAATTTGGTTTTATGTTTTTTTTTTATCTCATTGAGTTCTGATCTGCCTTTCATAGGTATGGAGTAAAAAGCTTAGTTAGGGCCCTCCTGCCTGATTGTGAAGTATTGTACGGAGGGATTAACGCATCGTAATCTTTATTATTTATAGCTCTTGAAATGTAATTAAAAAGCATGAAAACGTCGACAGTCAAACATAGATGTTATCTAAACATGATGACTTTGTTCGTTTTTTTAAAACCTGCATAATTTATGTTAATGAACTACCAAATTAATTTAACAATTTTTTATTAGTTTTTTTTTAAACAACTTCTTCACTTATTTTTTATTCTTTCAGAAGTCTTATTTAAAAAAAATCATTACTTGAGAAAAAAAGGTTAGATGGGAACAATTTTTTAAATCAAGCGACAACTTTACTCTACTTTTTAAATTAAAAA
>NW_027108122.1:623282-632093 GCF_000696795.3 Halyomorpha halys | reverse complement strand
CAAATAAAAACAATAATTCTTTACTTTCGGACATGTTTATCAATTTTCAAAATAGTTGTCAAAATCTGATTGACTTTTAGAGAGAAAGTTTGTTTTAACTCGTTACTATTTAATATATTTTTGAATGTATGTATATATAGTTGACCGTAAAAAGGAGATGGTCAGGGTTGCACCATGGTTAGAAATGATGGTATCCTGTGGGTATGCCCTCCGCCTCGTTTATCATGAATAACCAGAAAAAGGATCATAAAAAAAATAACTCCTTTTTGGAGTCTGATACAACTCTGATAATTTTTGGAGCATTTAAAAACGCCCTTAGTCTTGGTTGGATTGGATTTTAATATTTAAAAATTAAAAAAAGTTCAAAATATAATCACTTGTTTATTTTTATAAAGATAAAAATTAGTAACAGATTTTAAAATTGTATTATTATTCTTTCTTTTTTTTTACAGGTAAGCACATTGCTTTTGTCTCTTCATATTGAATTCAGTATTTAAAGAAGGGCGACGAATTGGCAAGTATTAATTACTAAAATTAGTATTTTTGCAATTTTAATCTTACAGGCTTTATTGAGTTTTTATATTGTATAAACAACAAAGTCAATTTATTGTTCCTTTCATGATCAATGAAATGGCTGCTAGTGAATAAAAGATTTGTCTTTTATAGATTATGTTATATTTACAAAATTAACATTTGTTCTTAAAAAAACAAGATAATTGTATCGATTAGGGTACCTTATTAATGAATTATTGAATTCAATTTTAATATTATTGCAGATATTTTATGAGTTCAACTGTAGATTTAAATTTTCTTGAGTAACAAATGGAAGGTTCTTTTTATTTGTTAATATATACTTGTTGTGTCGCGAATGTAAAAATTATATAGTCTAGTAATATTTAAGTAATTTAAGTTAACCTAAAAGTAAGTGTACACTGATTCTGTCAATGGATCTTTTTTAGATCCAAGGATATTAAAAATGAATGAAAAAGACGATGGTAAAAAGGGTGCTACTCCATGCATGTGCATTGACACAATATAGAAGATTTTTCAAAATGGCCACGGTATATTTTTAGGTTTGTAACTAATAACTCCAAAAAATATCACAAGGGGCTTACATATTTGAATTCATAAAATTTTAAATTATATAGCAGCTCAGTATATTCAAGTTTTTTTCCAGTGAACAAATTTAATTTTTTTTTTTTTCCATTGGGTTTCTTATATCACGAAGTAGAAAGTTTACCCACTAAAAGATTACATTATTTATTTTGTTTTTGCCCATGTATTTAAAAAATACATATATAGCAGAATACTGTATTTTTTAAACAACTAACGTGAATTTTCTATTGGAAAATAAATCAATTTTTACCTAGACTATACCAAAGGTGCATCGGCATCCCAAAAAACATAAATGAACAAATTTCGATAATTTATCTATCGATATCATTTGCTCATCCTCATCTGGTTGTACAAAATGCCTTAAGAGTGGTTGCCCCTAGCGATGCAAAAAATAAAAGAATAAGAATAAATAAAATATTTAGAAATAATGTGATGAATTTAATATTATTTAAGAAAAAAAAGGCTCTGAGAAATATATAAATTTTTTCGGCTTCTTTTTATTTGAAAAAATAGGGGTTAAACATTTGAAATTCGTAAGTAGCACTTCCAAAAACATAAAGGAGAAAATCTTCATAACTCCGAAACGTTCAGGGAATAAGTATCATAGGTCTGGTTTTTGTTGAAATATATAGTTACAATTCATAGGTTTCTGGTATGTTTATATTATTATTTTATAATTGATAAAAGAGTATTTTATTTTTTATTTCGACACTGTTTCATAATAAAGTTTAGACTAACACTACTAGTATTTTTAGTTTGAACTGGGTAAAATTTCCCTTGTACAATAACATCTCCATTATTAAATAAAAAGTTAATTATTTGAAAAGATGGTTGGGAGGTGCGGTCCAAAAAAAAAACACAAATAAACAAAAAAATATTTATTTATGCCGGCGTTTCGACCTGATTTTCAGGTTTCCATCATCAGGGGGATTCTCACTAAAACTTCTCCAATTATTAATCTACGGTCAATTATCTATCACCGCTACTATCGTGCGCCGGATGTTAGAAGATCTTCGTAGTATCGTGTAGTTTATCGACGACGATTACGAATCCTTAAAGACAATGGTCCTCTGGTCCTCACGAACGATTTAATCTATGTTATCCAAATTGTCTTATCGTTGTCGGAAACAAGTTAATGGTTTCTAGAGCAAATAGTTTCCCCCGCAGCACCTTTGAGAATCGAACCTGGTTTGTTCTAAAGGAGGATTAGAAAGGAAATTAATGGGAGTTTATCGTTTATTTGACTGTTAAAGAGACAATAGGTAATTGGACTGAATAATGAGCTGAAGGTGGCCCTCCAGCGAACCCTTTGTCCTTTAGATTATTTCCCCTTCAGCCCTAGGGACTATATTCAATTTAGATTGTTTCAGTAGCAGCATTAAAATATAGCTTCTTCATTGCATTATTTATTCTTTGATGAGCAGTTTTTAGGTGCTACATAAATCATTTCTTAACATAATTTTAAGTTTATGTTTTCACATTAATGAGTAAAATATTTTTTGCTTATTTATCTGTATAAAGAATATATAATGAATAGCTTTATATTATAAAGCTACATATATGTATTTATTCTTTGAAATTATTTAAGATATAGCATGGAAATATCTTGTATGTCCACTCAAAAGACTTTCCTAACAGCCTTAGGTACTACGTCTTATATATTATTTTCTTTATAATTTAAGTTTAATTTTAGACAATTTAGTTTTCAAAATAACGTTTGAAAATAGCTCTTTTAAAAGAGAATGATAAATTATCCGGCAGATATACAGTTTTAGAGTTATTTAAAAACTAAAACAAACTAAACAAGTTTTTATACATAAGTATAATACTTTAAAAATGAGTACTAAGTCCATTAATTTCGGTTATAATGTCCGATGTAAAAGATTTTTGTATAGAATTAAATTAAGTAAAAATGTAAATGATAATTTTTTATCTCGTTCATAATTATCATTTTATTTCATTTCTTTTCATTGTACTATTTGTAAGCTCAACAATTTTTATTTCGTTAACTTTTGATTTCCAAGTACAAATATAAGTTCAAAATAAAACTTGGTAAATATTAAAACGTGTCTGGAACTTCAGAGGTTCGGTTTCAAGCGGTGCTTCTGTCACTTCTGCAGTCTTGTACACAGATTCTTGGCTTCGCTCAGCAGACGGTAATAAGATTGTAATAACAATGGAACTTTACCAGATGCTTTTTCTACCGAACGCTGGCCTCTCTGGTAAATTCGTAGTTGTGTAGGTAGTCAGGTTATATCGAAATATATGACGTGCGCTATTGACGTCAGAATGTGATAACTGATTTACGCTGTTATGAATTTTACATTAAGGGGTCACCAAAATGAAAATGGAAACATTAATAAACTCGGACGTGTAAATCCAAATCTGACAACGTGTATGGATGTATATAGATAATAGATGGTAAAATACATCTTTCAGTGCGTTATTAGATTAATTAAACAATAGATTCTTAGTGAATTATTAAATGTTAAGAGACAGTTAAATTTATGTCTGAGTTATGTTTCTGGTTTGGAGATTTTTAATGAAGCTTGTGTTGCTTGACTTCTTAATTTATACCCAGTAGAGTGAAGAAAACACGAACAATCAAAAATACATATTTATTACAACTTTTTTATTTATTTATTAAGTAAAATACATCCATTGTGATGTCCGACCAGATGACAACAATTATCGGTCGGTGGCAAAATGACATACAGAAATTATAAACATAAAATTGGATATGATTTAGTTACACTTTTGATTATTAAGGATGGTGGAGTGTTGAGGCTGCTACGATTTATAAGCTAGAACTGTACATTATAAATTAATTTATAGCGTTAAAAATAATGATTAAAATTATAAAATACATCCAAATACAAACTAATAAAACTAAAATTAAATAAATAACTTATGAAGTGAATAATAATGATAAGAATTTACAATTAATAATAATACTTTATTTTTTTTTGGAGAGGGAGGGGCAACCTCCTACAAATAAAGTGAGCCTGTGAGAAACATAAAATAAATAATCAATTGTAGTAATTTTACAAAAATGGTGGATTAAAGATCGTTTAAATAAAGTAATAACAAACAATATACCAAAGCTGGGCTATCTACAATCGTTGGAATAAAACAATACAACAAAAACATCACTTCATATTTAATAATATTAAAAAAACAAAACAAAAAAAACTGTACCTCCTATTGTGACGGTTGGTATCCATCTGATTATAGTTATTATTGCTAAGTCTCGACATATATCGGATTTGGTTCTCATGATATGCACCGGCTGTTTATGTTGCCGGTGAAAAGGTAGAGCAAGAAGTGGTGGGGATGTTGCGGCGATACCTTCTCTATAATAATAATATTGCTAGTAACTTCCAGAGGATATCTCATTGTTTTGTTCCTTGACATTGGCTTTGTCAATAAAGTCATATTTTGTCGTCCAAGGCTTATTGTTAGTAGTCTTTCAGTATTTATCGGAGACTTTGAAAAAGCTGAAGTTTTTTCATTATTTTAACGTTCATTAATTTATTTTTATACTATTGTTGCCCTTATATAACCTTTCGAATTTCATCTTTAAATCATTTTGTTCAAATTGTGTGTTAGCTTTATTGTTAATTGGGAAGTGAAGATGTTCTGAGTTTTCTGTTAAACTAATATCGACGCTGGATAGTGCTGACTTGACAACATCTACAGCATTTTCTGAAGTGGAACTTTTTTTTTTTCAGGAAGATTGAACATTACTATATAATTTTTCTATTATTCAAGCTCAGCAGCCTTTTTTTAAACGTATTTGAGCCCTGATGTTACGTTCTCTAATAAAGTGTGCATTTTTGTAGCGATTTTATTAATTTGGTTTCGTTGTTGTTTCGAATTTCCATCAAAATTGTTTGAAGTGTGACAGATCCCATTATTTTATGAAATTAGCAGTTGTTATTCGGATGATTCTTAAATGAGAATTAAATAACTTATCAGTTGCTCTGAATTAGGTTAAACTGGTTAAGGTTAGATAAGAGCTAGTCTTACTGAACCAGCTTGAACGTGCAACTTTCCTGCCTCAGATCCACTTCCCTCTCCGATCAAAGCAATCAAAATTATGCTTGTAGTGTCCTAATTCTTCTCTTCTCACCTTCACATCAATAAAGAGCAATACAATGTACATCACTGGGCCAAATCTTGAACCAATTCGATCAACTTCGGTTAACAGAAAATAACATAGACACGATCTTCACTCTGTCACGACTGAAATAAAATTACAAACGCGGTGGACTGAGGTAAATATCAATACAAAATATTATGTACAGGATACATGGCTCTGTAAGTTTATGCGCGTATGACCTATTCAAAGGTCAAAATCATCTCCTCTCTGCGAACATTTCTAGTGGATGATATCCGAGGGGAAACGTCACTTCTAATTTCCCGTAATTTGTTGTCAGTGACATTCTCTGCTCAATGAAGGCAATGAAGTCATCGAAAGGCACTCCGCGATGTGGAATTCCTTCAGAAATCGCGACCTTTGCTGCCTGACCAGCCAGTTCGTTACCGTCTATTCCGCTAAATATTTAAGCTCTTGTAGATTGCAACCATTTCAGTTGAATAGCTACTACATATCGGTGACAGAGAGAATAGGTACTGTCAATCGAGGCACCAATGAGTTCTTGGAGCCGTCAGTATAAATGAAGTCGGCGTCACCAATTTTTTTTTGCAGCATAAGAAACTGTGAAATTGAAAAGACATCCTTTATACGGTATTCAATCATTAGAAATAAAATCTCGACAACCAAAAATCATTTATCCCACTCGGTTGTATATCTCTGCATAAAGCTGGATCGCCACATGAGACTCGGGCCACATCTACAATACAAAAAAGAACTGTAATTATAAGCTTCCTAGACCTTGGCTCATGTGACTTAGTGTAGAAGTGAGGCCCTTAAGACTTACTGAGGAATTCAGTGAATCCCATTGGCTAAAAAGTTTGTGGACCCCTACCTTAGGCCATTCCATTTGAATTATTAATCTAGATGTTTCATCGCACTTTGAAAGTGTGTAACTAACTGAAAAAAAATATTAACCCAACTTTCACTTTCAGAACTATCTTATCTCGGAATTATCCTAAAATATATTCTGTAAAATTTTTAATATCGGTTATTATATATGAACGATTCCTTATTTATTATAATTGTAATAAGAATAAGGGAAGGTGTTGTTTTGATGCTGATACAGCCTTTGGTCATCGTGTCGAATCCCAAATCCACAAGATCAGACAGCACAATTCTCTCACCAACGTCCTCGTCTACTCTTTTTTACTTTTGTTTGAACTAAATGACCTATTTCCCATAAATTCGTTTTAAAAGAAAATTCTATTCTTTATTATTTAAACTTTAGCTAAGAGTATACAATTTTATTATTTATACTTTTTCAAGGAAAACTCTTAGCACTTTTTGCTTCCTTTATTTATGTATTTTGTAAGACGATTCGGATAAACTTTCCATTATTTAGTCCCTCTGCATTGTTTTGTAACATTCTAATTTTAAGGAATTAGTCCCATTTATGACATGTTATATTACCTATAGGCGATATTTTACTGTAGACTCTTAGGTACTTACTTTCCTACTGAACTTAACAATCCGACAGGCCAATTTTGTAACTGAGAACTGGCCTGGATAATGGTTGGAGTTTGAAAATCTCGCTAATTTAGTGTAAAACTAGATATTACCCATAGATTCTTCAAATGTATTAGGGCTAAGTTAAAATAAATATTAGCTTTATTGGATTGAATTGAAAAACGAACGGATACATTTACAAATTTAAATTATATTTAACAGAAAAAATGGATATCTAAATAAAAAAATATCAAAGGTTAAGAGAATAAAAAATAAAATGAAATTTGGCCAAATAAAATGGAAATAACTCTCATTGCTCGATTTTTTCCCCTTTGCCCTTCTTCTTAGTCCAGGTAGGTAAGGCTCTACCAATGCCAATTACGTCGTCTATACCAATTATCCTTAATTGCTTATTAAAGATAAGAAAAAAATTAACTGATTGGTTGCTCTAATATATTTCACACAGGATAAGGTAGATTTAGGCCGATTGAGGTACAAGAGAAGCATTCGCTCTCTCGAGGCGGATTAAAGCAATTTTAGCTCCATCAGATATGAGCGAACCCCTGAAATCAAAGATGGAACAAACTTTGTGGATCGAAAGTCCAAGGAGTAAACTAAAAATTATTCAACATGACGTCAAGGCCTAGTGTGCCTCAAATCGTAAGTATCGTAGAGTTACTAAGATAAAATAGGAGGTTGGACTGAATAGGCTAAGAATAGTTCACCTGATGCTCACTCACTCCTATCTTATCTCAAAACGAACGCCTCTGAAATGTCAATATTGTAACAATTTAGCCAATTCGACAATTAGCCAAATTTTTCAGGAAAGTCTATATTTTAGGTCATACTCCATTAGGTTAGGTTTAAACCCAGGTATTTGAAAACCCTTAGAGACGATGATGAATCAATAAAATTAGTATTTCAGTTTTTAAAATCAAAAGGTTTAATAAATATAAAATTGAACTGACAAAAAAAAAAAAAATAAAACACGTAACCAAAATTAAATAAGTACTTAGTGGCGTTGATGACTAGTGCTGTTTTACACCATTAAACAAAATAAACACTGAATATAAGGTATATTTAAATTTTTTTTCTAATGCCTGTTGAACAGATTCGATACTTAGGAATCCATCTTGACAAGAGACTTACTTGGAATCCACACACAAGGCCGAAACGACAAGAAACTGCTCGTAGATTCCGATTGCTACTACACTTACTTGACAAACGCTCTAAACTTCCCATTCACTACAAAAAATTAGTATACACTACGATAATCAGACCAATTTGGACATATGGAATTGAGCTCTGGGGCTCCACCAAACCATCCAATTCTTCCCGCATCCAATCGTTACAATCCAAAATCCTACGTAAAATCCTTGATGCTCCTTATTTAAACTCATTCACAAAGACCTTAACATCCCATTCGTTGCAGATTTAACCCAAAACAGATATGCGTTTTTTCATTCCAAACTCCTTAACTATCCTAACGCATTAATTCTTAATCTTTCATCCTTAACAATCCCTGATAATCCTCCGAGGCGTCTGAAAAGAAGATGGCCACGGGACCTTCTAATTTAAATTAATGTTTGAAGTACCACCAATGGGTGGTTCCTTCCCAAGATTTTCAAGTGTATATGAAACATACTACATATTTACCTATTGTATTATTTTGTACAGTTGTAAATTGTATTAAATAAATAATTAAAAAAAAAAAGTTTCAGACTGTTTTTTTTTTAGATAATGAACATATTATTGAAGCCGTTTTTAGTTTTAATTGAACTATGATTAAAGATATGATTCTTAAACAGGCGGTTTGTTCTAAACTTAAAAAAAAAATTAATAAAGTAAAGGAAGTAAATTATTAGGGATTTTTATTGAACTAAAAATAAATAAGAAAATTCTGTAGTTTGAATGAATTTGTGAGAAAAATAATGAAATATTGTCTTTTTGTTATATTGTCTGAACAAGATAGGTAGAGATATAGAGGACAGGGTGTAATTGGGAAGGGAGGGAAAGGTTAGAAGATAACTAAATAAAAAAGAAAAATAGCGGACATATGGGATCTCCGTGTTGCTGTAGCTAAGCAAAGG
>NW_027108122.1:587292-621449 GCF_000696795.3 Halyomorpha halys | reverse complement strand
CTCAGGAGGAGAGCAAGATTTATTTTAAAGCAATAGCAAGCTGTGTGCACAGCTATGTAAATGTTTGACATATGCAGCAATGAGTTGTACCAACTGCTGCGAACACCCGTATTGCCTTATAGGCAGGGTAGGGTGATAAATAAATAAATAAATAAAATGTTATGTGGGACTGAAAGAGGAGGCCGAAGAGTTGACACCACGGCTAATCATGACAAATGAGCTCTCCGGTCCGGCTAGGGGTCGATAGGCTGGACCTGGGTTATCCGTTAGTATAAGCTAAGGATTAATATAAAGACTGTTGGAGGAAGTCTTCTTATCTTTCGATTGTAGTATTCAAGAACGCTCTTCTTTGTCATGTCGTAATCACTGAAATTTGTGAAATTTTATTCTTACTAGAACTTATTATGACGATTAGTACACGTAGATCTTCATTCACTTACTGACTTATTGATTCCCGTATCTCAAAAGGGACAATACCTATGAAGATATAATTATCAATTGCGGTTCTTCTATATTTTAGATATGCAAAAAAGCCGGTTGTTTTGGTGAAATCACGTGCTTCAGATTCTTCAAAAAATGTGTGTTAAATAAAATTAATAAATTTATTTTATTTTTCAGTTCTTACAACATATCTATGATGGTTTAGGGGTGCAGTATTTTGTAAGGAATTACTGTTACTAGAGCAATGGTTGTGCCAGGAGGTGATTTCGTCAGAATGACGTTAGTCCGCTAGATTTTTACCCATCATGAGGCTGAGTGGAGCCCAGGGGGCTCCCGAACTCACAGGGCTGACTCACGGCTACAGTGAAACAGAAAATAATTATCTGCCAGATTCGACCCATGTCCTTGGAGTTTGTAGCTCAGGGCCTTTCCAATGAGTTGTCCACTCTCTTATTATTTAATATAAAAAATTATTTAAAATAGAGTTTCAAAGAATTTTTCAACTCCTTTTTTATTATATTTGTAGCAGAATGAAGTACGACGGAGGTACGGAGTTGGCACCCACCCGCCGAATTGGTTTTCAATAATTATGGCTTTTTTTTTACTAAATAAAATTTTAAGTTCTCTTTATAAGACCACTTTGATTTTGTTAATAAATGACAAAAAAAAGTTACACAGTTGCTAAAACTGGATTTTTCTGCTGCACTGCTGAAGATATACCAAACAACTGTTTTCTTTTTAAAAAAAAACGATATTATGCTGTACTATTAGTGACAATATACTTCGAGTTTCAAGTGGACCGTGAAAGCAGGTGCCTTCTACCGGTATCTACCCAATTCTAATTTTCCAAGCATGAATGAAATTGAATTGACTGAGGGGGTAATTGGAATTCACTCGCTTCGCCGACCATATCGTGATTAAATTGTCCCTTACGCACCTGGTACGTCGAGGGAAGGCAGTCTTTCTTCATCCTAAAATCGTTAGAAGGATATATTTTAGGGATGTCCACGCTAATGATGTAGGGAATAATAATAATTCGAATAAATTGCTTTTTATTTTCACTTACCTTTACATGAAATACATGGGGAAGCAAGAAAAATTCTTGATTTCGAGTTTTTGACGGAATACGCGTTTTGACTGTAAATCAATTGTCAATTTTTAACATGTTTTCGAGTTCCTGAGAGCCGAAAACGGTTTTAAACGCTTTTTCTTAAACTCAGCACATTAAGGTACAACCAAGTGATCTTTAATATCAGGTAGGCCATGTCTTCATTTAACCGGGGTTGAGTGAAGAATTTTAAAAAAAGGCTTCCTCTAAGTTATCTTTGATTTAGTTTATTTGAAATAATGAACCATCTTTTAGCTGAAAATGGTTTTCACTCAACCGTCTGAAACTGACTTGGAAATCCTAAATAGCCGAGAACGCCCGATCTCTTCCGACTCCTTTGCACAGTAAACGGCTTTTTATCTTATGTTAATCTTTTATATTATATTGATGATCGATTTTACTCCTCAAAAATCCCGTAAATAAGAATTAAAATGTTAACAGAAAAATAAAAAAAATTTAAGTACGTTTAATTTTGTTTATTTGTAGAATAGATGGATATAAAATGTGAAAAAAGATAACTATTTGTCAATGGTTGTTATGATGACAGTTAGATTTTACTTTAACATGCCTATGTATGAAATATATGCTAAGGCAATGTATTGTCATCGTGGATTAAAAAAGAATAGTAGTTAAGAAACGGACAAAGATTAATTTCATCCCAAAGTAGTAAGCGAATGTTGTGTGATGTGCGCACCAAATGTTTTTATCTTAATTTATAATTAAAACACAAGGTTAAATACAGACTTATTAATTCTTAAATTTAATTACTAATGGAGTAGTTTTATCATTTTTTTTTTTTTGGAAGGGGCAAGAGTGTCATGTTTACAAGTGACAATTTTATAAATAGGTCTACCTGTGCCTCAACCATAGCTTTAAAATTGACAGTTATAAAATTATCACACTAATTATTGATAATAAATAACATTGATCTTAAATTTCTCGGTGCAAAAGTGACTTAGATTTTTCGTCTTAAACAAGTAGGATTTAAATTATCGGTTCTATTGCATGGGCTGGGGTATTTGTTTATTTTTACTAAATAGAAATACGTTGCAACGGTAAACATCAATAGAGCTTTAGCTTTCAAAGTATATATTTCATAATTAAATCGATCACTTTTTTTCCTGATAATTTTTGAGCTCCTATAAAATATTCGGGAAAATTTGCACCTAAACTTTTTACGAAATATTATTCGCATCAATATATTCCTTCATATAGACAAAACAGCTTTGTACACCCCTCTCCTTCCTCCCCGACTGCTTCTGTGAGTTTGTTGGATAAGCCTTGATAAAATACTACAAAGATAATAATGAAACATTTATCCTATAATCTCGTATCACTATAGAAAAAAATCTGTTATTTGTATGTTTGGGGACCCTTGGAGTTGTATATTCTGAGAGCTGATGCCGATTAATGCGTTGTGACAGGAGGTTATGTTTAATGTTTAATTAAAACAATTTCGTTGAATTATTTATTTAATTTTTTATAAACTATTACGTTATGTGTAAATAAACTTCACCTACAGGTGTTTCTGGCAACCTCCCAAATCATGACATGAATGAAAACAGATGGAACGGAGCCGTTGGGTAAATAATTCCAACTTGAATGAACAGATAAATCCTCTTGGTAATTAGCTAACACCCTCAGCCGCTTGGATCTAACTGCTTCTATTGTGTAAGGGCCTAATTCATCACATAATGCTGTTTATAGCCATTAGAAGGATCTGTTATCCACTTTGTGGGCTCTCATCGAATAATTAGGTGTTTGTATTCATTATTAATACTCATCTGATTTGAATAACTTTGGATGGACTTAGATAACTTTGGAGAAGTAGAATTCTCATTCTAATACAAAAATGATCATGATCTCCCATATTTTAAACTTTTTAAGTTCAACAGTGCTTCAAAATTTTGTTTTAATAAATTCGTTGTTACAAAATACGATTAATTTTCTGAAGGTGTCCAACATAATGCGGCTCCAATGGAGGCTGGAAAACACCTCGTGATCTGTCAATTTTCAGTAACTAAGCCCATTTTTTTAATTTAAAAAAAACTTCCAGTTCTCGTTACAGGAAGAAAATGTAATTTGGTCTTGTTTGATATTGATAAAAAAATACAATCCCAATAATAACACTTTTAAATTAAGTAAAAGAATACTGGGGGCAAAGTCCGAGCTAAAGGTTTTTTGTAACCAAGGAATTTTTCTAATCTCAAATATTATGCACAATATTCTTGCGAGTTAGCCCCACGTCAGTGTGCGAGCAATCTTCTTTGAGATGATTTTGAGAAAAAAAATAGTTCTTCACCCACATATTCTCACTTGAAGAATGTGTTGATAATTTTCTTAACCAAATTGAATCGTACACTGATAATTTGCTGAAACAAAAACTGATTGAGAAGCCTCGTTGAGGAATTATTTTTACTTTTGTTACTATGATTTCCTTAATTGAAAAAATATAACAAATTTTGTATTAGTTACATTTCTGTGGAAGATTCTGAAGTTAAAGCAACTAACTGTTAATAAATATGCTGTGGATGGCTACTCTTAACTATTGTATATTAATATTGTATTACTCTTACTTTTATACGGTTATTCTTATTGCATTAAATGTATTTGTTAACTGCTTTCATTATATATGTGAACAAATGAAAATCTCTACGGCAACTCTAGAAGGGTCAGGGGTTCAGTACTTTGTTAGGAAGTACTGTCTCTTCAACAACGGTTATATAAGGAATAGAGTTTTGTTTTTTATGACCACATTCCTAGATATTTTTATTATATGAGTGGGGGGGTAACTACAGGTTACCACCCTATTCTAATCATAGTGGGGTATTAAGTTTTCACCGCCACAGAAATAAAAGTCTACCCCCAGTCCGAATTCGAACCAACGCCACTGCAGTCACGTGACCGGCAAAGTTAGCACTTTTAGATAAATTTATGAAGTAAGGTGTACTATAAGTTTCTCCATGTGATGTGATGGTCTGCATTATTTATTTCGATCTTTATTTTCCTCGGTTTTTGAAATTATTATTTGTAACATTATGTTACAAATATGAAATACCTGCAACAAAAAGAAAGAAAGGTATCTGTTTAATCCAAAATATACCATGTAATGTTCCCGAACCCGTTGAAGGAGAAAGTATATTTTCGCATGAGATATCTTCCGTTGGTCCTCGAAGGACAAATTTTCGTCAGTAATAGCTTCCGTGTCTTGCGGAGTTCATTGAACTGCAAACTGTAGTTCTACCCACTGACAAGTTTGAATGGTTCATTCCACTCTCACGCAACCCTCGGAGAGTTCCTAATACATTGCAGATCCGGGATAGTATTAAGGTCGATGCTTCCTCCCAGCATTGCAGGGTAAGGTACACTTAAAAAAGAAAAAAGGCTTACCAGTTCAAAGTTCAATGTGGAATGTTGACAAAAATCCCTGTCGGCTTGTCTATAACTTTTAAGAAGAAAATATCCGATATAACTATTTTTTAGTAAATATCTGTTTCAATTTTATATTTGTGTTGATTGTCATAATTAATCTTAACTAAACGCATCGATGACATTTGGGATGTCATACTAAATGTATGTGGGATACTTAAGCTAAAATCTGTCATCGCAGAAGAGATCACCAAACACTGTCAGTGTTTACCCAAAGGGTTTGAAGAAAAAAAAAAGAAAATGAGATTTTTCGGTTTGCTGAACTTCTTAAAACTATTGATTTAAAGAAAAATTGCCTGATATCTATCCTACGATAGAAAGGTTTCTTTTAATGGGTGTTATGTAAGTTATCGGGTCGAAAATTCTCCTAAATTTTCAGAAGCCGTTAATGTTTCCTCTAATTAAGTGTCCTCTCGTGCTGAGAATTCTTAAATTTGATGTCCTTTTAATCCACCGCAGGACCCCACTTTACTCTCACAGTTAAAATTTTGATATTCATTCCTCCCTCTTTACACAAGTTTCTTTGCTAATTTTCCACCCTTACTTTTTAATATAGGCCTAGAGGGATCTTCTTCTATTGACGGCGCTGAACTTTGAGCTTTGCGCTTCAACATCTTTTCCTTTCTTTTTTGGGGGTTTTTATACTACTGTTGATATCGATTGCTCTTGTTTTATTTCATATTATTCCATATCTTAAGTCATAGAATTTCTTATTTTGGGAAGAAAACTACTTCTTCCTGCCTGTCATTCAGAAAGAAACCATCCTTCATTAGGATGGTGTTCAAGTTTTTTATTTCTGAATAATTTATTTGCTTCATTTCAAGTAGTCCAGATAATGAGAATACTGGATGTCTGGCGATCTTTTACTATGTGTGGCCCATTTTAACTTCAGTACCGATCCATGCTTCGATTTTTTAATTTCATATGTTATGATAGTTGTATAAATGCCATTTTCATACATTGCTTCTTACACA
Source organism: Halyomorpha halys (assembly GCF_000696795.3). Lineage (NCBI taxonomy): Eukaryota > Metazoa > Arthropoda > Insecta > Hemiptera > Pentatomidae > Halyomorpha > Halyomorpha halys. The sequence continues at coordinate 615,497 of NW_027108122.1, read as the reverse complement.
GTTATGAACTTTGGAACAATTTCGCTAATTAAAAAAAATTAATATTCTTTTTGTTTTTTAACAAAATATTGGTAACTCAATGACAATATCATCCCAATACCATCCATATTTTGGCAAAATCCTTCAACTGGCTATTGAGTTAAATTTTAGCAACCGACAGAAATAGGATAGTAATTCATAAAAATCTAGTCATTATATTCTTGACTAAACGAATTCCAATGTGTTTTTGTAATTAACCTAAAAGGTCTTCGGATCTATGAAAGCAATTGGACTAAGAACAAAACCTTTTAGAAATTGCTCCGGAGATTACCCATTAGTTGAATCTTCCCCATTCCTAATAGTGATTCACATTCTTGAACAGTATCTAGAGAAGCAAACAACATCCTTGTCAATAACATACTAATAGATTCTGATCCTTTGATTTTCCAATTAAGATAGAATCAAATTAGGTAATGTGAAATCTCTGATCTGATCAATCGACATACGGATTTTCTTTATAGATCATTGTATCTTTGGTTAATGTGGCCTCTAATAAAATTTGATTTTTTAAAAAAAATTATATAATACATTTTTTAATGCTTCATTGTATCAATGGATATAAGTATGATTATTATAAGTTAAGAAATTGCCTAAATACATGATTGAATTTTTTTTTTAAATGGACATAGTTCTTCTACCAGAAAATTTGTTTTAGACATTATATTGAACTACCTTGGAATTGAGACAAAAGTAGTAATAAATCAGAAGTAAGAATTATTCTTTTGCATCTAAAATATTTGTCCAATTTTAGGTATTTACTGTCCTGTACTACCGTATTCACTTGAATATTGGTTGAACTCAAATATAAGTCAAGCAGTAGAAACTAAACTAATAGTAGAAAATCAATGTCAAATTTAATATAAACATACAAACAGTTGAAACAGACGTCCCTAATATATGGAAATCATAATGCTTTGAAATTTAAAATATTATTCAATTTGAAACAAATTTTCATTCCTTTTAGTTAAAAAAAAAAACACTATTTAAAGAGTCGATCGTGGAAAAAGCGGTCGTATAAATGAGTCGAATCAGCGGGGCATAGAATTAGGCCCTGATCTGGGTAGTCGGCTGTGATGAAGCTTTGTTAACCCCCTCTTGACTTTGGACATGTTATGCTGATTAGTTTGTGCCCTTGATCAGCTCCTCAATGAATTTCCCATAATGTTAAAGCGCCCGTCCCGACAGCTGATTATCGCGTCTCGTTAGTACTTATTATAGGGTCGTCCGATGATTAGAGACCAGCTTTGTTTACAGGTTGGTCGGTAATTGTAGCAGGTGTTCGGCTTAGTATAGTTTGCATGGGCATTAACTTCGGTATTGGTTAGTACAAACTTCATGAAGCCGATGTGTGCTGTTCATTTTAATATTTATGTAATGACTAAGGTTATGAAACGTTTTTGAAAGTCGTTAGACATCACAAAATGTTTCTAGTAACTTATTTTTAAAACATTCACTAACTTTTTTTTTTTTAATTATTTATTTATTGTAATTTACAACTGTACAAAATAATACAATAGGTAAATATGTAGTATGTTTCATATACACTTGAAAATCTTGGGAAGGAACCACCCATTGGTGGTACTTCAAACATTAATTTAAACTAGAAGGTCTCGTGGCCATCTTCTTTTCAGACGCCACGGAGGATTATCAGGGATTGTTAAGGATGAAAGATTAAGAATTAATGGGTTAGGATGGTTAAGGAGTTTGGAATGAAAAGACGCATATCTGTTTTGGGTCAAATCTGCAACGAATGGGATGTTAAGGTCTTTATGAATGAGTTTATTTGTGACGTACTAAGGAGCATCAAGGATTTTGGATTGTAACGATGCGGAAGAATTTTATGGTTTGGTGGAGCCCCAGAGCTCAATTCCATATGTCCAAATTGGTCTGATTATTGTAGTGTATACTAATTTTTTGTAGTGAATGGAAAGTTTAGAGCGTTTGTCAAGTAAGTGTTGTAGCAATCGGAATCTATGAGCAGTTTCTTGTCGTTTCAGTCTTGTGTATGGATTCCAAGTAAGTCTCTTGTCAAGATGGAGTCCTAAGTATCGAATCTGTTCAACAGGCGTTAGTGGTGTATCTAGAAAGGATACTGTAGGACAGGAGGGTAGAGGTTTACGACGAAGAGTAAAGGTGATCTGGTGGGATTTGTCAGGATTTATTTTGATTCTCCAGTTTTACACCATTCTTCAATAGATGTTATGTGTGCCTGTAGTGTTTGTGATGCATTCACTAACTTATTAATAAAAACTAAAATCACTACTGTTTACTACATTTCTTAAAAAAAAAAAACTTCTGTTAAACGGAATTCTGAGGGGGAGATTTTGTTGATTATTTGGAGTACGTTCGGTTATATCCGGACTGTAGGATTTGTTTTTATTAATTTTTTGGATTCTTCATGTCTTCAAGCATAAAGCTTTATTTTCTTCTGTGGTAGTGAGTTACCTTCTTATTTCAAACATTTTTCATTACTTTAATATAAATAGTGCAATCTTAAGACGTTTGTGATCGTCTTTCATGAAGGATTGATGGAAATAGAATTAGTGCCTGTGTTCAAAATGGATGAATTCCGCAATAGAGAAATTCAAATGCATTAAAGTTATACCATTGGTAGGAATCTTGCAGTGCCCATTAAAAGCGGTTTCCGCTTTAGAGGGGAGTCTTTTAAGAGAAGTTTCACTATATCTAGTTTATTAACTTTCCCACTAGAAAAATAACAAATAAGTTTTAAAATAAAAGTGATGATCACTCTATTGGTGTTTTAACCTTGACCGCAGAGCTGATTTATTATGGAGACTACCGGAGGAACCTAAGATTGCATGATCTGCCTCACAGTGAGCGATAAATCACTTAGTGAGAATCGACCATCGAACTGATAGTATCGTCCAACCATTGCTCAACCTTACCCACTTTGTGTATACACGTCTAGTGAATCAACATTTGAAATAGTAATGGTTTGAAGTGGTCTTTTATAAAATTAACAATGTGCAATCATACACTAACCAAGGAGGAAAGGGGGAGAGATTGAACATATTTGCTATCTTATAAATCATGAGTCCATTTAAATACTTACTTCACCATTTATACCAAACCTAATAGTTTACTTATTATTAGATAGTTTTAATTATTGTTTGTGTATTTCTCCTTTTAGGACCTGAATGTATTTTATTAGGATTTTATCATAACCATAGGTTAAATATGCATTTTATAACACATTTAGCCCATAAATCAGTTTGATAAAATTTGTGATCATTTTTAAATTTTCGTAATGCGATTATTGAAATTCTGAAATCTATTCATTCGTAAGCCATTATTCCAATATAGAACAAGGTTTTTAAAGGCGCCATTCGATATTTTAATGAAGAGGAGAGATAATAGATTTAGTGGAGAATTAACAAAAAGTTAAAATATAAATTTTGCCAACATTGAAGTTTTAAGAAATGAATAAACTTCTTTTCGGAAGGTTCAATACCCAACTTCCTAACGGTAACGGCCTATCGATAAGTTTGTAACTTAGCGATAGCTTATAGAAAAAAAAATTACCTATTTCGACTTTTTATTTGCCCGCAAATGTCTTACAGACCTATACAGCCCCCAGATTGGGTATGTCACGCCTCATTTTTTGAGGCCGGCATGAAATAAATATTGACTAACACAAGCTTGAATAGTACCTGCAATGATCTGATAAATAAAATGACAAAAATCTATCTTTATTCTGGGACGCTTGGTCTCCTAAAAATAACAGTTTGGAAACATTTTAACAGCATTTGTTTGGTTAAATCAACATTTTAAATTGAATAAAACTAAAATGATGATTATATACATAAAATATGTCCAAAAGATACATTTTTATTCAAACTTATATTGGTACTTATTGTTATAAGTTTACGGAAGATCGATAATCAAGGGTATAGATATATGATTGATGTTAAAAAAAGAAGCTTTATGGATGAATATGGGTAAGGAGTTCCAGAATGAGATAGCACGAACAGCGAAAGATTTTTCAAAGCAGTTCTATGGCAAGGGATGTACAAATTGGTAGGTTGGGATCTTGAACTTAACAGGTGGAAGTAGAAGTAGTGATGATGATGGGGGATGAGAGTTATCAGGGATAACAAGAGCTTGGGAGCAGAGAGACTGGTAGGAGTAAAACCATTTCAAAGAAATATTGGAGAAGGAAACATTGTGTAGTTTTGAGAGGAGGGTTGTGTGATAAACGGAGTCGAAGGCTTGGGAAAAATCAGAGAGAACAAGTATTGGGTTTTCTGCTGGTTTGTAGAAGAATGTAGGTATTGAAAAATTTTTAGCAGAGCCGATTGTGTTGAATAACCAGAATGGAAACCTGATCGGAATGGATTAAAAACAGTATTGTTCAAGGAATGAACGAATGTTTCTTGAGGCTTTTACAGGTTTGATGGGATGGAGATGGATATAAAGTCCAGAGCTATGGAGGGGACAAGGGATCTTGTTCCGCGGTCTAACTATTACTTTTTATCAGGCTGTGGGAAAAATGGAGTTTTGAAGGGGGATGTTGTAGATGTGTAGAAGGGCAGGGAGAATGATAGAATGATGATATTTTTTATTGATTTTTTTGTCTTGGCCAACCTTATTCGTTCGGCATTTAAGAATAGGGGTAATATAGGTAATAAGATGTTATTTGAAGTGATGAAGTGAATAGAAGTGATTTGGGTTTAATGGAGTTTGAGGTATAGGAAGGGGAATTGGGTGGACCTAAGGCTCATTCGGGACGTCTTCACAGAAAAATACATTAATGTGGTCAGGTGAGACTGAATTGTAAGAGGAGGATGTGGAGCCGGTTTTGGAGATTTTAATTAGGATTTTAAACTTAATATTAGAATCTGGAGCTTGGGTGAAGATATTGTAAAAGTACTTAAGTATGGCATATAGAGGACTAAAGGGTTTTGATTCATGAACTCTAGAATTCTCGCCCTTTCGTGCACGGCTATCACCTCCTCGACCTTAGCCCAGTCAACGGGATTATCTCAGAAATACTCCCAATACAAAATAAAAATAAAATATTCTGTTGTAGGTTGTGTCTCTATTAAACTAAAGAAATAATATAAAAAAATATTTGTCTGCGTTTTTTCATGATAGTTTTTCTTGCTAAACATAAATAATGGGCCTTTATTTTCAACGCCTGATTTGGTGATTTCTGAGATCCAAATGAGGAGGCGGGTTTTACTGTAGATATAAGATATATATCAGGGTTAACCTATTTATATAGAGTGCGATGGTCGTGTTTCGTTCCATGGAACCGCCTCGAAATAAAAGTCAACACGATCTGGCCGCAATTAAAGAAATCAAGGTGTATGTTGGGGTTGCTAAGGTGACACTCTTTTTTTTTTGTTATTAATTTGGCACGAAAGCATTGCGGCCAATAAGGACTATTGTTCACCTTATACAAGTGCCACCTTAATACATGTGCAAACTGGCCTCAGACATTTAGAATCTGAGGATCTGAGCACATATATATCCGAACATACCATTATGTAAATTCGAGATATTTTAATTTTTATCTCAAATTGCATAATCTTTCCGAAGTTTCAATAGTAGTTTTCAAGAATTCTTGCGAATAAAATATAATTTTTTTTAAAATAAAAGAAAATCAATTACTAATTTTCTATTACTCTCCTACTTATATTTGAGGCAATGCCGATGTCGTTGAGAAGAAGCGAAATGTTTGTGAGGACTAGACATTTAGCGAAGAACTTTTCAAAGAATCGGAAGATTTATACCGCAAAGTTACGCCTTTTGATCGGGATATCGGACGGAAAAGTTTTCCATATCTGTTCCTGTCAGCCGCATACAGGACGGAAAGAGCACACTTATTTCCAGGCCGGCGGAACGAGTTCCAATCGAGAACCGCCAACTGATCACTCCTTGGGAAGATGAGGAGTTAAGTAAAACTTCTTGAATCCAACTTTCAACCATGTTTAAATCATCGATTCACTTAGATAGCTATTTAGAATCCATTGTAGGAAGATGATCCATATTGAAAGAGGTGCACAAAATAAAGAAAAAACTGTTTATTAGTAACCAAAGTTTCGCCCCAATTTGCATCCTTTCTATTGATACTACTGAACACTTATTAGGTTAATTAGTTTAACAAAATTAGAATCGTTTATTTAAAAAAAAAAAATAAATTAGCTCAGTGATAAGTTTCCTAATTTAAAAAAAAAGTTATGAAAATAAAATCAATTGTAAAATAACGACACAATACTGAAGAAGTTAAAATATTGTCGTTTTATCTACCCTATGTATAATTATAAAAACTATTTGTAACGTTGAAGAAATAGTAAAACACGAGACCGAGAAAGGACACTTCTGATTATCGGAATATTAAAAAAGTATAAACAGAAAAAAATAGTGATATCAGAAAGCATTTAGAAAACTTAACAATATATGAAAACCATAATAATGCAATAAATTATAAAAACCTTCATTATATCGATAAACTGCACTTAAAAGCAATAATGTCATTGTGAACTTAGTTTCAATGGGTGAATCATCAGTGAAAGGGAAAGAATTGACAATATTCAAGCTTTTATAGAGAATTAAAATTGGTTCCCAGCTTAATTTTAAAAAATAAATTTTGTCCATAATATGAATAAAACATAATCTTACTTTGAAAAATTAATAATCGAGAAGTGTGTTTTAAGAAATGAATTTAGTATGTAATATTAACTAATACGTTTTAGGTAAAAAACCTCTTAAGAGAAAAGTGGCGAATACTTCCAGAAGTAGTGTAGTATTTATGGAGGTATATAATTTTAATAATATGACAGGAGTGTAGAAAAGACAGCGTTTTAAAATGGCCAATTGAAAGAGTCGAAATATTTAATATATATATACTTATAATCACGTAACTTATGTATATAAGAATGTATTAAATGAAACTATTAAAAAAAAAAAATGTTATTTTAAACAAAGTTTGTTTAATTTTTGTCCCAAGAGTTTATTCTGCAATCATTTTGATTGGTAATTAATAATTAAAAATAAATCATGCCAAAAAAATTAATAAACAAAATAAAGTTGTTCATAATACAGTTTCACTTTAAAACAGTATATCACCTCATTTTGAGATAGATTTATAGATTAGTATTACTTTATAATACAATTATATAAAACTATTCGATATTATTATTATTATAGTTTAAATGAACACATAGCCATCAAATATCTATTTGCTATTTGGCTTTGTTTGAAAACCATAACTCCAGCTGGACAAACTACTGGAACATGCACTCTCACTAACATATTACTAGCAATAAATTCCGACCGGAGGGAATTAAATGTTTAAAGCAGAATAATTATGGACATCTGTTTAGGACAGGCGGTCTTGGTTGCTGCAAATATCCCCACAGCAATCTGTTAATAATTAACAGTTTCAGATAAACCCCCAGCGCCCTCTGCGGTCGTTTAAATCTGATACTCGCCAGCCTAATTAGCTAATTAAATTCGCTTGAAAGCAATAACAGTCGTTTGAATCAGTCCCCTGATTAATTTCTTCTTAATAATCTGGAGAGCGGTTTTCGCCGAAACATCGATTTACTGTCGTTTGTGGTAATCTAGTACGTAGATAAATGAAAATTGAGTTTTTTAAATATAAAATCATCAGTTTTTTTTGTGCTATGAATGACATGGATGATTCCTTCTGTAAGAAAACTTAGCTGAATCTTTTATAACATATGTATTAAATAAGGAAAACTATATAAAAAATATTAAATACTTAGTTAACATAAACGTTGTTAATATAAATAAAACTAAACTAAGAACTTAGCATATAGAGGGTGTCCCACAGTATGTGTTCTCCCTTCTAGCTCTACAATTTGGTAAATTGTAATATGGAATAAAATATATCTCTTAACTTAGTAATTGTCAGGTGCGCTAAATTAATATTATCAAATAATAGACAACATAGCCGGTGTTATGTCCCAACCAAATTCAAAATTTCGAATATTGTAAAGCCTAGGAGAATGAAAGTGTGTAGCATAACATCCTGTAAACTAGTATCATAACATATTACCTAATGTAATATCAAGAGGGATGAACATATATAGTGAGACACCCTGTATATTATTAAGTAATAAGTTATTATTCATGTTTACTGGGCATTCCACTCCACATTTTCATTCTCCTAAGCTTTACAATTTTTAGTACTTTGATTTGAATTTTGCTGGTTCATTTTGTGGCATACGGTTTATCTTTTGAGTATATCGTTAATTTTTTTTCCAATGCACCAAAATGTGAAATTTAAAATGGTAAGGGACTTTATCTTAGAGAAAGTAGAATTTTAAATGACTTTATGTCAGTATAAGGTATATATAAAAAACAAATACATTCTTTTATTGACAAGTATGAGAAAAAGTGGAAGAAATGCATAGGTTTATTTGTAGATACCTTAAAAGATACATATTTTAATCCTATCTTGTGATAAAGAATTGTCGGTATTCCGTTATAAATGAGAGCAATAAAGACATACAAAGTGCTTTACTGGAGACATTACACCACTTTTAGAAGTAATGGAAATTTCCTGTAATAATGGTTCTGGAAAATGAGATATAGAACGTGTTTTGCGAGCATATGGCTTAGAATAATAATGCAATAGTGGTTTTGAAAGAGAAAAGTAGCTCAAGACCGAGAAATGTGGGTATACTAGAGTTTAGTTAGGTGTCATTTATCTCATCATCTCATGTGGCGCTTTCAAATGTTTTAATTTAGTTTTGTAGTTTAAATTTCAGTTGTAATTAGGGGAATGAAAGTAGTAATAAACGGAAACGAAACGGTGATTAAAATTGTAAAAAAGGATCAAACAACAAGATACAAAATAAAACGAACGGTATAGAAACAGAAACAAACGTTAAAAGGAAAGGTAAGTGTAGGAAATGAGAGATTATAAAATTAATGCTAATATTTTTAGTAATGCTTAATCATGTAATGTTTAATTCTATTTATAATCATTATTAGTCTTTTTTTTAGACCATTTTACAGTTCTTCATTGGTAATTAAGAAGAAGTTATCCCCTACTATTCATTCGAGAATTTTATATTTTATACCACGATTTCAATAACCCCTATTCGTGGGCTTCGGAATTCCAAGTACGTCAGTCCACCCGGAGTGCATAGTTTGGATGCCAGGGGTTCCATTACACCCAACACTAATTTAAAATCCCTATTATAGGGACATATGTCGTGTTCATAAAGTATAATAAAATAGTTTATTGTTTTCATTTCAGTTTATAATAACGTTTCAGTTTGTAATAACGTTCAGTTTATAATAACGTTTTTTTTTTTTTCATGATAAAAGAATAGCAATTGACATTATAGAAAGAAAAAAAATGACTGTAGAAAGTGATATTATTTACAGTTAGTGATAGGGTCATCAGTTTTTACTTTTTTTATCATCGACCTTTTGTTCTAAGTTAACTTATAATAAAAATAAAAAAAACCTTCATAGGACCTTCTGGGTAAATCAAACTCTAGAGTAACTGGCACGGATGCCTATTAGCACTCAAATTAACCCTTCTTAGAGCGCGGTCAAGGATTCTATAAATCGGGACGCGGTGAGCACACAATACATAAAAACTCGAGAAGTCCCTAAATAGCCTTATTTAATTACACCAAAAATTACCGATCATTTTGATGATGTAGACAATTAGGGAAAAAAATAAAAGAAATTTACAACATTTCTTATTATTTATTTAGGTACTGAAACCCAAAAAAGTCAAAATGTGGAATTTGTATATCATGGTTATGATTTGATATAAATCAAAATAGGACCTTTTATGCTCGAAACAAAAAAATAGGGGTCAGACATGAAGTTGAAATGTGTAGGGACAGAAATAAGTCAGATTCGTCGTCCATAAAAGTCGATGAGGGATCGCAAGAACATGCTGAAAAGCATGTTGCAGAGAGTGGTTTCGCATGAGAGGCAAATTCTTTGGTTGCATTTCACACTGGAGTAGTTCGTGAGCCGATGCATTTCCGTTTCCACAAACACAACATCTGGACCGCTTTTGGAGGTAGGGAGGGGTTGATTTTGGACGATCATCAGCCGAGAGAGATCACTTGAGTTCAAGAAGGTGTGAGGCCGGACTTGCTGGCTTCTTCGCTGAAGTTGTCCGATATACAGTTCATGTGATAATTCTTTGGGAAAACTCTTCTTGGAACTCATTCCAATTGATTCCCGAGGTGAATAAACAAGGAATTGATCCCTCCCAAGTTCAACGTAGTTTAGACAGTCATTGGCGATCGATGTGAATTTCGTTGCACGTTGTATGTGGCGCACATTTGGTTAGCAGTGTCACTTCCAGTTTTTTGAGCATTATAATACGTTACGACGTCAGGGTTTTTTTCTCCAGTACTTTGATCAATGGCTTTGGTTCCGAGCACAATCAGGAGTACACATTTATTCTGGAAGCCTACGTCACAGTCAACACTTTTTCATCGTTGAAACCAAAAAGGCCGGGATATTGTGGTCTCCCTAAAATAAAAAAAAATACTGAAATAACGATTGAAGAATTCATAGACAAATATAGGAAAAAGGGGCGATGAACCTGAAAGACACATTAGCAATGCGCGGTAAGTCACACAACAGGCACACGATCCCCATTCATAAACGGTAATGGTATCTGACGAAAATGACACAAGTATCGAAAAACAGTGAAGTGCTTGAATTTGCAATCTAAAGTGAAAAATATTGACCTTAGGTTTGTGACGAAATCGGGCTCGGTGAACCTGTCAGATCAAAACACGTGTGATGCACTTTCTTGACGGCAGGAGCTGAACTGACTGGGCGGGTCGGAACAACCCCACAAAGTTAGGAAACTACTGGGAGGAAGGGGTCGCACCCAGCATCTTTTTGGAAGAGACACCAAAATAACCGAATTCTGTCCCTGTCAGATCAGCCGCGCCCGATGGAGGGTTAAGCTCGTTGAATGGACTATAATTAAGTCATATGAAATGACTATTTTTTATAATTTCATAAATTAAAAGATTAGAGGATTTTTATTGTTTACTATGTTTATGTTTACAGATTATAATGAGCTGTTATTAATCCTCTCTCTTTTTATAATATTCAATAATATTGCAGTCAAAAATGAGCATGGAAACACGCAAATTTCTAGTATTTTTTAAATATAGTTTAGACCTAGACACACGACAACCCAAGCTTCAAGAAACACACCGGTGGTTTGAAAAATGTTTAGCTGGTGACATAGATTTGGACTACCTAACCAGAAGAAGAACTCCATATGGCTTAGGCTTACGTTGGGAAAAAAAAATACCAAAAAGTTAAAACTGAATTACAACTGAATACAAGTGTACTGATAGTTTCTTTACACTTAAGGACCATTGGTAAAGGTACCATCTGTGTGTATCTTATGAACTAGATCAGCGGCAGCTGCTGAAGCCTTGTGAGAAATGTGCTTCACTGCTTATTAGGCAAAAAAACAACTTATCCTCAAAAAAGGATAATCTCGCGTGATGAAAAGTTGATAAATAATTAAATATCGACGATACAACAAAATATTCAAACATAAGAAGATGGTCAGGGTTGCGATCAAAAAAATAACAAACTATTTGATGTCCGACTTTTCGCCTCACTTTGCAGGGTTGAAAAGATACAAAAAACAACTAAGAATATTACAACAATAAGGTAAATGAAGGTAGGATTAATATTATGTAAAAATTAAGTGATCAGAAAATTAAATATGAATAAAAGGAATGAAGGCATAATATAGTTAATATAGTTAATTAATATATATTAATATAAAGTAAACTTGTATAAAGAATGGTAAGAATACAAAATTACGTAACAATGGTAATAATAAAAATTTAAAAAATACGTAAAATATACAGTTAAAAAGTACAGGAGATGTATATAAAACGAAAAAAACAACAACAGAAAAGTAGATGTGGGAACACGAAAAAAAAATCATCATTTTCCGTCTGTTAGTATGTTTAAATTTTGTGTTCCCACATCTACTTTTCTGTTATTATTTTATTTTTCCGTTTTGTTTTATATACGGCTCCTGTACTTTTTTAACTGTATATTTTACATATTTTTTTTAATTTTTATTCTTACCATTGTTATGTAATTTGTTATTCTTATCATTGTTTATACAAGTTTATTTTATATTAATTTTTACATTTGTCCTACCTTAATTTACCGTATTGTTGTAATGTTCTTTTTGTATCTTTTTAGCCTGATGAAGCCCTGTGAGCTGGGGCAAAACGTCGGAAATTAAATAGTTAAAAACTAATTGTTCTTTGTTGACCGCAACCTTGACCATCTTCTTATATTTAAGTTATACGGTGAACTATAAATATATACACACAAAATATTTAGTATCTCTCTGGTGGTCAATGGCAAAAATAATTCATTTCTCTTTTTTACACAGAGGTGGGACCATCACATCCACATCGTACTGCAATGATATTATCATAATGCATCAAAAATTAAAAAAACAAAAAACAACCTGCATTGGTTGGCAAATACTCTACTTTCTATAGTAATTTATGAAGTTCTGTAATTTTTGTTGTTTTATGGATAGGCTTAAGGATTAAAGAAAATTGTAGGTTTTTTTAAAAATATGATAAACTTAAATAGTTACTTATTAGTGACATTCATTATATCCTTTGTATAATATAGATAAAAATTTAAACTTTCAATAGAATTGAAAGTGAAACTTGTATTGAACTCGGATATCCAGTGAAAAGTTAGTCCGCAATAGCCTGGTACTAGATTTCTCTTGTAATCTTTAAATTAATATAAAAGAACATTGAAAACCTCCTTATTACTTATATTTTACACTATGAACAGGGGGTTTTGGAATTAAAGTCGTAATATACTATATTTTCTTTTCGTTATGATCCCTTTACTTTGTTTTTAATATCATATTTTTAGATCACCTCATGTAATAAAGCGAAAATTACAAATAACATTACATTCCGTCAAGCTCCTAAGATACAATCTAAATAGTAATGACAGTATTATATGGTATTGCTAGGGGATTGCACATATTGATACAATCCCGACCTTATTAGCGAAGCCTACTGGAATCAATCTATTTAATGTTGGCAGTATTGCTGTTTGCTATTAAGTTTAATCATATGTACTCTCCTCCTAAACTGTTCCATATATTGGATATGCATTGAGCCAGGTTTGACTTGGACCAAGTTAACACGGTGTTCCATTATCATTTGGTTTGTTCAGTTTTAATAATTGATGATTTAAATTATACTGTACAATGAATATAAATATTCCTGATTACAAACATTTTTATTTTGATTGTTTATTTTTTATTGGTATTAATTTTTTATAATAAAATATCAATCAAAAAAGACTAAGGAAAAACCTTATGAACCACATTAAGCCAAACTTATTTTAATATAAAATTATATGAGCCTTTTATTTATTTTTAAATAATTAAAAAAATGACAGTAACTCTAATAGGAGTAAACTGATCTACACAAAACTTAGGAGCGGCTTAGGGCTCTAGAAACTACCCTTAATGGAACAAAACGGACTTAAATAAATAAATTAGAATATTATGAACTTAATTTATTGTAAATTAAGAAGAACCTCAATATTCTATTAGTTAGTACAAGTTTATAGCGAGAATATTTTTCTGTTTTTGTTTTTTATGGTAGTATTTTAATAAGATTTATAAACATGAGAGATATTTGACCGTGGATGACTTATACGAGGAGAAGATTGTTGGGGGTCAAAATAAAACACAAATAAGTTGAAGTGAACTATTTAATCGTGCCAACGTTTCGGCCAGAATTTCTAGCCTTCATCAGGGCTAAGAACAGAACAACAACCAATGAATACAGAAAATATAAGCAGAATGACAAAGTAAATAATTGTACAGAACGGAATTAATCATTTTATTTTATTAATCACTTTATTTTATAAAACTTGCTCGGGGTCGATGTGCAGGACGTGGCTAGGATAACAGAAAATATAATACTTGACTCCCTGGGAAGCATACACCACCACATGCATGGAAATTAATGAGTGGGGGAGTTTATCCAGAGGTGGGATGACATGCATGCATCGCATATCTTATTGGTTGTTTTAGTTATTACTTTATTATTTTAAATACTTTAATATTTGCTATATAGGGGAATTTGTTGATCAAATGAAATAGGGGTTGCGAAATAGAAGGGAAAGAAAAAAAAAGGAATAAATCGAAAAACTTAGTAGTTAGTAGTAGTTAGTTTGTAGACTGGTATTAATTGTAGAAGAAAACTATGGAAGAAAAAAAAATGTCATCTATCTATTATATTATATCATGTAAAAATATGTAACTTATATTTGTCCAGTCACGGATTGATCAGTATGGTGTGTAATGTAGCAACCCGATGTATTTGGGCAGCATGAATGAATAAAGTATTTGTTTCTCTCCATTCTGTACAATTATTTACTTTATGTCATTCTGTTTATATTTTATTTTTTGTATTCATTAGTTGTTATCTTGTTCTGCTCTTATCTCTGATACATTTACAGTTAAAAAAGTACAGAAGCCGTGTATAAAACAAAACGTAAAAAAAAATAATAACAGAAAAGTAGATGTGGGAACACAAAATTTAAACATACTAACAGACGGAAAATGATGATTTTTTTCGTGTTCCCACTTCTACGTTTTTAAAAAAGATTTTTAATAATGAAATATAAACAGAATGACATAAAGTAAATAATTGCACAGAATGGAATTAATAAAATAAAGTGATTAATAAAATAGAATGGTTAATTCTATTCTGTACAATTATTTACTTTATGTCAGTCTGCTTATATTTTATGTATTCATTGGTTGTTGTTCTGTTCTTAGCCCTGATGAAGACTTGAAATTATGGCCGAAACATTGGCACGATTAAATAATTACTTCAACTTTTGTGTTTTGTTTTGACCGCACCCCCAACCATCTTTTCCTCTAATAAACTTTATAAACTTCTATTCATCCGAGTTTTATTTTATATTTAATTTTTTTAAAGAGGTCTCTCTATTACACTCATTGTTTTAGTATGTTGTTTTCCTTGTTTAGCCTCAAATAGAAATAATAAATTTTATGCTCAATGGTTATATTTTTGCATAATAAAGTTCAGAAGAGGACCTGAGGTAAATCATAATTATGAGAAAAGAAAAAGATGAAAAAAAAAATTAATAATAATATCTATCAAAAATCAACAAAAAACCTTAATTTTTTTTACTATAAAATATAATAATGAAATTATTATAAATAAGTCTATTTGAATTTTTGAGTGATCGTGAAGAAATAGCTAAATAAAAACTTAATAAATGATGCTTAAATGGGTTATTTTAAAAAGAATTGTGCTGACAAACTTCGTTACCATTTTATTCAACTATCATCCCTCTTAATACTCCATTAATTTTTAAATATAAATTTTCCGTTTTTTTTTTTTTGTTACTGACTTAAGAGAAATGAGAAGGTCCAATAAGGGCAAATACAAATTAGGACTGAAGAGGTTTCTAATCGGATTTCAATGCTAATACTTCGGATATTGCTCCGGATTGAGTCTAATCCTTTCTTATCCGCTTCGATCCTGAAGAAATATATTTCAGTAATTTCCCTGGAATATGGCTCTCTATCCTATAAAGAATAAAACCTTTTATAACTGCATCCGACGTAGTTTTCTTTTTATTTGAGGCGTTAAATCGTTAAAACAACTTTTAAAAAATGTTAGTTTATTTTTTTAAATATTTATTTATTGATATTTACAACTGTACATTATAATGTACAGGATTATAATACAAATGTAAATGTATTATAATACATTTAGTAATGTATTATAATACATTTAGTAATGTATTATAATACATTTAGTAAATCTAATCTAAGATAAATTGGAGTGTTACAGGCGTGTAGAGAAACTACTCATTGGTAGCACTCTAATGACATTTTACATTAGCTGGTCTCGTGGCTTCTTTTCAGGCGCTCGGATCATCCGGACAATCTTCGGATTGTCAGGAATGGAAGAGGATGCAAGATTAGAAACGAGTGGGTTTGGGTGGTTAGGGAGTTATGGAATAATATCGGGTTCGGGCTAGATCGGTTACATAAGGAACATTTAGGTCTTTATGTATGATTTTATTTGTGACAAAGTAAGGAGCATTGAGGATTTTACGAAGGATTTTGGATTGTAAGGATTGAATACGAGAGGAATTCGAAGGCTTAGTGGAGCCCCAAAGCTCAACTCCATATGTCCAGATTGGCCTTATTACAGTCATGTAGATCAGTCTTTTGTAATGTGTTGGAAGTTTAGACCATTTGTCTAGTAAGTTCTGTAATAGTCGAAATCGACGTGCAGTTTCCTGTGTTTTCAGTCTGGTGTGAGGATTCCAGGTTAATCGTTTGTCCAAATGTAGTCCAAGGTAACGGATCTGTTCGACAGGGGTAACATCATTAAATGAAACTGTAGGGCAGTCAGTAGGTTTACGACGAAGGGTAAAGGTGATTTGATGGAATTTGTTGGAATTTCTCTTAATCCTCCAATTACGACACCAATCTTCGAGGGCTGTGGTATTGGATTGGAGATTTTGGGATACAATTAATGGGTTATTATTAACAGCGAGCACACATGTGTCATCGGCATATGAGGTGAGGATAGTGTTAGGATTGGTTGGAATGTCAGCTGTATAGACGGTGTAGAGGATGGGACCAAGGATACTACCTTGAGGAACACCACCGGACTGAGAATAGTGGGATGAATAGGAACCATTATGGTTTACTTGGAAAAATCTATCAATGAGAAAGGAACGAATGATGAGAAAGTATGTAGGAGGTAGGAATTTACGGAGTTTGTAAAGCAGTCCCGGGTGCCAGACTCGATCAAAAGCCTGTTCTACATCGAAAAAGACTCCCGCACTCCAAAGAAGACGAGACTACGTTCACTACACGATGACATTGCTGTATAGTAGAGTGGGATGTTCGAAATCCAAACTGGTGATCAGGGATTATATGACTGGAATCCAGGATGGGGTATATGTTAAAGTTAAAATAGCTTTATGAAAAATCAACTTATTCTTCTTATTGCCTTTATCTAAGCAAATCGCCTGCTGTAATTGGATGAATATCATAAACCATAAAGGACCCCTACATAGTCAGTAGGATGGATAATAACCGTTTAGGTGTTGCTTAAAGCTCCGAACAGTAACTATGTATAATTGATAATAATATTTATATATATAATTGCTCGTTATTGTTTTAATCATTATTTATGAAACTCAGTCTTCAGTGAATTTGGAAAAAAACTTGTTCTTAACTCAGTACCTTCCCTAAGGGTCTTCGATCCATTCCTTCATAAATACAAGTTCATCACACTTTTGTCTCATATTAGCAAGCCTACATCCTTCGTCAAGAGACTTTTTCGTTACCTAAAAATCATACTATAATGATAAAAGTAAAAATCCCATTGTTTAGGATGTTTATAAAACTGCCTGATATATTTTTAAAATAAAGGAGCAGTTACGCTGGACAGAACTTTATATAACTTAGAGGTTGTAGGATCACACCAACTTTCCATGTTGGACATATGTTAATCATGTATTTTTTTTTTCGGTCCATCCTATTTTAGCTGATTTTTTAATGAATACTTTGATTGCATCTCTCTTCACACTGACAGTGTCATCCAGCCTTAGAATTTTGTCACAAATGAAAAACTTTTGGCCCTTCTTCATCTCACTAAGTAGGTAATTTTACTGTCTAATTAATTTCCTTATGTTGTATGTATAAATACAAGTAATACGTAAATACAACACAATACATATACTCAGAGTATAAACAAAGACAAGGAATCCTTAGCCCAATAAGAGAGCAGAAGAAAAAAGAGAGAGAGGTAACGCCACGCTCATAGTTCTAAGGACTATATATATTAAAAAAAAACATACATTAATACGGTTTTCAGATTCATCTGTTTTCTTCTTTAAAAAAAACATCCTTAATTTATCTAATTTTAATGGCCTACTAGTCCATTTTTTCCGATTGATTATAATATAGCTCTGTTTGCAAATGCAAAATTCTGTTTGCTAAAACGTTTAACTCTTCCTGGGGTTAATTTTTTTTTTAATATTTATTTATTGTTATTTACAACTGTACATTATAATACATTTAGTAAACCTGATCTAAGTTAAATTGGTGTGTTACAGGCGTGTAGAGAAACTACCCATTGGTAGCACTCTAATGACATTTTACATTAGCTGGTCTCGTGGCCATCTTCTTTTCAGGCACCTCGGAGGATTGTCAGTGGTTAATTAAGGTTAATTTGGCAATTTTTTCAAAATGCCCGCCGTTTAGTCCTAAGTTTATAGCCAATAGCTCCAAAAGCATTGTTAGTAGCTAAATGTATTGTTATTAAAAATGTTTAAACACTATATTATTATTGATATATTCACAAAATAAGTTGGTTTTTTTATTTGGAAAAATAATATTGGTTTTAGAATAAATTTTCGGAATTTTTTATTGGAAAGAACTCTATCATTCATATTGTATCACATCCATATCAAATTGAAGCTGTTTAATAATTTATTATGATTTTTCAGCAACTTTCAATATTTTGTCAGAATTAGGTGATAGAAATTAATTTACAATTACTTCAGCAGGCTATCTAAGTATCTGCTATGTGTCGACAGAATAGGACTTTTCAAAGCTATAATAAAGGGAGGTATACTGAAAAAAAATATATAGTAAGGGTGGTAAAAATGACGCTAATAAATACTAGCTGTGGAGTAAAGCTTGGAAATTCGCTGTCTCAGGCCTTGTGATTATTTTTCTTCTCTTCTTTTTAACATAGCACTATTCGTTCAATTAGAACTAATCCAGGTGGAACCATTGAAGATCGGCTGTTTCTGTTTCTAGCATCTGAAGATGATGTAGTCATTGCCGCTAACAATATTAAAAGGAACAGTCCAGGAATTCGAACAAGATACAGCTAAACTCAAGGTTAATGAAAAGAAGACTGAAGAAATCGTTTCAGAAGATATAAGGAATAAATAGTAAAGTAACTTTCAGAGATCACAGTTTCAGTTCTGTAAACCAGTTTTAGAACCTGGGAAGCTTGTTTAAAGATGATGAAAAAGTAGGAATCGAAATAGAGGCCAGGATAGCAGAAGGAAAAATATGTTATTTCTCACTGCATAGAGCGTAGAATTGTAGAGCTCTCTCTAAATGAAGTGATCATCTCCTAAACCATCGTAAGGCCAGTGGTGATGTATGGGTGTGAAACATGACCCTTGGCAAGGAAAGCAGAACGGATGCTCAACTCCTGCAAGAGAAAGCTATTAAAATGATGATGGGAGGAGTCTCGGAGAATGAGATGTGGAAAAGAAGAAGGAATGAAGAACTGATGAATCTGTATGGGGACCCAACATCGTGGCTTTAGTGAAAAGAGCTCGAATAAGATATATAGGATATGTATAGAGGATGCTCGATCTAAACGAAATGGAAATCGAAAAAGAGGACTTCCCCGGATTAGATGGTTCGACGATCTGAGGGAGGATCTAAGGAGGTTAAATGTTGAAAGATGAAGGGAGAATGCAAGAGATCGTGGAGATTGGTTTGCTGTGGTGAAAGAGGCCCGGATTCTTGTAGGAACATAGTGCCAGAAAAATAATTAGAAGAAGGTTTTAAGGTACAGCCAAAGTTTAGGGTATTTTTACTATATTATTTCGAAGTATCGGATAAACGAGATTTATTTCGGGAACAATAAAAAGACACATAATAAAGGAAGTAGAATAATCATTTCTATTTATGCAGCAGATATGGTTTTCTCCATCCGATGTGAGGGGCTGATATTGGAGTAACTGCGGGCCATGTAAGGCATTCAAGATTGAGTTAGTATTCATAGGCTGAATGTACGTTGGATTAGTCGGATCATGCAGCAACTCTGTCTTTTAATCACACGTACAAACCACCAACAATCTATCCCACGTCGTCCTTTGGTGAAACGGAAAACTATATAGGCAATTAGGTCTCTCCGTTTTTCCATTTCTTCTTTTATATATATATGGAACATATATGTAATTAATTTGGATTTCACAGGTAAATTAAATATTTATTTTCGTGTTTGTATTTTGACAATTAAATAATATATCGAATAATAAACAAAATCGTTTCACTATTTACTAAACCTTTTAGCAGTAAACTAGTTCAATATTTCAGATATTAAGTCAAATTTTCTAAATGTTTTTTAGTTGTTACTAAATAAATCCAAAACTGTGTCCCTGTTAAAATTGCTTATTACTTTTAAAGTCGATTGTATGTACTTAAATTTGTGTCCAAAATTATCTCAGTATCATCGTTACTTTCAAACATCAGCCTTCAAGGAATTTCTTGAAATTGAATTGTTCCGTATTTTGTGAAGCATTTTATAATTTACAATCTTTCCCATGTTGTCATTCGGGGTATGGAAAACTATCTGACCGGTTAGGTTTCCGTTTTCCATTCCATTTTTGTATATGTAGCGTATTTTTAATTAATTTGGATTTCACAGGTCAATTAAAAATTTATTCATTTCGTGTTTGTATTTTGATAACTAAGTAAAAAAAATATATCGAATAATAAAACAAAATCTTTTCGCTATACTCTAGCGACAGATACCAAAATTTTTCACGATATCTGATGCCAAGTTTTCGCAATTTTTTCCAATTTTTAAAATTTGAAAACAAAAGAACCACAGTACGATCACTACTTTTTAGGAACAGCCTTAAAAAAAATTCTTGAAATTTAGTTGTCTCGTATTTTTTGAAACATTTTTAAAAATATTCGTTCTAAAAGAAAAGTCGTCTTATAACTTATTTAGGTTCTATAGCTGGAACATTATAAATATAATCTAAGTGGATTAAGTGAAAATATTTTACTATGTAATAACAAATTTTTTATTAAACAATAAAATATACATTGTTAAATGTTATTGATTCATGAATTCTCTACAATTCGTACCATCACCGATTATGAAGTATACATATTCAATATACATTACATTTATTAAGGATCAGGATTGGAAAAGCTAGTAAGCTTTATTGTATTTAAAAGAATTATGTAACATTGTAATATTCTTTTAAGTTATTTACTTTACATAACATCTATCCCTACTTAGCTCAATATCTATTATTGAGTGGTAAACCAACGTTATAATTTTATAATTTACAATAAAATATTTAAAGTAATGAGATTCCATCATTTACCTCCTTTGTCTCAGAACTCAAATGTAAGGATAATAAGGATTAACCTGATATCTTATATATACCTCCATGTTTTATTGTCTCTTATTTTTAAAAATATTCTTTCTAAAATATATGTTTTGTAAAATGATTTTAAAGAAAATTTAGGAAATAAAAAAAAAACAGATTAACTCAAAAAGATGTTGAGAGAAATGTAGTAAAAATCAGTTCAAGTTGTAATTATTAAATTGTAATAATTACAAATAGAACATATATAAGTATACTACTTCTGAGTTTACTCTGTTTTATCTTAAGAGTATTGACATCTATTTGCATTTATTCTTTTAATTATTTAATGTACATTTTACTACGTCTAATAAAATAAAATGTAGTCTGGTAATCCAACTATTAGCTAGACTAACTGAAAGGACTTAGAATTAGAAGTTTATTGATGAATTCATTTACATTAGATTCTCTTCCAATAAACTCAATTGTTTGGAATTCATGTTGAAATATGATTTTGGTATTTCTTACCCTTCAGTGCAGCTTGTTGTTCTTCATTTTTGTAAAAAAAAAATGTTTGAAAAACGCAAAGAATTTTTTTGGACTAAATCTGAAGCTGCTTAAATGCACCTTCAATTAGTTAATATGATTATTATTTTCCTACGAACAATAGTTTTCGTGATATTTACCTAAATAAATTCACAAATTGTTGATTTCATATTATTTGGATAAAACAATTAGTTTGGAATCTTGGAAGTGTATCTAGGGGATTATTGGAGTTAAAAAACTCCATTAATGCTTTACAAAGTAGTTTATGGCGATTATTTTCCTCATAATAGTAGTTTTCATATTTGTCATAATAAATTTACAAAATATTTATTTCATGTTATTTTGAGAAATTATAGTATATACTAATAATTTTCAGGGATTACTGAAGCAGTAGTATTATGACTAAAGTATTGTACATACTTTGGTACATAGTAATTAATACATAAAGTATTTATTAAGGCTCAAATGATAGGACTATATAATAGAAAATTAACAAGCTTTGATATAAAGTTGATATGTAGTGATTTTAGGATTTTATTGGGAATAAACCTAAAAACGTACCGAGCCTAATTTGAAAACGTGGCAGATCAGGCCTTAGAACTTCAGAAGTTATTTTCTCTAGACTACTAAAGCTGGCCTTGTAGATTCGAATTTTGTTGTGGTTCGATAAAGAAGGTTTGTTGGAAACGATTATTTGCGGTATCGGTATCATATAACATTCGGTTTTATTATTTTGTTATTATAGTAATGACGAGCTATTAAATAAGTGAATACTATGGAGTCCTCAGATGACCATCCTTTAGTTGTACTATTTCACTTCGAGAAGAGGGTGCGATCAATCTTCGTTGCCTGGGGGTGCTAGGCACCGCCCCCCGAGGCACCCGCAAATTGAGGTATAGAACTTTGGAACCATGATTAACTCTCCAATATAGCGTGTTCTTATTTTATTTCTTCTTCGGGAGTTCGGGTTGCACGAAATCAAAACAAAATCTAAACCTATTCTTCAAACATTCTTCCTCGTTCGATTCGTAGTAAACTAAATTGTTTCCGATGTAAGCTTTACCGGCATCATCAGTTTGTTGAACTTCACAAACCCGCTTGGAATCAGATTGGGAAACGATTAGGTAGATATTGTAAATAAAAGTACGTTACTTTACGTCCTTCTTACGTAACGTACTTTTTAACTCAGAGTCATACCGCACGCACTGCTGAGCTCACTTAGATTTCCGATTTCCAACTAGTAGCTAAGCTCTTTGTTTTATTCTCTTTTTCTTTTGCCCCCTTCTCCTTCTCTTTTCTTTTCTTCATTTTCCTTACTCACGTTATTTGTTATGTTCACCACATAGTGTTATTGTTATGTTTTATACTTACTTCTTTTGCCTAACTTAACTTAATATTTTATTCTAGTATTATAATTACATATTTCATTAGTTATACATATTTCCTTTCTTTCAGTTTTTTCTTTCCATAACTTTAATTTTTAAATCATTACTAAATTAAAACATTTGTATTTCTTTGCATTATATAAGTTTAAATTTTTATTTCCGTAATGATTTACTTTAGTTATTTTATTTACTTATTTAATTACCTATATATACGTTTTATTTTCGACTTCTTTCGTCTCTTTTATTAGTTTCATTCTGTACAATTATTTACTACAATCATTCTGTTTATATTTTTCTTTTTCTTTTTTTTTTTTTATTCATTGGTAAAATACTACATACTATTAAATCCTCAACTATTAAGTTTCTCACTTAACTTTCGAATAAGAAATATATTTTTTTGTAATATTATTTAAAATATTTTATTTTGTTTATTTATTTTGTTTTATTTAATCGTTCTTAAGAAAAGTAAAGATTGCGGAAGTTATATTCCATCGGCGTATCGAACATTTTCTTTCCTAAAGAGTGCATAAAAGATTTTTTTTCTTCTTGCCCTGGTCCAGTAGTAATATGAGCCTGGGTGGGAAGCCTTGCTTGCCTTTTGCAAGATTATTGCCTTCAATGCTCGTAGGCTATCTTGAATAAAATAACAGAACACAGAAATTGAGGAAGGCACGCACTTAGAATATAAACGAAACCCTCCAAACAACTTTCGATCGACATGCCAAGAGCAGCAAACATGGAACTTATTATCCTTGTCTCCAAGAATCTTTTATAAAATATTTCACTAGATAGAAATATTCTCTAATACATACAGTTATTAATTTCTGAGTGATATAGTATCATTTCTGTGATTTGAAATGGTTTAAACTATTTTGATTCGATAATTTTAGTCTGATACATTTTATCTCTTCTAACTAAAAGAATAAAGTACTTGTTTGAACTAATCCAGGTTGAGTGTCAATTCACAATTATTTCGTGGTTAGGAATGATAGATAGGCAACTTTTAGTTAGAGATTACGTAAAGGATATAATAAAAAAAGGTATAGAAGGAACTAATTCTCACAATGATAGGGTTAAATTTCTGTGTACGTTGTTGGTATTATTTAGACATAATAACAGTGCACAAAAATCTTAGCGTGCAAACTACCTTTTTTTGCCAGCAAATTAAATTTGTTTTTTTTTAAAAGCAAAACAAAATCTTCTGTGGTATAATTGTGCATAAAATGTTATGAATAAAATGTTTTTTTTAGTTTTAAAAAGTAAGAGCGAATAACAAAATGATAACTAGAAATCTGAAAAGTCTAAATGTTTCGCTCATTGCACAATATCTTCAAAGTAAACTGCCGTGCGATTAAAATTACTAAAACCTCCCTTTTTTTTTTTTTTGCTAAAATTTATGTCCTCAAGAGCTATTCACAATGTATCACCGTCCGTTGTAGTTTTCATTATATTTCTCAAAATAAATTTACAAAATGTTAATTTTTCGTTATTATAAAAAAAGAAAGAAGAGATTGAGAGTTAATAAACTGGATTTTAGGAACTAAAAGGACTAAAAACTTTAAGGTTAATGAGCAGTGAATAAAAATGTTATGATTTTCAGTTTTTCGTCCACCATTTTGTTATCTATTATTAGTTATTTTAAACTTATAATAATATGTTCCAACAGTAAATTTTTTATTAATTAATACTTCTCACGAGTTTTATAAAAAATTCATGATGACTAAAAAAAAACAACAACGCATTTTGCACTTTAATGAACTTTTTAAACTTTATTCTAGTAATTTAACTTTTTTAACTTAATTGTATTCAAGTAATTTAACTTAACTGTCTAGTTGTTCTTGGTGAATGTACCATAAAGTAGTTTCGATTAATTATCATCGTTCGTTGCAATTTGCATTATATTTTTCAAAATAAATTTACAAAATGTTAATTTTTATTATTTTTAAAAAAGTACAAGATCTGTATAAACAAAATTCATGACTGAAAAAAAAAAGGTTAACGGTCATATCCCCTCCACTCCTGTACACTTCTCATTTTCTGTCCAAGTCTCTAATAGCTATCAACTTGAATAGCCCTGATGAAGTTCTACAAAGTGGGGCGAACTGTCGGAAGATAAATAGTTGTTAGTTATTTGTTCTTTGTTTACCACAACCCTGACCATCTTTATATTTGAAAAAAAAATGGTTTGCACGCTTAGGTTTGATGAAATATGAAAATGATATCAACAAGAAACAAAAAGCTTTGAATCCTGTCTTTGTGGCAATCCGTTCTATCTCATATAACAACTTATATATCTTCTACTGGTTGTCAAAAAATTTCAATTTTTCTCACATGCCAGATAGGCTCTCCCAATTAACTGGGCAGTATTTTTAAGTAAGTTTATCGTAATTCAAATATCATATCATATTTGTCCTTTGTTAGTCAATGACAATCCAGCCTAATTCAAACTAGTTTCGAATGAAACGATTAGTAGTTCCTTTCGTTTGTTTGACCATAAGCCATAAGCGACGGCCGTGCGCGTTAGGGCGTGGCTCTCAGAGCGGTTGGTTCGGAACCTTGTGGGTTCGATTCATACCGAGAGGAGTTAATATTTATTTCTCGGTGGTCCCAAGAAATGAATGTTGTTACTTCCATCTTGGTTAGTACGCGGCAACTTCTTCAAAATAGCCGCCAGAGATTGGCAAAAAGGGGCCATTAGGCCCACTTGCCGGACTAATTCCCCAACCAATTAGCATTACCAATACCAAATAGACTATAAGCCTTTTAATTTCCATCTATCTCCGATTTCTTCCTTCTTCCTTAGTATCAAATTATTATATGTTTTGTTAAATATAATTCTAATGTGTATACTGAGGGGAACATAGCCTCTATAAAGGAGTAGTAACTCGTTTGTGTAGAATAATACACTAGTGGTTTACCACATTACCTCCTTACATGACCATTGTTCAAGAATCTTTCTTTACTTAATTACTAATCTTCATTTTCCTCTCCTCACGTGTTATTCTTGTACAGGTTTTTCCTGCCTACTAAATTATTATGTTCATATTTATAAATTAACACGTCTAATAACCAAGTAGCTACCTTCAAATCTACGTGTTTCTCTTGCTGGTTAGTCAAGCGGTGAGGCACTTATTTATTCCGGTATTTAATATTCATACCATCTTCAACCGCACGTAACCAAGTAAAGCCTACACTGCCAGTATCTTTGCCTAATACCGTTACCTCTGTTGGTATAGTATATTATTGTATAACTGTATTAGCATCTCCTTAATGTTGGATGTAACCAATTCCCGCGCCAACTGTCTGTCCTTACTTCAATATTACTCAATATTTTTTTCTTTGAGTTTAAATATTGATGATATAGATATAGAAAATATAGCTTATCAATTCTTTCTCAACTTTGGGAACAAATGAGTTTATGATAAAAATATAAACTAAGAGATAATTCAGGTGATTTTTAGCTTCTTTATAACATTGTCCTAATAATTCATAATTTTATCATTCTTTTCTTTATTTCTATCTTGAGGGCCCCGTGTGTTTTGTGACATACTGGAAGATTATTGATTATTACCAAGCGGTATTCCAATCAATAATCTTCCAGTATGTCACAAAACACACGGGGCCCTCAAGATACAAACACCCAATCCATAATCTTCCAGTTTTCTTTATTTCCTTTCATTTTTTTAAGTATCATTTTTGTCATTATTTTTTTAAAATCTGTTTATCCAAGTCGTTACTTACCTTTCCTCCCCTCTAGTTACAATTATAAAACAGTTGATATTTGTTATTTTTTAAATAATTATTTTATTCTATTTTTATCACTTTTTATATTTATTTATCTATTTTCCTGCATTCTTGTATTTACCTCTCTGTATCTGTTTAAATTTTTATTGAAATATTTTTTAGATTCTGATTAAATATTACCTATGTGTGATGCTGTGTTAGATTATTGGGTAAATATTATTATATTTCAAATTCTCACAACTTATATTGAAAGTAAATCATATGTTATATCTGTCAAAGGAAAAAGATATGTAATGGGTTAAGAGAGAAGGCACAGTTAGAAATATATAGACAGATATCAAAAAACAAAATGAAGAATTAAAAAAACAATGTATAAGAAAAATTTACGAATAACAAAATAATTATATATATATTGGTATTTATTATTGTACCTGTTATACCTTTAAAACCTTTATATTATAGGTATCTATAAGTTTAAAAATACAATTGTTTGTATAGTTATACGTATGCTGTGTAATATACCTGCACAATACAGTTTAACATCACAACGTTTTTAAGTGTTTCTTTTTCTATTTCCATACTATATGATTTATTTATAAACATATACTTTGATATGAGTTGCCTTTTGCGATTTTAGCACGATGAGAAAATTATCTAAAATTAAAGTTTAGGTCGTCCAAACCATTATCCCTCCCTTACACATCAACCTGAGATTGATTAAGTTTTTTTTCAAGCTTCGAAGCACTTAAGGAAATTTTCAAAACTCAGTGTTCTTAAGATCAAGGAAGGACTGTTTGTCGACCTTTATTTGAGGATTTTTTAAAAATACTGATCCAATACTGAAGAGAAAAAGGATTTTCAGCTTCAGAAGAGTGTAAAGTTGTGATACGTGGAGATTAATTGGTAACAGAAGGGAAAATAACAATCTTTTTTTGTTGAGCAGGCAATGTGTGAGGTGTTGCATGACACTGATCTAATTTTTTTATTGTAAGTCTTACTAGCTGTAACTATCTCATTTCTCATAATTTTGAAAAATAAAATTATATCAAACATTTTTTTTAAATTTTTTAATTTATTTAAGTGTTATTTCTATTGATATTAATATTATTTAACAACCACTAAGGCCATTTACGCTGGATAAGCCAAACGTTAACTCGTCCCTTTCGCACGTACTGAAGACAGCTGATTGTTGTGATACAGGTCAGCTGAAATATGGGTAGTAAGATAAAAGTTCACTTAGCTCCAAAGGTAAACAATAAATATTGAAGGTAAACAATAAAT
>NW_027108122.1:574900-586401 GCF_000696795.3 Halyomorpha halys | reverse complement strand
GATTACTCTAATGTTTACAGTTGGTGTTTCGATGCAGTCTTCATTGTGTTAAAAAACAAAAACAAAAAAAAAACACTGTGATTTCTTTTAAAAAAGAGTAACTCAGAGAGACAATCTAAACCTAGAAACTCTCAGTCTAAAACATGCCTATAGATTTCTAGGGGGAAAAAAAACCGTGTTTACCTTTCACTTTTTTCATTATTGAGCTATACCAGCTCATCATCATTCAACATCACATGGTTTTCCTATCGACCGTTATTTTGTATGGTATAAAAACAATTCCTCATGGGATTATTATCTATCTAACGTTTGATTTTTATAACTTTATTGTCCTTTAGTATATGTCGTTACAAGATAGAGTCTGAAGGGCAAAATGAAAAATAAGTGATAAAGGGTTACATTATTCCTTGAAATAATGTTACTGACATTAAAAAAAAATGTATTCTGTAATATTAATGATAAAAAGACATTGCATTATTCGAAAGAACCAACATTATATTGTCCAATAATATGATAAAACTATCCAGAAGATTAAATTAACAATAATATTTCAATTTAGGCAATGAAACTGTTATGTGTAAAGAAATATTAATTTTTAGATAGCTTATTGGTTGTAATAATATTAGCAAAGTTTTCATTTACATAATTTTTATTAGTATGTACAAAATTTAATTTTTTGCATCCTTGTGATCAACTAATTTTCGAAACTTTAATTAGTGTTAAATATAAATATTTACATAATTTTTCATTTACCTCTGACATAGCGTAGAGTGGTGTTGGCCTGGTAAGTAAAATAGCCAACAAAATGTAAATATAAGTTCTTTTGTATTTACATTTTATTAGTTATGGGTCACAAACATACTTAACTGTGTGTAATAATAGAAAAGGAAGGTGGTCAGGGTGTGGTCAAAGAAAAACTCAAATAGTGATTAAACTATTTATATTGAGCCAACGTTTCGTCCCACGTTGCAGGGCTTCACCAGTGTTAAAAAAGATACAAAGACTTAAGTGATGTAGACATGAGTGAGAAAAGTAAATAAAAAATTAAAAAATGTTCAATGAAACATCAAACCTAATAAGAATAATAAAGGTTTATAGAAAATTAATGGAAACGGAAATGATAACAGATAAAAAAGAAGAAATATAAATTACAAACTAAGAGATGGAAAAAAAGGGGATAAGAATAAAATCAACGTACCATACAGGCTGAAAGTCAGAGCCAAAGTGAACTGTTTGACAGGATGTAAAGAGAGGAGTGGGGATTGACAGTTAAAGTACGTTACATTTGAAAATAATTTTAAGGTAAACAGTATAGAAAATTAAAGTAAATATTAAAAATAGTTTAATTATTATGTGAAATATGCCAGTGTTATATAATTATACTATTTAAAATATAAATGACTGTTACGGCGAGTAGGGGTTCAAAAGGAACCTTTACTAGCCCAACCGTGAAAAGAAAAGAATAGTCGAATTTTGTATTTTTAAATAAGTAAACATAATAAGAAGGAACACAAAATATACAACTAGAAACAAAAGGAAAGCTTAACACTATTATAAAATTAAATTAATTGAACAAAAGATAAAAAAAGTCTTATTTCACCGGTGATTGGTGGGGCCCCGGTTGTGGTTGTTCTGAGTGGATATTCTCGTGGAAGTAGATCGACAAAAGGGACGTACGTCCGCCCACCTTGTCCTCTTGGAGGATAAGTTGAAGAAGTCCGCCCGCCGTGGCTAAGATGATTTAGCTGGCGAAGATGGCCAGAATGCTGGTAACTACGAGTTCGTAGTGAGTAGATAAAGGAGATGATATGTGCAGTGAGACGTTAAGAAGTTGTCTGTCTATTTTTTAGTTTAAAAAACAATAGCGAGAAGTTGCTTTGTTTTTGACGTTAAAAAAATCATATGTTTCAATTATCGATATGTGGACCATATGTTGGCCGCAACAATGACTAAAATAAAATATATAGATAAATTTAAAAAAAAGAAAGAAATGAAATGTCAATAAATTACAGATAATCAACATATTTTGTAATTAACTAAATAGAAACAAACAAAATTCTAAAACAGTTTCAAAAAAGGTGAAATTTTTGATGAACCAAAACATATTGAAGAAGAATACTGAAATATTAAAGAATGATGTATATATTTGTAAACATATTTTTCCTTCTATGAAATGAAAGCTAGTTTAAAATATAACATCATCTTGAATGGTAATAGCAGGAAAAATAAACAAAATCACAAAAAATTGTGATATTGCACTGCAACTTAATGCGTACATCAACAACTAGAGTACTCTTGTAATCGAGCTCGATTGCTCATTAACGCCCGCTGCTGAAGAAATGGTAGGGTCATTGGGTGTAATGACAAAAGTCGTTTACATATTCAACTCAAGGGTTCCATTACTGCGTCATTTAGCCAGGCCGAACCACACCTAACCACTAGCTCGCTACCTCTCCAACCTCTCTGGTTAAAGGTTAAGAGAGAAATACGCTAAATAAGGGGAAGGATAATCCAAGTTTCAGCGGAACTGTTAGGCGTCCGCGGCAAATCTAGAGGGTATACTGCTAAAAAGTTGGACTATCCAAACGAAATTGGAACGCGTGGTCACATCTCAGATGTTACTTTTTTAACTATCATATTGGGCATTGTTACATATGATGTTTTTAATGTTAACAGAATTGAATACTCCTCATACTGAAGAAATGAAGGCAACGGAAATACTGATTGAAAATTCACATTGAGAAAAAAGAACATTAATTTTATTGTGCTATATTATGAATGTGAAAGAACTTCCTTAACAATCTATATATGACTTTCATATTTTCTAAAGTAGAGAGGCACCATTGATGAGGTATCAAGGACATAAGGAACACTAAAAGGACTCAGACTGCAAGTAATATTCGATATTAGCTATTAAATTTATCAACTCTATATAGAAATATATGAAATGTAGAAACATTTCAAACGGTGTACTGGAACAGAATATCAGTCAGTACCTTACTTCACAGTGGTGCTGAGTACATTTCCACTAACTTAATTAGAATTAAGGGTAATTAGAATTAAAGGTACTAGGGAAATTAATTGGAAAGTTGTAATTTTCCTAAAAGAGAGAACCTTTAAATGTTTATTCGTAAAGTTTGTGGAAATGTACTTAGCACCACTGTGAAGTAAGTTACTGATATTCTGTTCCAGTACACCGTTTGAAATGTAGAAATATAGAGTTGATAAGTTTTGATAAAAATATTTAATAAAAATTTACACCATTCAAGATGATGTTATATTTTAAACTAGCATTCATTTCATAGAAGGAAAAATATGTTTACAAATATGTACACCATTCTTTAATATTTCAGTATTCTTCTTCAATATGTTTTGGTTCATCCAAAATTTCACCTTTTTGAAACTTTTTTGGAATTTTGTTTGTTTCTATTTTGTTGTTTGTTAATTACAAAATATGTTGATTATCTGTAATTTATTGACCTTTCATTTCTTTTTTTTTTTTAATTTATTATATATTTTATTTTAGTCAGTTATATTTTAAATAGTATAATTTTATAACACTGGCATATTTCACATAATAATTAAACTATTTTTAATATTTACTTTAATTTTCTATACTGTTTACCTTAAAATTATTTTCGGTGAAATAACCTATCGATAGTAAAAAATTCTTCTTTAAAAATAAACTTCTTAAAACAACTTCTATACAGAAACGAATTCTTTTGTTTCTTCTCTCTTTCTTCTTTTGCTTTAAACGTAAATCCTGGGCTGTTCTGATAGCAAAAGAAAACGGACCATGAATTCATTACGCTCGTAGAAATAAAGCAAAAAGGTAAGTAGGCTTGTTAACTAAGGCTTCATCTATTTTCATATTTACCTTAAATATCTTAAACTATATTTTAAGGGTAAAGGAAAAAATAGCGAGGAGTTTTAATTATTCTGTTCTTTGCGTTAAATTAGTGCTCGATTTACATACAAACTCCTGGTATAAATGCGTCTTTCCCCTTGTATATATCATTTCACTGAAATGTATGTATTTAAAAAAAAAAGATTCTGTTAGAGTAAAAATTAATTAATATCCAACTATCTTTCTCATTAGTAAAGCAGTCATTCCAAGCGTTGCTTTATAATATTTAAGTTTTACTTTATGTACTGTACTTTTTAAAAATTATTATGCAATGATAAATGATAATTATCATTGCTGCTGTAATCGCCAAAATATGTTTTGATATTGTTTTTATTTAAATATGTATTCAATAAACCTATTTAATTTGGTTTTAATTGACAATTCGTTTTCCTGTTCTTTTTTTTTTTTTTTTTTTTCATATTTTCTGTTTCTTAGTTTTTAACCAAAATAAATCTTTATAGATTGTATTTTTAGTTAGTTATATTTTAAATAGTATTAATATATCATCGTTGTACATTTGAAACTTAAATGAAGCTTTTTTATTTTAATTAGTAATATTTCGTTCATTTTCTTTTATATCATAGGATTTTTGTATTTTCCTTAAGTTCTGAACCGGGGGCTCTAGGTCCTACAACCTAACCCGCATGTCACGTCCCTTACTAGGCCCTTAGTTAAAGGTTCTTGAGAGACTACGAGATGTATATATTAGTTGGACCGAAGAGAGATGAGAATTTGGACTAGGCTACCCGACTGGAAATTGTCTTTGGAAGTGTCCCGGCATCCGATGAATATAAACGAGGCAACGGCATCTGGCCGTAAAAAGTTATGAATAAAGATCAAATTACTAAAATAAAATTTAATAGCAAGACTACGATTAATATCCTATAGATAGTCTCATACTTAGAGGATTAGATTGGATCCATAGATTCAAATTTATAGATTTTGGTTTAGTAGTAGAAGTCTGAAGATTAACGATTTTCAATAGGTAGTATTTTGGATTTGCAGTAATATAATGATTTATTTTATAGTTTATTCACAAATATTGCAATCTGATACATTAAAAAATAATAATCTGTATATATAAAATTGTACTTTATTTACAAAGAAAAAAACAATTTCATATGATTAGAAATAAAACTAAAATATAGCAATTGTAATAATACTAAAATAAAATTCATACCTTTTGGCAATATTTAAACTTAGCCTTAGGGGTGTTGAACCCACTCAACTCTCTGCCTCCCCCAATATCTGAGGCTTAAAACGGAGCTTAAGGGGATCCTAGTTTTTTTCTTTGCCTCGTTACGGGTATAAGGAGCAAGTTGAGGCTAAAGGAGAGCGCAGAAACCGCAAGTAGACTTAATCTGTAACACGACAGTTATTCTGACTTCAGGTGGATCTGTCAGATCGAGTAACATTATACGTTGAATAGAATTGAATAAAAAACTACATATATATCATTCTCTATTTATTTATATAAAAATGAAGTCATAACAAAAGGAAAACAAATATCCAGAAGCGGGCCAGACATGTTGCCATACTTGATAAGAGAAAGTGGTCCAAAATTGCAATAAAGTGGGTAACATGGGAGCATGAGAGAAGGAAAGGAAGACCTATTACAAGATGGCGAAAAGACATAGTTCAAAGAGTAGAAGGAACTGTTTGGCTACTCTGGCTATTCCTAGCTATCTATTAGGATCTATGAACTAAATTAATGAAGAAATTGTAGAAAAATTATCATTTATGGTAAAGTGTTTAATTACATCATACAAAATATAATATTTAATTATTGTCGAAATATTATTTTACTTTAAATTAAAGTAATTTTTAATCAATGAAGAAGTAGAAATTTTCTAAATTGTTTATAAACCAAACTCATACCTACCAAGAGAGAGGCTTTTAGTTTTGTAAATAATCTAAATAAAGCTGATATTAATATTAGTATAGTCTGTTTTTCTCGCACTTACGAATTGAGTATACGAGGTGGAGCACCAGAAGTCCAACCACCTTAATATTTTTCTTTATTTTTCCTTTTTTCTTTGTTTGAAATATTATAAATTTTCGCACTATACCGATAAGAGAATCGCCTGTTGAGTCTCTCTTAGCACATCAATAGGCACTCCCAAACCTATTTATTATTATTATTTAGGAATTTTCCTTATTTTCTGATTTCACCGAAAGTAGCACTTACTCGGACCTAGGTCAAGGGTGAGGCTAGAAAAAATGAATCTTTAATATAAATGAATTTTCTGAATTGCTCGCAGTCCTGAGCACAGTCTTCTGCAATAGTTCCAGGATATTTAACGACAGATCCAGGTCGTTTATGCTCTCCAGTGTCTTATCCGGTATCAGACCATTATTATTATTATTATCATCATTAATATCAGTATTAGTAAAATGTGACAAAATGCAAAAAAATATGTCCTCAAAATTACTTCGAGTTATTATCTAGCAGTATTTTAATTCTGTAATTCTGTTACTGCCGTCGTATTGAGTTACTTCAATTTATATAATTTTATAATTCAAAATAGACATTAGGGTTTGGTATCTGTATAATCTAGTAGCCGATCTAGAGTAGAACGCAAAAGTCACATTAAGCATCGCCTGACCAGCTAAGTTCAGAGGTCAGGGCCGCCTCAGATAGTAAATAGGTCCAGAATTGCTGAGGAAGGAACCGGTGAGCCGCTAAGGTTATCGGTTCGGTCTTTGCCATTATGTTCAGGTCTCTGTAATATATATCTTGGCTTCTAACCTCTATCACATTTACCCCGTATTTCTCGGTTCTTCGTTAGATAAGTTTTGCTTTTCTGTTATTATTTTCAAAATAATACCTATATAATTGATACTAACCGTGATTATACGGCCTAAACTGAATTCACTGCTGTACCTTGCAGTTTTGGATGCGATCTTTGCAAGCGCTGAGTAAAAAAAAAGTGTTATTTATACAGTATCAGGTTATTTCAGATCTATTGAAT
This sequence comes from Halyomorpha halys, assembly GCF_000696795.3. Lineage (NCBI taxonomy): Eukaryota > Metazoa > Arthropoda > Insecta > Hemiptera > Pentatomidae > Halyomorpha > Halyomorpha halys. The sequence continues at coordinate 579,522 of NW_027108122.1, read as the reverse complement.
ATTGAATCCGTAATATTATGCATTAGATGTGTGTAATCCGTTCACTAATCTAATCCCGGAAAAGACCGATTTTTACCATATCTAGTTACGTCATATCTATTGTAAATCCAAGAATATAATCAGTACTACGGAGTAATATGGCAAGCGCTTAGTTGTTGCTTAATAGGGTTTTATTAGGGTTGGTATCTATATGATTCATTTCAAAATTATGGGTTACGTTTTAACTCAGAAAAAATGTCCAATGAATTAGAAATAACCTAAGCTGTATATTTTTCATTTTCGGTAATTTTATGGAAAGTAAAATCTACATTTTCTAAGATATCAAATCCTATTTCATTGCAGGAAAATATTCTTATATTTAATTTAGACTGGTTTATGCCTCTGACAAGCATTTTCCTCTCTCCCTAGACAAACATTTAAATCTTACTTTTACTTGAGTAGAACTCAAAACAAATAGGTATTTTCAACTCTTTTATCAAGGCTATTCAACGCAGGAAAATCTATCTATCTTGTATTTAATAATATATTTACATTGATGTATGTTAGTGTCAAGTAATTTTCTCTGTCCCTAGACAAACTTTTAAATCTTCCTCCAATAACAGAAAAAAAACCCTGATATTTTAAGCTCTTTTATGAAGGCCATTCATTCATAAGTATTCATAAAGATTCAAATAATATTTTATGAATGGAATATGGTCCGGTTGCGGTAAAAAAAACAAACAACTCAAATAGTAGATAATTATACTATTTTACTATTTTTAGGCTCAATAAAATAGTATAATTATCTACTATTTGAGTTGTTTTTTTTACCGCACCCGGACCATATTCCATTCATCTATACACACGGTCAATCAATAATCTTCCAGCAAATAATATTTTAGTGCTGGAAAATTTGCCTTCCTTATATTTAATGACATATTTACACCGGTTTATGTCCATGACAAGTATTTTTCTCTCTCTCTAGACCAACTTTTAAATCTGCCCCCACTTGCCGAAAAAAAAATGGATATTTTCAGTTTCTATTTGAAGACCATTCATCCTATAAATAACCTAAGGAATATTATGTCCACATCTGTTTTGTTAGCTAAGTGGTATGTAGGGCCTATTGGGTAGGCAAAAAAAGGTACTTTTCTCAACGTTTTATAGTTTTGATAGTTATGGGTCAGATTGCTGAGGGAAATCGAACTCTACACCCTCACAGGGAACGACTTCCCTTAGCTAGTAAGCGAATAAAACTACCCGTATTACAAAGAATTTGTACACGGGTGGAAAACAATTATTGGAGCACCCACTTCAATATTCGTCTGCTATGTATCGGTCATTTGACAATCCTGGGTATTATTAAGGTGTTTCGTCATCTGCCCCTATACCTGGTCAGGGTATCTTTCTGCGAAGCTATTAGGGCGTCCCCGGATATGAAAACATCTGTGTTAAGTTTGTCACATTACCAGAGTCCCCTGAGAAAATTATATTGGCTAACTTTTAAGTCTTCTAACAAAAATTACAGGTTTGACGAGGGAATCAAATTAAGCAGCATAAATTGGACATGTCAAACTTTTTCACCCATTATCGGCCCTGAGGAGGGGGATTCCTACCTCGGGAGCCTTCATTTACCAATGGCCAATCAGAGAGGAGAATTAAAAATAAGGTAACGCCCCAAAAGGGAAGTGGGAGATAAATACAGAGGAAATCTAGAAGAGCCAGATGGAGACACTCAACAGGAAGGCTTAGACGGGTGAGGACCACAGTCAGGAGGCAGGCATAGAAGATGCACTTTGACCAGATGAAGTCGTGAGAAGGGCCACGAGACCTGGACATCCCTTATGCAACAGAAGACACCTACAGCACTACATCCCACGGCATCAGCAGCTATAAGTATAAATTAACTAATAAGTAATCATGTTATAATCTATATTTTATGGCAACCTTTATCTGAATCATAATGATAAATTGTAAATAAATACTTAGTTTCTTTATGTAGTTTATATACTATTATATAACCCAATATACCACCTTTTATTATACTATATAATTAATGGTAACAACATTTTATAAATATAAAGGTATTTAATTGGTAAACTGGTAAAACACACAAACAGCCTTTGGAAAGGAATCCAATTATAATAATAGTTTTTTAGGACTCAATTTATAATCAATTAATTAACTTATTTTTGGATAATTGCCTTCAGCGATTATCCTGGCATCCCGATTAAATCTCAATAGATACATAGTACGTCAAAGAACTAGACCAGCCCCTGGAATGCCTGCGGGCGGAAGAGGCGCAGAAGACTGAAAGCTGATGAAACCTGTAAGAAAACTGTACACGCATCACTAAAATTGTGAATTCATTTAACAGGAGTAGTTTGATGATGGATAGGTAACATCGACAGCTGCTGCACACCTGTATTGCTTATAAGGCAGGGGAAGGTGGAAATAAATAAATAATAGTTTTGATAATTCGCTTAGAGTCCTCACGGTATCGTATAGGTAATTTAGATATCCACTTAAAGAAAGGACTAACGTGGGCTTAACACATTCTGGACAAGATAGAAAATGCATAATCAACCAGGAGAAATACACAATTTATTTCAGATTGCTTGACTTAAAAGTTATCACTGACAAATTTATATGAGTTAATTGACCATAAGAAACCAATATTAAAAATTTTAAACCTCGTCAGTCCAAAATAAGAGAACAAACAGTAGATCTCCTACTTTAAATGGTGCATTACTCTAAAAACTTTGCATTACTATCGTCATAATTTCTATCTTGGCTGATTTCATAAATTTATAAGATCTAATTTACTAATACCAGTCATTGACTCCAGCAATAACTCTTAGAATACACTAAGCAGATTATTAAAATTTTAAAATCTATCAAAATTCTAATTCAATTAACGCCTCAATTTATTTTAGATTTGTATATATTCATTTGTCGAGGCCTCATTGAAAGGAGTTTAATGGAGAGGAAAGCTTCCAGAACAAGCAGAGCCAAAAAGAACTCTGAAACTCTGTGGAAGGGGCAAAGGTGTAGAAGCCAATCACTAGCTACCTTCTATTTTAGTTTAGATTACAATGGTGGACATTCCTATTAACCTAAACTTAAACCGGAGCGTGGCCATCTCAACTTTTTGGCTTCACTTTTGTTTTGAAGGTAAGTTGGGTACAACGCTCTGGCTCAGGAAGATAGCAAACTTTAATTTTCTGAAAATCACGTATTATTCTTTTAAATAAAAAAAAGTATCATAACATACAACTTTAAATAGCTACATATACAATGTTGAGCATAATCTGGAGTTTTTTGTTTTTGTTACCGTCTGTATTAAATTAAATTGAGTATCTTAGAGATAGTCACAACTTCATTTCTGTTTACGTATGGCTATCACCAATAACTTAAAACGTTCATTCGTTACGCCTGCTCCTGTGAAAAGTTTATATCCAACCAGCATCTTACCTCCGCCCCTAGCTTCCCCATTATTCCAGCTTAAAGAGCTCTTGAAAACAACAGGACCATGTTAAGTGCGCTCTCGGGCTTTATAAGGCTTCTTCCTCGGCCCCTTACATAGGTTGAGGGCGAATATCCACTTTTAGGGAGCTGAAAACATAAAAACACTGAATAATTTAATTTGCATTTTATCTTGGTGTCGACGTATAATAGATCCTTTTTTTTAATCGGAATAAAGAAGTACAGTCGTTCAAAATAAAGCGAAGCAAAGTATGATCAGTAATTAAAAAAAAATAATATCAATAAAATTTTTATAAATGATATGTAAAAAAAAAAAAATAAAATATTTATATATGTTATAATCAAAAAGTGGGAAATTATGCGAGAACGAATGTAAACATTTGGAATGAAAACATTTTGATTTATTATATTTTTGTGTAAATATTTACTACCATCGACTTTTAATTGTTTTCCACATAATAGTCCAGCACTCCCTTGTTTATATTGGTATGTATATATTTTTTTATTTTTACTGTTGGTTAATCCGGAGAGCTGTCTAAGCGGGTTTACTATATATATATATGTATTTAAAAGTCTAAAAGTCCAACTAATGAGATTTTGGTTTGAGTTTCCTCTGGCTCCTACCACTATCACGTACACCCCATATCTACTGATTAACTGATAATTATCAAATTTAATTTAAAAATAAACTAATTTTTTTATGAATAAAAAAAGTCAATTAAAAATCGTTCTAGAGCCATTTACCATGCAGTGTTTCGGGAACCACTGTTTTCACGATTTTAGTGGTTAAAATGCAATTTTGCACAATAAAAGTTATCTGTTATTGATGATTTTTTATACTGTAGGTCGGCTTCAAAAAAACCTCAAATTCAAATCCCCCCAAAAAGTCCCAACTGCGAAAATAAGCCGTTTAATCAAATTTCTTAAAATGATCATATTTGGCGGTTTTAATGTTTTTTTCCAAAGTTCGGGGAGTGTTTCAATTGTTTTAAGCCCACTCAGCTTGATAGTCTTTTATACACTATCACATATTATTTCGAAAAAATATTTTCAGGTTATACGTGAAAATCACTTTTTGGAACCTATAACGTATTATTCCCAATATGTTCCTACATACTACTTTTTTTTAACACATGAAGTTTGTTACTACTGTTTTA
>NW_027108122.1:571596-574433 GCF_000696795.3 Halyomorpha halys | reverse complement strand
TATATCTTCCGTTGGATAATAGATAATAAGGTTTTTCTATCTTAAAATATATTTATTTTTTATTCAAACTGCCTCAATCGAAGGTAATGAATAATTCAAACTCTAATACTTATGCGTTTTAAGTATTCATTCATGGCATATGTTCAAACTAAATTAAAGAAAGAAGAAGAAGAAGATAAAGAAAATCAAATAACAAAAATAGTTATAAAATTTAATAAATAATATTAAATAGATGTAATAATAAATACTAATTGAATAATATCATTTCTATTTTAAGAGATTAAATAGTTCATAGTGTGAATACGAATGCTCACTAAGAGATATATCATTTCTTAAAATAAACTTTTTAGAAAGCGAAGTTATCAACTGTTAGGAATAAACTTCTTATGTATTATTCAACGAGAGCTAATAAAGTATATACTTATTGATTCTTATGGCAAGCCCTATCTATGGAATTTTTTATTTGCTATCATGAAATATATACTAGAATCGACATGAAAGGGCGGAATTATGTATGACCTAATAGCGTGGTGTTACTGACCATTACCCTTAACTCCGATATCCCTTTTATATTTAAGGTCATGTCAGCTTATACAATACCGAAGAGGACCAGATAGATGTATTGTTTATTCAGATATATCGATCCCTTTTGAGTTATTGATGTAATAACCGATTAACTATGAATTGGTTTGTTTAGGTTTAATAAGTAAATTTGTTTTTGACCTGTTGCTTAGCGGTGATGAATGAATGCATATTTTTATCCTTTAAATGAATTATTCTATGCCTGAAAAATGTAATTTAAAATTTCTTATTGGTTTCTGGACACCAATGGGACATATGGACTTTAAACTCATTCTATATAGCGAAATTTAATAATGTCACGAAGGGAATAAAATAAGAAATGGAGTAAGAAAGGAAGCAATTAAGGAAGGGTAAGAGGAGGAGATGTTCGTACCATCCTGAAATTAAAGTGGGACTGGGCTAGTCACCTGGCCCAAAGCCAGAGCTCAAGATTGTTCAAGATCAATACAAGATGGCTTTGACAAAAGAAAATGGAAAGGTCAGATCAAAAATATCGAGTGTGGACCTCCGCTCGATGTTGTATCCGTGTAAAAATACAAACTAATATTGTACATGTTGGAGTTCTATCAGTGGTCAATGCAGCCCAAGCAACGACTAGAGTAGGAGGTTTACGGCCATATCACTTAGCCAAATTATTAGTATTTATTATTATAGAATATTACTAGAGTCCACTGTTTAGGATATAAAAACGAAAAACATTCGAACAAATATTCCTGATGCATTATTTTATCAGACCAATTAGATGCTTAGTAAATGTTTCCAGACCACCAGAAATGCGTTTAGTTTCATATGAAGAACTATACCTCAATTTTGAGCAAAAATTTTTTTTTTAGTTTTTTTCCGGTTTACGATTTAATAGTTGACCGAATTAGTAAATTATGGTTCTTATACGACGAAAAATTATAGTTAATATTCTTAAATTAATGATCTTCTACTGGAAGAGTTTCTAGAAACTAATATGAAATTAGTGAATGAACACAATCTTAAAATTCATAGGATATGAACATCATAATTTGAAGTTAGGCTTAATATAATAATAATAAATTGGGAAGTTTTCTTGTATATGAAAGACAAAATTGACTATAAAGATAAACTAAATGTTGTTTATAAAATTAATTGCCAGAAATGTGAAGGTTTGTACATTGGGGAAACATCTAAAAAATTAAAAACAAGAATTGGTCAACATAAGATTAATTGTAAAAATATAAAAAACATCAATACTACAGCACTGGTACAATATAGTATTAAATATAAACATCAATTTGATCTCAATAATCCAGAAATATAAGTTAAGAATAGTAAGAATTGAAAAATAATAGAAGCAGTACAAATTACTAAAAACATAAACAAAGCAATTAATTTTAAAACAGTCATTAATACTTTATGCACATATATAGACATTATAAATAAATTAACATTTTAGGTTTGTATAATAGTTATAGAATTTAGATTTATTTAATTTTTATTGTTTATAATATAAAAATTGTTTTTTAATAAATTGTTAAATATAGTTAGATTGTTCATCTTTGTGGTAATAGAGGTAGGAGATTATTGTTATAGTTCTATCTAGGTGTTATCACAATTACAGATAACCTTCAGGAAGGTAATTATTCCCCTTGAGTTAAAAATGAGTAATATTTGATTATAATAAAAGTTTCAATTATTGACAATAATATGTTTAATATTAGCATGAAGTGACAAATAAGGAGTTTTTTATATGTTATATAAAAAAGTTAATCAGGTAAATAGTTTATGAATAGTTTAATGAATAATGTGCTATAGGGTTAATGCTGTAAGCATATGTTAAGTTTGTGAATTGGTTTTCTATCAACCTGAAGATGGGGGATAAACCCGAAACGTTGTTGTCTGTATAATAAACTAATATATTTAAATTAGGAAAATCGTGTTCATTCACCAATTTCATATTATATATCATTAAATTTTCTTATAGTATAACTCTTTTGGTAGAATGTACCTTTTAGGAGTCATAATCGATCGAGTAACCAAGACCTATTTCCTTAATTTATTAAATTGACAAGCTAATTAGATAAGCTACCAGAAATGCGTTTCCATGTCAAGTTTAATAAAAATTAATTTTTAAAATTATTTCTTTATTGATGTTTTGTTGTCTGGATTATGTCTTGGTCTGCTCTACTAAAAGATGATACAATTATGGTGAGTGCTTAAGAACGTTACCTTTTTATTCAGTGCCTTAGTTCAAGATACATTTTATTAATATTAGATGTATATATATA
>NW_027108122.1:518440-571546 GCF_000696795.3 Halyomorpha halys | reverse complement strand
TATAAAACAGTAGTAACAAACTTCATGTGTTAAAAAAAAGTAGTATGTAGGAACATATTGGGAATAATACGTTATAGGTTCCGAAAAGTGATTTTCACGTATAACCTGAAAATATTTTTTCGAAATAATATGTGAAAGTGTATAAAAGACAAAGCTGAGTGAGCTTAAAACAATTTTGAAACACTCCCCGAACTTTGGAAAAAAACATTAAAACCGCCAAATATGATCATTTAAAGAAATTTGATTAAACGGCTTATTTTCGCAGTTGGGACTTTTGGGGGGGATTTGAATTTGAGGTTTTTTTGAAGCCGACCTACAGTAAAAAAAAAATCATCAATAACAGATAGCTTTTATTGTGCAAAATTGCATTTTAAGCACGATATCGGCATTTTACCACTAAAATCGTGAAAACAGTGGTTCCCGAAACACTGCATGGTAAATGGCTCTAGAACGATTTTTAATTGACTTTTTTATTCATAAAAAAATTAGTTTATTTTTAAATTAAATTTGATAATTATCAGTTAATCAGTAGATATGGGGTGTACGTGATAGTGGTAGTAGCCAGAGGAAACAAACCAAAATCTCATTAGTTGGAGACTTTTAAATACAAAACAAATATTATACAAGTATGTATTTGAATATACCAGCATGAGAAAAAAGAATTTAGTTTAGTCAATTAAGTAGATATTTTGAACATTTAAAATAACAATAACTGACGAGCAAGTAGAAGGACATTGAGATAAGACATCTGGGCCATTAGTGGCGTTTCAAAGGGTCAAGAGGCCATTCGAAAAAATGCTTGCCTGGTAGGCATGGTGCGGTAATCGACATCTATATGACTGTTTACACTGATACTCTTTATCTCCGAGCCATAAACAGCTAAAAGGTAAAAGTCCTTTGGGTTCAAGAGGGAAGCCGCCCAGACGGTGTTGTCAATACGGTCTAAGCTCCCCAAAAATGATTGTAGCCAATGAGATGGCTGAAAGTAAGTAGAAGGAAAGCAAGCCATTTTTAGCAGAAAAAGAAAAAAAGTGGTAAGCGAAACTGGGAAAGAGGGGCTTTGACATCTCCTGCTGGGCCAGGCAGAGGAGAAGGACTCAGAAAAGGACAGTCCAGCAGAGACAGCGAACTCCTTGGCTTGGACCCTCTGGCCGGAAGACGTGGACCCGTGCGAAGCGAGATTGCCAGAGAAAGAACTACCCAAGCCCACCAGAACCTGGAAGGCTGACATTCCCAAGGCAACACACAAGTTAGTACTATTACCAAGATGTTATTTTGAACGCCAAATGTAATCGAGGTTGGAGTGAATAGAATATGAACGGTCTCATCTGGTATTCTCAATCTATAGAATATCAAGTAAACTTAAATTAAGTCAAAAGGTCTCTCATGCCCAATTTTACATCATTATACCTCAATTGTTGATATAACGTAATGCTAACTAGACTTCATTTTATAGTTTAGAATCCCTGCATGCCACCTCATTATCATAGCCTAGTAAAGTGGTAAACACGATACTGTTGGAAAGGATATCCAATGTGTAATTATGTCTAGCATACCATAGAAAGGGGGTTGTTCTAAATGTATAGCAATATTTTTCTAAGAATTCTAGGTCGGTTCCCATCATGAACCAATAGAGATATATAATATAAATAGAAATAAAAATAATAATACCCGAATATATAAATACAATGAATAAAATGCTGCTTCTGGAACCCCCATCAGCCGTAGAAAAGCTGTTACCCGTAAACCATAGTAGTTTGTAATTAAAATAATAAACTAGAGAAATATTCTTGATATGTATCTTAATAGATTTTTTAAGGCGTTCCAAAGCAATGGTGATAATATTGATATAATGCTATGTATACTAACGTCCATTCTTCGATATATTTCTATTAACATTCTATACTAGATGATGGTAGCTACTATAATCAGAATAATTAAGATACAAAAAAATCGATGATAAGAAGTGTTTATCTAATTAATTAATATAAAAATAAAAAAGTAGGTAAATAAAATTTTTTGAGTAGCATATTTTCTGTTTTAGTCATAAAATATTTTAGGGATGCATGTTCTATTTCAACTCTATTAATTGCCTCCAGTCTGTCAGTATGTGTTTAGCAGTTAGTGATAAGTTAAATAACATGTATCATTTGTTGTATTATGTTATCAATTATGCATTTTAATAATTTTAATAGAAATAATATTTCTATTTTTTCGGAAGCGTTGTAATTTTGTATAATAAACCTATTCATTAATATGTTTTCACCACTTTCATTTACTACGAAATTATAATAATGGGAAAAGTGATGGGACTCAATGCATGGTATTGATACCATTGTTCCATAAGGACTTGACTGGCTCAATAATCTGGCTGGCCCTTCATTGAGTTACTCCCCCATAATGGTTCATGTTCCCTGCTCTAGGTTTATACCCCCTGATTTACAGGCTTCCGTTATTAGTTCCCTTTACCCATTTCTCTAATACGCTTTGCAGTAATCTACTATCCCTATATCATAAGGATCGGTTAATCAGAGTTGGCTTAAAATTTTGTTTCTTCAAATGAAAATGTGATTATTATAGTTGAAAACTATTATTCAGCTTTAAGTAACAAACTAGGTTACACGAACTTCCCTAATTATAGATTGGAATTTTTCCTGATAAACTATTGATTTATTATAAAAAAACTTGATTGTGGTTCAATCTTTTTTTTTTATATTCATTGTATGAAATATTAAAAAAAAAACTTTTAGAGCACATTAAGCCCGTATTTTTAAATATCAAACTATAGCATAGTAAAAAATTATCACAATTTTATGCTACACATACTAACTCGACACTTCTGTAAAGTTTCCGACTTTTTTATCAGCTATTTTCATTAACGTATCAATATATCCTCTCTCGTCTTCCCCCACTTCGACTTCGGATCCTTGGTGTATGGAGGGCTATCTGCAGGACTAGAGTTGAGACTGAAGAGACTCATGAATTGCTGTGTGAGATTTATCTTTGGGTTCCCTAGGCGCTCTCAAGTCTCCCGCTGGTATTCCGAGTTGAAGTGGCTCTATCCAACCTCCTTGGTGTTTTTCTATTCCAAGTTCTTAACATCAAAAAAACTACCTATTTCCTAGATCTCCTAACTCTTCGTTCATCCATCCACTCATTAAACACCAGATCCCATCCGAATGATTTATATATGCCCTCCTATAGAACCTCCTTCTTTAGCAAATCCTTCGTCATTCGTGCAACCTCCCTCTGGAATTCTCTTCCCATCTCCATTCGCCAGTCCTCATCCATTCTTTCCTTTAAACAACACCTATTCCTTCATTTATTGAATAACAAACCTCCACATCTTTGTAATCAAATAAATAGGCAGGTATTGATTAACATTATAAACAGTAGTAAAGCCAATATACTAATTGAAAATTTGTAAACGCTCGCCGGATAAAAATCTCACTATATGAACCAAGTATTTATTCTTAGGGGACATATGTCCCAGAATAAAGTTATTTTTTCATTTCATTTTATATTGAAAGATGACTCAGGTCAACAAACAAAACAATTTTTTATGTTGTTATTCGAATAATATTTTAATTCGATACTTATTATACCAAATTCTTCATTTTTACTTATAATGTATTTCTTGTTTTTATTGAAAATAGGAAGATATTTCGAATTTTAAGTTAAATTAGTGCACTTTCTTCGATTGTTACTAAATAAGTCTAAAACCAGCAGCCTAATAAATAAATTGTAATTGCAGATAAAATGTGCTACAACAAGAAACAAAAATAAAGAACAAGCGTGTAGAACGAATTTGACGTAAATTACACCTCATAGTCGAATGTTTGTTGTACAATGGTGTACAACCAAAAATATTGACGTGTGATATGTTAGAGAAAATATTTTTAAAAAAAATGTCCAAGTTGTCATTTTAAATTAATTCTGTTAAACAATGTAAACTAGGAATAATTTATCTATTTATTATTATAATTTAATAATTATCACTTGAGCAGTTTAAGATTTGATAATTTATGAGATTTGATCATAAATATAAACTTAAATGGATAATAATGATAAACAATGTATAAACATATGCTGAAAAATTTACTAAATACCAGAAAAATAAGAGAACAACTCAGATAAAAATTAAAAATATAGTTAGTCATATAAATAATTAACTACGTGATAAGTAGCTACGTTGAAGGAATGAAAATTCTAAAACTAGGACCCTGATACGAATTCGTGTTGACCAGGGTTTTCTTGAACTGACATGTATTTCTTTCTTTTTTTTTTAAAATATATTTCTGACCATAAATCTAAGAAAATGAATTGTCTTTCCATGAAACCTTTTAGATTCCAGTAGAGTATAGTGCAGCTCTAGGGGATATTATAGGAAAAGAGGCAGGGAGGAAGCAATAAAATTAATGGATTGGCCTTGAGGAGTTGGACAGGCTGCCCCTTGCAATTTGGAACCTCAGGTGGCAATTACCTGGAAATTAGGGTGATTACCTGTAACAGCCTGTGGAGTGCTTGCAGCTGGACCTAAGGGATTAGTTCCATTCTAGTACTACCCCACGGGTATCAACTTAAGCTGTCTTATTCAAAAGTAAAATATATTGATTTAAATACCGAGTCATTGTATTCAAATTACCATCTACGGCACGTTGAGAGGGTCAAATAGTTATTCCTAGGGGGTTCTGGCGTTTATTCCTATGGGTCTAGGAGAAAAACAAAATTATGTAGTTTTACCAACTCTTATATCATTGTTCTATTCCTATTACATTTCATTATTACATATTATGTATCGTATTATTGCTTTGTATGGATTTCAAAGTTATTAAATATACATAAATCGATTAGTTTCTTATGTTTAAATATGTAGTTTATTAAATGACTAGAATAAATTTATCAAATATAATTTAAATGTGTATAATAGATAAATACGCTTCCAATTTTATTAGAATTTATTTATTATTCTTAGACCATTTTTTTAAAGAGAGTCGAAGTTTGTTTTTGATGTTCTTGAAAATATTTAAATATAGGTTTTCATCGAAATCCAAAATTTTATAATTTTACTTATTTATAGAATTTTCTGCCGATGTTTGTTGTTCACGAAAATTATTAATCTTAATCCAAATTTATCGCAACTACTTTGGGAAATTGAATTTCTATTCGTCCAATTCATATTAATGCATTTACAAGCAAATTTTTTGTCTTCATATTTTGATGCGAATGGACTTAAACATTCAAAAAGATTCTCCTAAATAATTTGCCAGTCCCTGCTTGATATAAGCACTCTTATAAGTGAAAGATTGAGATTCTATAGTTTACTTGAATATAATATTCGTTTATTGATGTTTAATTGTATAAACAGTGGTAAATAAATAAAAAATTAATTTTTTTTTTATTATTTATATTTAAAAAATAAATAACAATGAGTTCTGCAAATGGTAGATAAATATTGAACAATAACAAATATATTACTGTCTATAATATTAATTGTGTTCTTTATTATAATTATTAAGGACCCGGTTTTGGCAAATAATTTTTTTTCTTTTTCACTGTAGTCGTGAGTCAGCCCTATAGGTTGGGTAGCCCTCCGGGATCGCACCCAACCACATGAAATGGGTATCCTTAACTGTGTAAAAACATAACGGTTGAGCGTGATTCTGACCAAATCATCTCCTTGCACAATCGTTGTTCTAGTAACAGTACTACACTTATAAAATACTGCACTCCTTCATGGGTTGTAGTGGTGGAGATTTGATTTTTTTTTAATATTAATTGTGTGTATAGTTAAGGTAATTAGTATTAGTATTTAACTAAAATGAGACGTATACATTTTTATAACAAAAGAAACCCAATATTACAATTAAAATATAAAGAAGTAATTATTTCAAAATCAGTAATTCTCTTTAATAAAAAAATAATTAAAAATATATTCATGATTATGAATAAGGAAGCAGCAATACTTTACGCTAAGGCTGAGATAAATTAAGTCTATATGACCTGATTTTCATCACTAAAGAAATACTAATTGTATGGATGTCGTAGATATAATGTCCTGTAGGCCAAAGACGGAAAATGCATGTATATGAAACATGTTTCGTTGGATCAATGACTCTGGTGGTTATGCTGCTCCATATATTTTTTATATATAGTATATGGGAATATACATACATAATATAATACAACTTATTGTATTATATTTACAATATAATACAATAAGTTATATAAGGAGAATGAAAAATATTTCATTCTCGTAATATACAACTTATACTATTTTAATAAACCCTTTTAATTTAGTATACAACAAGGCAATTCAAGGGAGATGAGGCACAAGTATATGTATCCCATTTTTTAAGTATGTACTAATAATGTTATTATATTTTTATGAAGGATACAAAACAATGCCTTATAGTTACTAAAAAATTAGTATAAAAAATCAATCTTTCTGCATAAAAAGAATGAATGAAATTATACATTAAAAAAATAATACATAAAAAATCATACATTCGTAAACAGTACAAGGGAGAAATTAGTTTAAAGAAAAGATAAACTCAAATACAAAAAAAACTGATAATCTAACATAAATTTCTTATCTGCTTTCGAAGAGCTCAATAAAGATATTCCAAGAACATTTGCTAATTTAGTCATTTAAATAATGGAATAATACTAAAATAAATAGTGCTTCAGTAATGAGCACTCACCCTAATTAGGGAATTTATTGCATGTACTTGATTACCTATAATTAAAACTTTGAATACTCCTATCTGTAGTTTATTACTTCCGCCCACCACTCGGTAATTACATTGCCGTATTCTAGTAATAAAGGGTTTTATTACTAAATAATTAATATTATTTTCTGAATTACTAAAGCTTCTTCTTTTTTTGTGGTTATGGATTTTTTTTTTACTATTGTAAAACTTGCAATAATGTATCTGTATTTATTCAATTATGAAACTTGCCATATTGTTCATGTTATGATTTATTTTGATAACCTAGGAATAACAAAAAGAAATGGAAAACTAAGTAAACTCATGTTTACTTATCAATCATTCAATAAAATTGGTGAATTAGTCCGAATCATTTTTTTTTTCTTCAGATTTTTTAGACCAGTTGGGTTCAAAACTGACAGATTCGTATAGTTCTAAAAAGCGTAATTACAAATATAATTTTTGTGGTTGTAATATATCAATATATCATACCTATACATACAATATATCTGTACTTGGATTTGCTGATCATCTGATACTGCGAGATGAAGGTAATACCACTGAATATATCAATGATGGTGATTGCCTACACAGGATTAGATCTCTAAAATAAAAAAAGATATCACAGGAAATGCGTAAAATGAAATATGTGGGCTCTACAATCTCAAAACGAAACGAGATTCAATACAATACCACATTGTACAATCATTGCCGCGTGGCAAATGCCATCAGATGCCGTTGGTTTCAACTCAACGCACATAGGAGTATTTGTTCTTTCAATTCGACAACCATCTGAATCAGGTAGCTTTTGAAAAATTCCACTAAATCCAACGTTCTTCAACCTTATTACCGGCTTATCAAACTATTATTGAATAACTTTCCAAAAGTATAGCCTTTTCTTGTGAATTGATTTGGAACTCGGGCTTAGAATTTCAAGTTTCATAACTATCAGCGGTTTCATACATTGTAGTTGTATCCCATACTAAGTATGCAGTGTGTTCTGGTGTAATTGTGGTTAGAAATATTATTCGACCGTTTCTACCGGCATTAGGGTTTGGTTAATTTATATTAAAACATAATTTTGTTGAAGTAATGTTTGAATTGCTTGTCTACAAACCAGGTTTATGAATTCTGTTTGGAAAACTCAGACTTTTTACTTAGTGTCATTAGATAAGAGTTTTTTTAAAAATTTGTTGTGTTTTTATTTATTTTACTTCTGCAGGTTTCTTCCCTCAATGGATTGCCTGGCTAAGTCAGAGCGTCCCTCCACTACTTTCTATCCTACCTGTCTTCCTCTCCTCTGTCTTCCTGGTTGGCAGAAGTATCTTCGGCCACCTACGCTCCGGCATCCGCTGACAGTGCCTATACTATTGCAGTCTGCTCCTTCCAATCCTATCTTGAATTCCATCGGTAACCCCTAGCCTGCTCCTAGTATGCTCTTCCCTGACACTATCCAGGCGGTTAATTCTCAGGCATTTCCTCCAGAAATCCATCTCTGCCCCTTGTAGTTTGGAGTAGAGTCCTGGGTAAAGTGTCCAGGTTTCTGCGGCGTAGTTAAATGAGGGATCAAAAATACTTGAGATGACCGTATCCCAGAGAACTAGGTGCAAAATTCTAGTCTTGGGTTTTTAAAAATATAAATATTAAGTTTTAGACAATATTATAGTATACATATAAATCCTCCGTCTTCCTTTTATTACCTCTATGATGATGAAAAAAATACATATTATAATTTTTCATTCAGATATTTTTTATTTCGTTGAAACCTTCCAGGATTTCACTAATAAAATATTATATGTGGACCTAAGAAGAGTTAAGAAGGAGAAAATAGATAAAATAAGTTCATAAACTAGAAATACAAGTGTTAGAAGTCTGCCTTTTATCATAGGCAAAGATCGGTAAGGGAAGCTTGTTTGGTAATATTTTTTTGTTATAATCTCCTTGAGAGATTGTAACGTCTAATTATGAGATTGTCTAAATTAACGAAAAGTACTTAAATTTACCAAGACAGTATTTCACTTGAAACACTTCCTCGTATATTACAGAAAATGTTGTGTAAGAATTATTTAAGTGCTGGGATAAAGATGAAGAATATCTGAGAAAAATGTCCAATTCTTTTCAAATTTGTTAATAATTATTTTTTATGAAATCTTTCAGTTCAAATATTCATTCTTTTAAATGAAATGATCCAATTCTTTGGTATTCAAAAGAAAGATACGCAAGAAAGAAGATACTAGATAAAGTAGATGGAAGAGCTAGGTTACTCTATATTATTGAATAAACTTGAAGTATGAAATGTGACCGATCGTTTTATCTTTATATCCTTCACTTGTTTTTGAACTACATATATTTTTCTAATATATTGTCTCTTTAGCGTAACATATGATAGTCTCTATTTAATCATATAATATTGTATCCTATTGTTGTTGCTATGGCCTATTGTTGCTTTAATTTTTAATTTATTATACCTATGAACTATAATTTTATGTATTAATTATCATTTTAGCTCAATGATGCTTAGCATGCAAATCGTTAGTTTTTATTGGAGACATTTTCTTAATCAGCTACACCGTTAAATCCTCGCTAATATTTTAATAACGAAACATGAGAAAGTTTTTTTTTTGGTTTTTTTTTAATAATTTATTTATTGATATTTACAACTGTATACACATATATACAACAAGTAAATTTGCTGTAGGTGACATAGTAACATGATAAAAACATGTGGAGAATCTACCCACTTATAGAACTCCAATAACATTTCTAGAGGAGAAGATCTCGAGGCCATCTTCTTTTCAGACGCCTAGGAGGATTACTAGGTTATGAAGGAGAAGCCAGGTTAGAAACAAGTGGATTTGGGTGGTTGAGAAGTTTATTATGGAAGGAACGGTATCTGGTTCTGGCCAAATCGGCAACATATGGAATATTGAGGTCCTGATGGGTGACTTGATTTGTGACAAAGTAAGGAGCATTAAGGATTTTACGAAGGATTTTGGACTGTAAGGATTGGATTCTGGAGGAATTTGATGGTTTAGTGGAGCCCCAAAGCTCAACTCCGTATGTCCAGATAGGCCTTATAAAAGTCATGTAAATCAATCTTTCGTAATGGATTGGCAATTTAGACCGTTTGTCTAGTAATTGTTGCAATAGTCGGAATCTACGAGCAGTTTCTTATCATTTTAGTCTTTTATGAGGATTCCATGTCAGTCGTTTGTCGAGATGTAGTCCTAAGTAACGGATCGAGAAAGTTTATTATGATATTGGAGTAATCTTGGAATAATAATAAAGGTTGCTTTAGAGTAACGTTTCTGACAAGAAGAAGAGTAATAAAGTTCAAATGTGTATGTGGGAAGTGGTGGTAAAGTCACTCTCGCTTAGTACTCACAACTTTAATTCATAAAGCTGCAGCGATTAGTGGGTTAACCCCATGAGATACCAGGTCTAAAGAAGTTAACTTTACTGGCCTAGTGTCTTGTGGTTAAACCGCTGTCTTTGATTAAACTTGTGGGTAACTTTGCTCCGTGCATGACTTTTCCTTCACCTATCGGTGCATGAACCGATGTAAGATCTTCCCCCAGTGCTTGACACGGTGAATTAAGTCCTGCCCATAGAACATACATCTTCAAATAATTTTAAAAACTAACTTCTATTGTATTTAGCACGGAAACGTTTTTTCTAGAAGTTCCAAAACTCTTTAATTTATTGTCTCATATCATTAAAAAAATGAGGTCTTTCTTTTTTTGCCTATAACTTCTAAACAGTGACTCCTAGCGAAGATGTTATACTGTACGAAATGAAACCAAATTAAATTCTGCATTAAAGTACTGCGTTAATAAATATATGTTACGCATGGATATAAAGATATGTACTGGACACAATAAAGCCAGTATTTTACAGCAGTTCAAAGCATCAGATTTTATTCCTTCTTCTCTTTTTTAACATTTACATTGCTTGATATTTAAGCGGTGCCGAAACACGGGAACTTAAGATACCGGATTGATTTTTTTTTTTTAAAAAGAACTTTTTATTTGTTGTTAATGGCAACGGGATCGTTCAACAAGCAGTTCCAGGTTTTGAGCCTGAAGGCTTTGAATCAAAACGTGGACCAGAACCTTGTACACACCACCTTCCACAAAGGGGAATCCTTCACCCCGAGTTTCTTTAACTACCAGTATCTCTTGTAGAAGCACAGGCAACAACACTTGAGTGGATCAAAGTACGCACTGCAACTGCCCAAGACTTGAGGAAAGCCGTTTCTGACCTCGAACAGTTCACCGGGAAAACAGGTGAACTCGGTCATTTCATAAAAGGGGGTGACCGACTAATAAACAGAATTGAAGCAAAATCAATCGAAAAACTACTCGATAGCGAAGAGGTTGAGTAGATCTTTAGATGAATCAACGGCAGTATCAAAAATGTATCAGAGACCGAAGAAGTCGAGAGCCACGAAACCGAAGTAGACAAGGAGGCAAGGTAGAAACAAGAGGATGGAAACGAAGAAACAGAGGAGGATGTTGGCGAGGGTTCTATCAATTCGGTGTAATTTTTTTTTTGTAATCTTGTCAATTAATCTAAACGATTTATTATTTATTTAACGCAACAAAAATGTAAGTTTATAAAGACATTTTATGTTTGGCTAGCTAAACTATAAAGAATTTAATAAAAATGCAAGAACGACGGTTTAATTTACAGGTAATATAGTATTAAGTCTATGAATTTTTGTTATTTTACTTATTTTTATTTGTAGATATTTACCTTTCCTTTCATTTTACCTATCTTCATTTTGTCGTAATAAAAGTAGAATGTCATAGCCGACAAAAGTCAAAAGAACAAAACAATCGTGTGGATACCAACGCTTCTTTTGTTTACCAAACATTTGTACAAGAGTTGAATTTGCAGCAAGTGGCAAAGGTGTACCAGTATCCAGCATTAGTACCACTATAGAGGTTTTATCGAGTTAAGTTCGATAAAACTGCTCTAGTTCTGTATGGACTAATAGAAAAAATACATGTTAAAATTTTTATAGTCTTTATATTTTTTACTATCCGAATTTAGAATAGCATATTATTATAAAAACGAAGTATCACATGAAATTCCAACTAAAAAGTTCACAGCATATTTTATTTATGAAAATAATAGATAATTTATCTTAAGATATATTATTGTATGTTTTTTTTGTAATCCAGCGGAAAACTAAGTAATTTAAGAATTCAGAGCGCGCTCCAAAACTTGTTAGTATCGGAGAAAAAGCAGATGAGAGGAGAGAGCATACTTTTAAATATTTTATTTCTAGCATCAGGTGGAGGAAGATTTCCCAAGCTGTGGCCATATTTTCCGGTAGCATATTCAATTTTAAAATTCGTAATCTTTCGCAGGGGGTGAGCCGTATATTACTCCACTTTAGGCTCCTTACAAAAAGGTCAGGGGAGCTTGAAGCCGTTTCATGTTTCTGTCTGGATCCCAGTCCATTCTTTTTTACAGGGCCCATACCATATTTTTTCCTTCCTAATATAGGGTTGCCGAGTTAATAACTTCTTTACCCTACAAATGCTCGCCTTTTCGTTTCAGGGCAGTTAAATTTTTTTTTTATTTTTTAGTCAGCAGTGACCCAATTTTCTCTTTTAGTGTAACAATTTTTAATTTTTGAGCCGTTTATTTTGAAAGTGATGGAAGGCTATTTTCCAAAAAAATCGAGTTAGCAACCTTAATCTCTGCATTATCTTTTCATTCTGAAGCAAATTGTTACAAATATATTTAAAATCATCAAGTTTTGTAGTACTGGTTAGTGACGTAATGAAAAAAGGTTTATTTTGAAAGTGATATTATGCAGTGAAATTTTATGAGATCACAACTTTAAATTAATTTATCAATGTAAAAGTCCTATTATCAATGTGCGTAGTCGTTAAATATCAAAGTAGTGAAAAATCTTATTTCTCTTGTCTCGTATTTTTACTTGATTCTGCAGTTTTCCTTAATTTGGATTGCTAATCTGTGCTTACGTAATATTATATATTGCAACATGTGCGCAAATTATGCGTTTACCAATGATTTGAACCTGAATGCTAAAAAAACCTTCTTACTGTCCTCTACTCTTCCTTAACAACCAACCGATTCACTTCTATCCTTTAATAAAAACTTTTGGAGTCACCTTCGACCAACACCTCTTCTGGAATAATCACATTTCCCAAATCACACGAAAATCCATAACTGTACTCAAACAATTCCTAAGATTCCGTAATTCCATTCCTGAGAACACCCGTCAGCTCCCAGTATCCTCTCTCGTCTTCTCCCACTTCGGCTACGGTTCCTTGGTCTATGGAGGGTTATCTGCAGGACTAAAATTGAGACTGAAGAGACTCATAAATTGCTTCGTAAGATTTATCTTTGGGTTCCCTAGGCACTCTCAAGTCTCCCGCTGGTATTCCGAGTTGAAGTGGCTCTATCCAACCTTCCGAAGGCAATACCTCCTTGTTGTTTTCCTATTACAAGTTCTTAATATCAAAAAACCTACCTATATCCTTGATCTCCTCACTCTTTGTTCATCCATCCATTCGTTAAATACCAGATTCCAGCCGATTGATTTATATATGCCCTCCTATAGAACCGCCTTCTTTAGCAGATCCTTCGTCATACGTGCAACCTCCTTCTGGAATTCCCTTCCCATCTCCATTCGCCAGTCCTCATCCATTCTTTCCTTTAAACAACACCTATTCCTCCACTTATTGTTTAACCAAACCTCCCTATCATTGTAATTAAATAAATAGGCATATATTGATTAATATTATAAACAGTAGTTAAGCCAATATCCCGATGTAATTCCATTTTACTTAGTGGAAACTTGTAAATGCTTGCCAGACCAAAATCTTTATGTATGAACCTTGTATTTATTCTTAGGAGACATAGCACAACAAACTAATGCACACATAAAGCTTATATGTAATGACAAATTCCTTGTATTAGGAGTTCTCAACTTTTTGTTTCCTAGTTGAGAGCTCATTAATAGGTTATCTCTCAGTTGGTAATTTTATTTTTGTTTGTATCCAATATAAATTAAATTATGGATATTATTTTAAAATCAGAATACTGTAATAAGTATAAATATTAATCATATATAGTATTATTTATAAAATAAGCTCAATGTTATTAATGTTATTAATTTTTTGTTATTGAATATATAATTTATATCAGGCTATGTAAATCAATAATACTGAATGATAGGAAGTGGTATCCTATGAAATTTTAAAATCACACTCACCAAAATTAAATTACATAAACGATTTTCGACATTCGAAGTTAATGCATTCAAACCGCATGTTTTGAAGTTAGCTCAATCAGAGTGGCAAAAGTGCTCCAAAACTGGTACAAACTCATGCAAAAGTGTATTGATCTTCATGGAGAATATTTTGAAAAACAATAAAACCAATAATGATCAGAACTATTTGTTTTTTCACTATTAGACCAGAAATATAGATAGTATATGAATTACTCAGTAGGTATATTATTCTGTAATATACTCTCACCTAGTGACTAATTTATCATTGTATCTGAACAATGACAATTATTATGAATTGAGTTTAAATTAAAAATAGTTTTCCCCATTATACTTTAAATGTCGGTTGAGGCAAGATTTCAAACAACTAGGATTTTTAGAGTGGTTTAAAAGAATTAGTTCTAAAAAAAAAGTTTTTCGAAACAATTATCCATCCCCTATAACATTATACTCACGCTTTCGAAACCTAATGAAATTCTCCATAAAACGAAATTAACTTCATTTAAATCTAACGACAAAGACAAACCGAATTGACCCATGTTAATTTAGAAATATTCTGTGCGGGTTTCCATAGAAACCCGTTTCAACTCAATCTTTGTAACAGTCACTCACCCTCTAAAAAAAAATCAAATATAAAGGGTGATTATAACTATCCTTGGGAAGGAATTCTCTACTATAATTCATTATATTCACTCCGAGTTTCCCATAACTTAAGCGACATGCTGTTCCAAAGCGATGCGTTCCCTGCCAACACAAAAGCCTTGTGGGCAACTTCGATCGATGCGGTTCGAATCGGTTGTATAGGATTTACGCTCCGAAAGTAATCTGAAAGCAATTGAAAAATTCCATAATATACAATTGTCAGAAGGTTTCTTTCCGGTACTAGTTTAGATTGCTTTTTACTTAGTAAAATTATCCGCTAGAAACCATAATTGGTTGATAATAAACAACGTTTTGTTTTTAATAGAAATTATTGATTATTGTGCATTTTAGATTGAAAGAGCTTAAAGAAAATTGAGTTTAAATTATAAAGTAAATCTTCTATCATAATTACTTCTGAAAATAAATCGAGGAATGCTTTAATACTAATCATTAGAAATAATTGATCATTACTCAATATTAGCAGTAATGAAAAATTTATGAGTAAAAACTTCGAAAGAATTTGGTAATTAACTAAAGGAGATAAATATTTTTTTCATCAACTATATGCAAGTAAGAGTAGTAATCCAAACGAACAACACCCTATTGAAAAACCAATGATTTGAGAAAAGATTGTATCTAACATATAAAGTCATGTGAGGTTATAGTGAATGACCAGTACTAAAAATAATAAACTGAATTTATGAAAAAAAAGTTTGCTCTCACCATGGTTACTATATGATAATAGTTTATGTTTACCTTCCTGTATATGGAAATATAATTATTTGTTGAATAGACGGCCCAACCAAAGTTTGATAGCCCAAATTATTCAATGAAATCTCCTAAATATTATGAGACAATTTTAGCTCAAAAATAATAAAAAATATTTTAAAAAAAATTAAAAACAGTATTTTTATATTTTAATAAAGAATTAAAATGTGTGTGAGGTAAAGCAAGCAAGCCCAATCACTTATTGGGCTCAAGAATCCTGTCCCATTCGCTGGAAGTTATTTTTCATAAATGCATAATTAGACCAGTACTGGTTTATGGAGCACTTATATTAAAACATTTCTCGCAATCGATGATTCTAAACTTTTCTCAATGGGATTAAGTGGCAAATTTCTTAGAATGCTTATACATTTATATAACAATGGAACCATGTAGGTAAAATGCAGCAATCATTTGACTGACCCAATAGAAATCAATGAAGGTGTTCTCCAGGGAGATATATTAAGCCCCTTATTATTTTCATTATTTATCGCGGTTATAGACACGTTTTTTCAAAGAAACAGAGCGCATGAATGAGGATATTGCCATACGAAGAAATTATGACCCTCATTTACGCGGATGATTTGGTCTTGATTGGGGATTCAGTGACTGATATCCAATCAAAACTAAAACTGTTTTAAATATATACTGCAAATCAAACTCCTTGACCGTTAATATAGAAAAAACAAAATTGATAAAAAATTATCAGGGTTAGCCTAAAAGAACCAAAACGGGTATATTTCGAGGGGAATATTATTGAAGAAATACTTGAATATAACTTGGTATAGAGTTTAGTTCATCAGGACTTTTTAACTGTACCATGAAGCATATAGTATCTAATAGTTACTCAAGCATCGGGGCGGTGCTGTGTACCTGTGCGAAGGCTAAAATAATCTCGCGGGGTGCCAGGCAGAAACTTTACGAATCGACGTACCTATTTTGGTCGTGAACCACGTAGAAGAATTAGAAAATATACAAGCTAGGTACTACAAGCGACTACTGTGTTTGCACAGTACCCACATTTTATCGTAAGATTAGAAATGGCATCCATTCCTGTGGGATATCACGTTTTAAAGCAAACTGTTTTCTGGCTAATAAAAATACTTTACATGAGTTGTATTCGCTCCGTGAAACAATGTTATTTAAAGTTACTGCAGCTAGACAGTAACAACCGTTTGAGTCTGAAATTTGTCAAGAATAAAGACCTCTTGTTATTACGAGAATCGACCTATAGCGGATGCTTCTCAAACCTACCTAAAAATCAGTTGCCCTGTAACTTGCAATTACTCTAAATTTTGGTTCACACAGATATACTTGGACCCACAGAAGCTTTGTCCAGCTTGTAATGGAACGGCACTGAAGGATTGTTTCCATTTTTTGACAAATATTCCCGCGTATCATGAGAACCGAATACGATACACGCCGAAGCTAAGCGATATTAAATCAGTTGTATGAATATCTGTCTGTACCCTCAGAATTAGATCTTATGATGTTTTTATTTATGTAATGCAAAACCTTTTGCTTAGAGCTGGACACATATCGTCCCATTAGGAGCTATAGTTTTTGTCTCGTTTTCTTTTTTGTTTTCTAATATTATTATATCTAAAGTGACGTTTCTGTTTTACTGTTTTATTCTAACAAATGTGGATAGCCCAGCTTGAGTATATTGTTTGTTATTAGTTTGTATAAATGATCTGTTTATCTATTTCATGGGCTAACTCTATTTGTACGGGGATTACCCCATAAACAAACAAATAAATTATATTATTACTCTGAATAAATTAAATTAAAAAAATTATAACAGAAACTCCTTGGAATGTAATTAAATTACACTAAAAGGATATAAAATGAGCATATGTAAAGCATGCAAAAAAGAAAAAAACAGTTAAGACTTTTAATCAGAAAGTGGATTAAGCAATCCTGCCATTACATTAATTAGAAGTTAAAATATATGACTTAATTTTAATGGAAGTCTTGGTGCTACCACACTAATGTCCATATTTTTACCTGTTTATCCCTACATGGATGTTGACAACCAATGTAGTAACAATGGCAGCTTCTGTCATAGAGTACATTTTATGACATTTACTCTCTTGGCAGTACTGTTGCATTATCAGGTTTTGCATGATAACAAGTATTATCTGTCAAATCAGTTACAGCTGCTGTTTCATTAACCAATTTTCTGAGCTGTACATCTATGCTTTAAAGAGAATACATATAACACTAACATCAATTTTATGCAAAATATTTTGCTACATTGCTAAAACATGCTAAAACCGACATTGTAGTCTTTAATTGAATAATTAAAATCTTTACAGCTACAACCCATGAAGAGTCATTACTTTGTAATAGTGTTACTAGACCAACAGTTTTGCAAGGAGGTGAATTTGGTCAGAATCACGCTCGAATGCCAGATTTTTACCTTATTTAGGGTACCCAATTTATGAGGCTAGGTGGACCATATGAAGGCTCCAGAACCCACAGGGTTACGACGTTTCGACCTGAGTTTCAGGTCTTCATCAAGGAGTAAGGCGTAGAAGCTGGGCCAAAACTGGCTCAGCTTCTACGCTGATTTTGGCTTGGATTTGGATTTTAGCTTCAGCTGGTTTTGGCCCAGCTTCTTCGCCTTACTCCCTGATGAAGACCTGAAACTCAGGTCGAAACGTCGGCATAAAATAAATAAATATTGTTTTGTTTATTTATGTTGTTCTTTGCTGACCGCACCCCCCGACAAACCTCTCCAATAATTAAAAATATTGATTATTATATCTTACCAAAAAAATAATATTCATCCTGACATTCCTAAGACTTTTTTATTAATTGATTCCTTCCTCTTTCTGATACAGTACCAAGTATTAATAAAAAAAAAAAAATTGTTTGAATTTTTAAAACACAGATTTAACCCATTTCATTTGGTGGTTTTCCATTATGGAAATAGGAAGATGAAAGATGATGATGTTCAAGAAATTAGTCAGAGTAGAAAACTTTCACGCAAGCCTTCTAAAATTAATACCTACTGTTAATATCTAAAAATATGTATAGACTTGATTAAGTTATTAACAACATCACACTTATAAATCAATACTATTCCGATCTGGTGTGTAGATTAAATTTAACTAATTTATATTTATTAATTTATTCTTATGGTCGTCTCTAGACTTATAGAGTTAAGTGCGTTATAGAGCGTTATTAGACGTATGTGAATTTCTTAGACTCGGTTGTACAGCTTAGATATTTTTAGTCCGTTATGAATTTTGCATATCTTTCCTTGTCTTGTCCTAATAACAAGTTTTTGCCTTATGAAAATTATCGACACTTTTCATCGTTATTAAATCGAATAATTAATTAAATCAAAACTTAGTGGTACGTATTAATTTTTAACTAAATTCATTGATTCGGCGATAGGCTCCTACACATCCTCTATTCCTTATTGAGGCCAGACCTCTGTTCATAAGGCCCGATTTTTCTGCTTTACCTTTCTTGGCATTTTACCCTCTCCATTATCCTCCTTCTCCTAAGTATTGGGACAGTCAGAGAAAAACAAAATTTTCCGACTGTTGTCTCTAGAAACATGGTGAAACCAAATAATAATAAATATTAATAAAACTAAAAAAAAATCTAATGACATAAACTGGGCCACTTGTTAGGTTTGATCCTCATATAAACTCTTTTTATCATATTGTCTCTGATGTTATTAAAAAATAAATAATTTACGCAAATAAAATTGGATATAATTATTGACTGTATTGTAAATATTCAATTGTCATAAAAGAAACCTAATCTAGGCCTTATGAATCCCAAGGTACAATAGTGATATTTCATTGCAGTATTTCCTTCATTTATTTCTTTATACAATCTTTGTCTCCATGGCTCAGTCTATTGCATTACTTTAGTGCATTATACGTTAATGTTACTTTATGCATTTTATGTTTCATAAAAATTGAATGATTTAATCAATATTATATTAACTCACTGGATTCCAAGAAAATTGCTGAGAGAAATCTAATATATCATTCATTCTATTATACAGAAAATAATTATGAGTATTTTCAACGATGAGCCCACAATGCTCTTGGATCTAGTCCATTGGGATCCGTCTGGAGATATACATAGTATTAGGATGTCCCCATACAAGTCACGATGCCCGTATGGGTTTACCTCTGCGAAATGAGTTTCAGAACCTGGCTTCCCCCTACTAGCTTGTCCGCGTGGATGACTTGCTGGCTAGCTCTTGTCGGAGAGACACTTAGCAACAGGTCTGATCAGAAGAAACATAGGTTTCACAATTTCTGCCCACCAAAACGCCTAGACGAGCAAAGCCTTGCTGCCTTGATAAGGTGACAGCACTCCGAAAGCGAGATATAACACCTTCATATAAGATATTATAATAGGAGTATATGAGACATCTATATTATATTTCTATGTCATGTGAATTATGACACATAATAACCTATATGCCCTCTAAGGGCTGTAAATTAAAAAATATATTTTTATTAATTTACGGCTGGATTCCTATCAATTTTAGCCCTGCAGTCCCTTACAAATACTAATAAAACTCTATCAGCTTACAATAAAGGATTCCTGACCGTAAAATACGTACCAGGTCCCATAACTTGTACATATAACAATATAAATTTTGTAAGGACTTTTTTATTATTTTTTCTCTCTTCTCTCTCCCTAATGTTTGAGTGTCAGTTCAAAGGTTTTAACATTTTAGCGTATTATAAAAGTGATTCAAAATGCACTCAAATAGCAACTGTATTTTCAAGAATTTTAGTAGGACACCTCTTTTGACCCTAGTCAAGTGCTAGGTTGATGCGAATGGTTCAATTTATGACTAATTGATCCTCAGGCCTCTACGGGTTGGGAACCACAGATCTATACTAATGACTTACACATATCATAAAACAACATCAGTACTGACATTTATTTATTTCTAATAGATTAACTCATGCGTTATTTATGTCTGTGTTGGAACAAAAAATACTTTTCACAAAATAGAAGAATAATAATTAACTAATTGCTATTAAGGTTAGGATATTATAGGATAGCATTATTTTCAATTATGTTTTAACTATTATTATTTTTATTTATTTGTTTCTTAGAATCGTCCATTAGTTAAAGTATTGTTCATAGTTTAGGAAGTATTGTGCAAGAAAATGGTAATAAAAGCAGAATAAAAATATGGATTGTATAGGGGACTATAATTTTATTTTTTTAGTTTTGTGTGATTTATAATTGGAAAAAAATCATTCCACTGTCATTAAGGAGGCACAATGAGCATATTTTTGTTGAGAGCATAAAACTCAGCACAGAATATGATGATTTGTCAAGAGGTCTCGTAATTGTAGCGATTACATTCGATGACATGAAATTAATTGATTTCTGTCAGATTGCCATCTATAGGCTCTCTTTTGGCTTGACAGCTCTTGATGGAGGTATGGTTGCTTTTAAACAGGATTACTAATTATCATATTTTTTTTGTTATAATTTAAAAGGTTAACTAATATTTATACACAACAAAACATATATTCCACATTTCATTTATATTCATCACAGATTTTTCCATTATCGTACTATTTAACATTAAAAAAACATATAGAACTTGGGGTACAAATTTTTAAAAATCATTTATGTTATTCTGTATATTTTGGTGAGGTGGAAAAAAGAATCAATGAATTGCGAAAATGTTTTTTTGGACCAAAACATTTAATTTTATTTTTCAGGGCACCTTTAAGTAACTATCTAAGGTGGGCGTCAATTAATTGACTGAATTAATAAGTTATTGCTTCCTTGGCTTAGAATTTAATATTGTCCAATTTGTTATGTTACGAACTTTTCATTAGGATACGCTTTTTAGAAACTATAGTAGAAAAACAACAAAAAAGAACAGATTCGTTACTTAATTAAATTAATTAGATAAATAGTAAGCGTCTAAGACCCATTGGAATGGATTTTCATGTTAGGTATGGTAGGAAATAGTTTTAAAAATTATTTGCTGATGTATTTTTTATGGGCTGCATTTTATTTTTGTTGGCTCTTGTGTACAATAAAATATATAGATCATAACTGTAGGTTTCTGTGTTATAGCCAACGTTTTCGGGCTAATAATTCATATAGACCATATTTAGTATGAAGATTAATAGAGTCGTGACAGGTGAGCTATTATCAGGTTGCAAAATCAGGGGAGGAACTGACTGAATCCCTAGGGTTCAAGACCGACAGCCTGATTTATGAGGATTACAGGCCCCAGGCAATCTGTACGGGGGATATCGATATATCCCGCATGCATAAATAAATTTATGGAATAAGATTAATTGGAGAAGGAGGGAATATCTTCTGCCCCTGGGAGCAGCTGGTCCATTCATCAGTTGAATCTAGGAGCAGCTTGTTAACGTGTATTTTATCAATGCCTCGCCCCAGATCCTTCTAGTAGCATCTTCGAGCACATTAAACTTTTAATTCGTGTTGTTAGGGCGAAGGATTATTCTCTTAAACTATTATTATTATCTGAAAAATTAATCTCTTTCCTAGGTTAAGGTGTTCGCTGGTTCGGGTTAAAAAAAATTTACTGGGTTAGAAAAAAAAACGGAGGACCTGAAAAATAAAAAAAATGAAGTAATAAAGAAAATATCCTTCCAAGTGATCCAATAATGTAATGATATTAAAATATAAACAAAGGAATATTAAGAAAATTATCAAATTATTACAGATATACATGAGTTTAAGAAAAATAAAATATTTATATAAATATACAAGCTATTTTTTTTTTAATAACGAAATAATTAAATCCTAAATGATTAGAAACAAAAAAGAAAAGAAAACCTGAGGTTTGATAGAAAAATCACAGCAGGTGGCCGTGGTTTTCGATATGCGCGTGTCGAAGGAAAACAAAAGTCTAATATATCTCATCCGAGACGGCCGCCTTCGTGCAAATAATGATGTCCCGGTGAATATATGATGATGGGTGAGGGTAGCTCGTGTGACGGTGCCCCAAACACAGGTTGAAGATTGAAGAACGGCTGTGAGTTCGTGGGCGAGAGCGCCATTTTCCCAGGCAGCTCCGATGCTTCCCAATACTGACAGCCTGTATCCAGACCCTAATCCTACTGCAGTCTGTACTGTTGAATACATACCACACCGCAACGATGTGTAGTATATACACGTCCCATAATAAACCTCCTAATTATTTCTTATTGTACGTAACGAATTCCAAATAAATATAAAATAACTTAAAGTAAAAAAATATATATAAATAAACTTATTGCTAACAAAAAAATAAAATAGCAATTGGAAAGTAAATGATTAAAAAATAAATGTAACTTTAAGGCTTTAACAACTGTTTCTATACAACTAAGGAAAAGTGTAAGGAGGGAGCTTTTGACTTTAAATGAGAAATACTTCATTTAACTAGAAATGCTTTCCGGATATGTTGGGTTGTTATAAGAGACAGTATACTAATTAATCTGTTGTTAGATATACTATAATATATATTAAGTATATATTATATTTATAATATATACTATAATATATATTAAGTATATATTATATTTATAATATATACTATAATATATATTAAGTATATATTATATTTATAATACGCAATTCGATTCTTGTAGAGTACCTTTAAATAAATCTAATGAAAGTTGAGGAAAAAAAAGTAACATAGCATTAGGAAGAAGTTTCGGGTGGCGGTCAAGAAGTCCACAAAATATCAGAAAAACTATTTATTAGAAACGAACGTTTCCCCCTCCCCCCGCCTTCGTACGGCTTCAGGAGAGCTAAATAAAAACAAGATACAACATTGTACGTCTGATAAGACAATACAAATATACATAGAAAGTTAATACATTCAAAAATGACTTCGGTGATAATTATTACTCCATTTTCAATTCTATTACTCATTATTGTGCTTTTTATTAATTATTGTTCTATTCATTTAAATTCATATTCATATTGTTTTTTTCGACTCCGTCTATATATATTCTTACAATCTTTTTATCTTGTCATTAATAAATAGTTTTTCTCCGGCATTTCATTAAACACAAAAAATGAAAAGAAATTAAGCGTGCAGGTAAAAAAATGATCAAAATCCGTTTCTTTCAAATTATTCGACAGTAACATCTAATAATTTTTAATGAAAGCTTTCTATTAAAAAGAAATAAATTGAGGTTAGTCATTCACACAAAAAATATTGAATTTTACTAATAGTTCTTCCTCTGTACATTTTAATTATTATGATGTGATTCTAACGACATTATGAAATCTTATTAATTTATCATAGGAATCATTTAAGCTTAGTTTTACAAGTGATGATTATGATTTAGGTATGAACCCTTAAAAGTAATTATTGTATTATTCAGCATGATATTAAGTCGTATCATAAGAAATGTCAGTTTTCACAGGAAAGTTTATTTAATTTTAAAATATATACGTAAGTAATTAACAGAGATATAATACTTTTCCTTTTTTTCATCTCATCCTTTCGTTTTTCTCGTATTTGTCCATCACAAATATTCAATTTCTTATATAAGTTTTATTTAAATTTATGGATTTATTAAATGTTAATAATTCCAGTGAACATGAAAACGAAAAGAAAATGAAGTTATGAATAAATTGTAACAAAGTCTGAAGTGGTTATCATTCTTCTAAAAGCAAAATGATAAATAGACCTTCGAAAAGAAATTTATTACTAAATTACAAACGAGTTCTCAATAAAATGAATTTTATTATTGAGTTATAACTTGATAAAACATATTTTTTTTGGAACATTTGAATCCTTGAATGATGAATCATAAAGAATGAAATACATTACTGGAGTTACGGGAGAGAGATGTATATATTACAATAGTCACTTCCTTTTTTTTTTTTTTACTGTTCTTTTATGGCACTTCTCGGAGAACTTTCCAATCCCTCCATCCTCATCCATTGTTCTGGTGAGGTATTGAGATCATATCTTCTTAATGCTTTTTCTTTCATTTTGCAGATAGCCATCTCTCTGTCACAGTTAGGTTTATTGGCCTGGTAATATCAGAACTTCCACGTCCTTTATTGTGCCGGTCTTTCAGATTTCTTTCTCACTCATTTTCTTTTATATGTTGTCTCTCTTTTGTAATTTATAAACGTTATATTACATAAGTACCAATTATGTTCCATCTAGTATCAATGTCATTCCTCGGAATATTTTTGTCGCCCATTATTTTGTATGCTAATTGTATTGAGGTTTAAGAAGGTTTTTTAGCAGTTTTTTCTATCAAATATTGTATTGGTTGATCAATGATAAAGTTTACTAGATACCTCTCATTATATTTTCTTTAGCTAAGGTTTAAAATACATATAATTCTTTAAATTAATAAATTCAATACTGTGGTCCAAAATCAGATGCATAAATAAATACCGTAAATATAGATATATTGCACAAATTATAGCTCTTTTATCTTTAAAGAGCTGTAATTTATGATACCCCTGTTAATTCTGGATTATAAAAATATAATTTGAATTATATTAAAAAAAAAAATAACACAGAAAGTGCCTTTACTTTGATAGCTTAAGGTGGCTTTAGGCGATCGGATACCAGATAAATCGGGAGTTCCACCTGTAACCTAGAACATATGTAAGTGAAGAGACTTGTGATAAAAAAATACAGTTTGTTACTGTAAAGACATTCATGCATACCTGATTAATAAGCAACCACCGCCAAAATGTTAATACTGCAACAGTGTATATTTCACGTTCAGTCACATATTTGAAGAATGTCATTTCTATTACATGAACTTACGTAGATTGGGAATGAGACCGAGTGTTTCGGATGCCCTGAATGATGACCGAAAAACATAGAAATGGTTTTAATTTTCTTAAAAAGGAATAATCTTTTGAATAAGATCTAAACCCAAAAGTTTGCCATATGTATTAAAAAATTCTAAAATAAATAATTATTTAAACTTATTTAGTAATTATCTAAAGAATTTCAAATTTTGAAATAGAATTATAAAGTGCGAAACGTGGGCGTTGATGCTCACCCCTCCCCAGGCTTCTACACCCAAAAGCCCCAACCAACAATAATAAATATAAAGACATTTTTCTTTTTCATTCCTTTGGTAAAAGTATATACCTACTGGTTATTTTGAAACATGATCTAGATAATGCAAAATTAAGCTTTCTGCAGGAAACACAGATTTCTTTTATTATTTCGTTGGTTAACTGCATTGTTCCAGGTAGATTGACGTTAGTGGTGACAAAGAAGAAATATCGTAAAAACTTCAGTGAGATCTGACGGGCGTATACACAGTAAGAATTTTACTGGACTGGCATACTGGGAAATAAGAAACACTCGATACTTCCCGATTTATCCCATTGAATGTTGCCATTCAATGTGATTAATGTGTACACGAATTGGTTATCTTTTGTTAGATAAATGATGACTTTGTCTTCTAGGCAAAAACAAAGTCATTGTTATCTCTAAAAACTCTTAAATACGAATTTTCATAGGACCAAGTAATAAAAATGTTTTGTTTAAAATTTTCGTCTTAACGCTGTGGTAAGGCTGTATTCCATCGTAAATATTATGAGTCAGGGATTTATATTGCAGGGGCGGCTTTTGTGGTTGAAGTTATTACTCCTTCAAAATGGCAGAGGCAATTTTTATGCTGATGGTAAATGAGGTTAATTAATTATTTTTTATAAATTATACCCTCGGCCCTCAGAGGGAATTATGATAATGGAGAGGGAAAATGAAATGAGATGGGACGTGTTCATGATTAATTTTTGTCCTCCTATAATTAAGCGTGGGCTTCACACAAGCAATTTATCCAGGCTGCAATCAATAACCATCTTAAAGCGCGTTGATTCGATGAAGTCAACAAGTCTTCAATTAATCAATAATAATTAATAACCGAGTCTTTTCGGCTTCTAGGGAAGGATAATATAGGGTTTTATTATATCATAAAAAATTGAATTTGTTCACAAGCCGATGCCAATCTATTTTAAACCATTTTCTAAATATTTATATCCGTGTAAATGTATGAATATACAATTCTAAAAGTTTAAATCATTAAATATCATGAACTATCTTACCCGACAATGCTTTGATACTGCTAGATTAGAGTATGTATTATATACAGATTACAAGATGAAAATTGAAAGTCTGACATCAAGTCGGATAAATTAAACATATATATTATAATTTTTGTCTTAG
Source organism: Halyomorpha halys (assembly GCF_000696795.3). NCBI lineage: Eukaryota > Metazoa > Arthropoda > Insecta > Hemiptera > Pentatomidae > Halyomorpha > Halyomorpha halys. Next base: position 544,965 of record NW_027108122.1, on the reverse strand, counting down.
CTACAAATTCTATGAAACATCTTCAGTATATATCTTAATAATAATTGTCCCATTTCAATTTTTTTTTTGTTTTTGCTTACTAGGGAATTTATCCCCTCATTCAAATAACAGTTTTAATATTAATGATATTTTTTCTTTGTTTAGATAATTTCATAACCTATTATTTTGTCATATATACAAAAATGTATGCATTTTGAGCTATGCGCCAAAAATTTTTAATTTGAAATAAAATAAATTCAGGATTTCAATAGCTAAGAACCTTCTCAACACTTCACTGAACAATAAAATAAAAAGTGAGTAAATCAGTTAAGGACTTACGGAGATCTACAATTACAACTGTAACAAACGAGCATTACAATTTTATTTATTTTTTGTTTGGAATTTCAGACCAGGAATATCTTTAACCACGTGATCTTCTTACTTACATTTATTTTTGTGAAAGCATAGATTACGTTTTATTAACCTTGGTTTCCATAATTGAGCAGCAAACTACCGATTAGAGGTCAAAAACCCTTTTATATATGTATATAAATTATTAATTTTATATATGTATATAAACTTATATATACCTTTTCAGACAATTGACAAGTTTAAGCCTGATTACATATAGCTGCTTTGCTTTAATAGTGGCAAAAAAAAAAGTTTCTTTATTTTGTTTTTGAGGTATTCTATACATTAAACCATAAACTGGACTCAAATTGTTAAAAATCGGAAAGTTTGTTGGACGACTTTAGTAAAAAAAAAAGTCTGTAGTAATCAATTTTGAATACGTCCAATCCTAAATAAAATCATAAGTTTTTTTTATTTTGTCAGATGTACCAGTATTTAATCAAAGCAGCAGTATATGTTTAAGGCTTCTAGGCCCATTTGTTTTTTAATATCCCTAACGCCGTTATTCCTAATATAAACTAAAAAAATTGTGTACATTGAAGCTAAACTCTACTAAAAATAAATGTTTTTTTTTAATTCTAAACCCGTAAAATTAATCTATATACATTCACAACTATTGCACCTTTTTAAAATTAGGGAATGTGCATGAATTATTTTTTCCACATTTTATATTGTCAGGTAAAAAAATCACAACAGTTAAAAATAATTTAATTATGGCTGTGGTAATCTGCAGTTATTGTCCCTACCTTTCTCTTGTAAACGACACAAGTCAGTTAAGGTTGTAGATTTTAGAACAATTAATACGATATTTAGCTGCACAAATCTGCCAACTTTGGAGAACAATGAAATATTTACTTTTCATAAACTTCTAACTTACAATTAATTTTCCTTATTTCTAGTCAATCAAAGCATTGGTATATGCGTAAGGCATAGTGTCCCCAATTTTTTTCAATATATCCATTGCTTACGCCGTTATTCTTAATATAAACTAAAAAAAAATGTGTACATTGAAGCTAAACCGTACTAAAACAGACTGTTCTTAAATTCTAAATCCGTAAAATTAATTTATTTACATTCATATCTATTGCATGTTTTTGCATAACTGAATGAGTATGAATTATTTTTCCAAAATTTATATAGCCAGATAAAAAATCACAACAGTTAAAAATAATTTAAATGATGACTGTCGTAATCTGCAATTATAGACCCTACTTTTCTCCTTAAAACGATAGAGCGATAGTATTAGAGTTGTAGATTGTAGATGAACAATTAATGCGATATTTAGCTGCACAAATCTGCCAACTTCGTACAACACTGAAATATTAACTTTTCATAAACTTTTAACTTACAATTAATTTTTCTTATTATTATTGATTGCATCCTTTAAAAATGACAATTATATATTATTGACTATAAGAAACTTGTTTCAATCCAGTAATGATAATTTGATTATTGTATTCCCGGCTTAGCTCAATACAATATAATTAATTTAAACTCAAATGGAAACGTCATAGACAGTGTATCCCAGCGTGCTTAAAAGCGTTCCATTTTCACTTAGTTAACTTAAATAAACTAAATTAACATTTAATGAGCTTAGCATGAGTCTCTGTTTTCTAAATATGGAGTAATTCTAAGGAAAACATTGGGACATCAGTAAGTCAAATATAATCCTTCCAGTAATTAAATTCCTCACGAATTGTCACTGAGTATCGAATTACTCTTTTAATTAAAATCTTACAAATTATTGTATAATTATAAATAATGCTGGAAAATGTTTAAGAAATTAAATTAATGATAAGTAGGGAGTATATTATTAAATATATTCAGAAAGAATTTATCTATTTCACATTAGGAAAAGGAAGGGTGATATGATTATATTATAATATTATTATTTAATTTATGATGTTCTCTTGAGTTCTTAATACCTATTATAATATACTTAATACTTATTATAATAATAATTAGGAATTTTTTTATTGAAACATGTAATGCACTAGATTCTCAACTCCTTTTTCAATAGTTAATATTTTATTTATTTAATTTTTTGTTAACTGATTTTACATTACCCCTATTTCTTAGTAGAATATAAATAAATTTAGCCGTTGAATACGATAATGATCTCAACAGTTTGTTTATACATTACTTAGAGATCCGATATTCGTCCAGTGAAAACGCAAAACTGTGTTAAGTTTCCTATAGAACACAGAAATCCTTCAAGAATCAAATTTATTTTGTTTACTCTAACATTAAACATGTAAGGCCCTCCAAGCCGACCTGGAATTAAATAAATAATAAAAAAAATTGTTATTTATAATATTGATATTTTCATGCAAAACTCTTGTCTGAATTAAACGTACCCAAAAAAATAAACTAATTTAATTAGAAACCTAACATTTATTCTATAATTTAAGAGTTAAGTGGAAACTAACTGGATTTAATCAGTATTATATTGCTATTGTGAAGACTTGAAAACTCAATTTCAAACTTTATAAACCTGCAATAAATTCAAGTTACTTTGAAAATAACGAATATATAAAGTTGAAAGGACTATTTAGTATATTTGGGTCCATTATTTAACTCTAGACATTAGATTTGACATTTCAGAATTCCAAAATTTTTTATCATTCAAATCTTGAATATTATCATTTAAAGTTAGACTATTCAATTAAATCAGGAAAAAACTGCTAATACTTCAATATTACAACGTAAATTTTATTTTCTAGATTTTAATATAAAAAAAAAAAAAACTAATATCATGTATCGCTTATTTGAGAATAAATTATTATTTTTGTGACATTTGATTATTTGATTTGAATAATGAATAATATTGATGTCATGAATTACAGGAAAATCTGTAAATTTAAATAATTTCATTTCTAAAAATAAAAAAAAAATTCCTTTTTTATTAAAAATTTCAGTTTGTTCTCTTCATAGACGCCTAGCTCACAATTTAGAACAACGTATTTTTTTACTCAAATGTCGCTCAAACTCCTTGTTCCTAAAATCCATCAACCATCTTCTCCTCATTTATCATCCACGGTCAACTATCTCTCATAATTATTAAAAATTTTGTACGAAAAAATAATGCAATTTAGTGCTTGTAACACCATAACTAGCAATTTCGTGCAGTATAAAACTGGTATGAATAGAAGACCCTTTTCATGATTCAAATATCTGTTGAGGTTTAGATGAATATTGCTAGGGAACATATGATGCAATTGCAGAATAATTCGGTCTCCACCCATGACTCATGTGCCTTTTATTATTACTAAAAAAGTGGTCTGTATGGAATAAATTATATTCACGTCTGATTTTTTATCACATTACTAAATATTGGACACCTTTATATATAAATTCTAAAGTTGGCCTATTCTGACTCAAACAACCCTTAGAGGTAGAGATAAAATGAGTCGATATCAAATATATTGTATGATGATTACACAAGTAAATGAGTCCGATATTAAAATAAAATGTAAACAAAAATAACTGTCATAAACTGGACTTGTTCACAAATCAGTTAAATGAAACAGCAGATAAAAATTTTAACATAAGGAACAGGTAAGTTTCCTTCATGAAAGGAGCTTTTAACAATCATAAAAATTATTTATTAATATACCAATCCCATTAAACTTTTAATTCTTAATACTATTCTTTACAAAATCTTTACCTAAGTTTTTATGCCTAGGAAAACTATTAATTAGAAAATCTCAGGTTTTGAAATTGATATTACAAAAATAATAAATAATTCACTCGAAATATTACTTAATAAAATCAAATTTATGGGTTTTTTCACTCAGTGTAATATTATTATTTAAAAGTTAAATTGTTAAACTGTCCTAGTTTAAAAAAATTAAATTTCCTAAACCTTATTTTGAATTTTTTTAAAAAGGTTTTAACAAAGTTAAAAGCAAAAATTAATTAAAAATCTGTGCCCATCTTTCCTCACCAATCCCAGATAATTCTCCGAAGCGACTGAAAAGAAGATGGCCACGTGATCTAATTTAAAACAATTAAACAAACAAGTACACGCTGGTGGTTTTTCCTCAAGAATATTATGTGGACTAAAACGTTTATAATATTTACTGATTATATTTCTTGTTGTAAATTTCAATAAGTATTTTTTAAAAAAATTTTCTAAAACATCTAGTTTCGTGAACACTGTTCTCAGCTGAGCTCTTTTATATAAAAAAAAAAAACATATTCTTTTATTTAATAAGATAATAATATAAAAATTAAAATAGGATAAATTATTAAAAAATTTATCGATTTTTTAAAATTATTCTACTTACTCTTTTTCCCACTTCTTTTGAACAGTTCTTTATTCAAATTTTATATGCCCTTAATATAGGGGAAAAACACTAAAAAGTTTATCATTAATCAAATCACAAATAGTTGAGCATGGAAAGACTTTAATTTTTAATTTATTACTTGTACAAGTTGAGGCATAATTAACCAACAGATTTTACTACTAGTAATTTCAGCCTAACTACAGCACTACTGAGTGAATCATCTAAATCCAAATCTACATGATTAATGATGTTTATAGTTCACCGTTTTACGCTGCCGTTTATAAGATTAGAAATATTACTTATATAATATATTAGAATATATATTCTTAAAACTTCTTTTGGTCATTAAAAAAAAAAAAAATCTAGACTTTCAGGTATGAAGAGTCTAGGTAGGAATGCCATAATAAAAAAGAACTTTGAAGTCCAAGGCTCTCTACTTAATATTGTTAGTACTTAATTTTAATATCCCCCGGTGCAAGCACAACTTGTTCTTTATTGCTTTGGGTCCGTATCAAACCGCCCATTAGCCAACCCCCTTTTGCATTATGGCGTCCAGTCCCTGTAAGTTATTCCCTTTAATAAGGAAATGCTTGAGTAATAACCCAAGGGGTAGAAAAACATTGTAAAGTTCTGCTTGGCAATGCTTGGAAGGCATGAAATGATTTACCCTTCGGTGATTGTTCCCCTATCTTACATCCTTTTCTGAGGGTCTCCTTTTCCTTTTCTTTTCGATTATGTATACTTTTGAAATTTGCGATTTATGAATTCAGCACTTGCATTGGTTATATCAAGGTCCAAAGGGTTTGAGTGATTTCAAAATCTAAAAAAATAGTTTACCTCCAAACATCGTTACTTAACAGCGTTTTTCCATTAGTTTTATTTTTTAATCATTAATTTTTTTTTTAATGAGGTGTAGATAGTTGACCGTAGATTAATGCTTGAAGAAGTTTGTCGGGGGGTGCGGTCAGCAAAGAAAAACATAAATAAACAAAACCATATTTATTTATTTTATGCCGACGTTTCGACCTGAGTTTCAGGTCTTCATCAGGGGTTGTGGCGTAGAGGGAAGATTGGTATATTTGGGTCACCAATCTTCCCTCTACGCCACAACCCCTGATGAAGACCTGAAACTCAGGTCGAAACGTCGGCATAAAATAAATAAATATGGTTTTGTTTATTTATGTTGTTCTTTGCTGACCGCACCCCCCGACAAACTTCTTCAATAATTATTTTTTTAATTTTTCTTCTCACTCTAATCCAATTTTTATTATCTATTTATAACCATTCGAAACAAATTAAGTGTCTTAGATATTCTATTGTAGATGGAGGGGGGAAATAAATCCGACATGTTGAATCTCATGTTTTGAAAATATAATATATATATATAAGATAACCTAAGGTAAGGTTTGCTCAGGTTTCCCCAAATGTACCCCTTTCTTTTTTTTTTTTTTTTTTTTGTAGGGAAACCTTACCTTCATTTCAAAACCGATTCAGTCCTTCCCTGAACCTGAAGATGGTAGTATCATAATATAGAACACACAGTTGTTTAGAATTGTAAATAATGTTTGTATTAAACCATATTTTGATTGCTATATTTATTAGTCAGAGATTGCACTATGTACTTGTAGTTTTGTGGCAATTATTAGAAGGGAATGTATGTTTTAAAAAACTGTTACTAATTATAGGGCATGACTATACAAACAATAAAGCTGCGAAACGTCGCCAAAAGGTATTACAAAGTAGTACTCGTATTATTGACTGATCCTCATGACCCTAAAATATATATGTACTTACGGCAGTTGAGAAAAAAGTTCTATGTATATTTATTCCTGAAAATTCTAAAGAAGTATAAGTACGTTCCAGAGAACCAACATCAATCTTGGCTGAGTTTACTTATTAATGGCTTATAGCACTCTGATATCAAAGAGGAGAAAATACCTCTCCTTTTTATTGCACTAGTATTTCTTTAATTTTTTTATTACCTTTTTTTTGCTGGCTCTACGATATCCATTGATCCATCCATCCACATTGTTATCTTCAAATTTAATTCAGTCATTATGCGTTCATAACGTTTACGCGTTCCGTTAGTGCTCTTGAACCTATCCAACAAATTGTTTTAAATTCTATTTATTAGTTTTTAAACTAAATTAACTAAACTTTATTTTACTTCAGAAATTAAAATGTTTATTTTATAATGGTTGGTCAAATTGTTACCACTTTCATTAAAATGAGCTAATTTAGCAGGGTTTCTTGTTTTTCACGTATTTTTCCGCAAAACAAAATTAATTTATTACTTAATTTTATATTCATTAATTTGTTTCTGTAATTCTCCTCGTATCTAATCCTTAGTATCCCAAATCCTTCGTGAAATCTTAATGCTTCTTACCTTGTCACCAACAATAAGCACCTTGATGTTCAATATGTAGCCGAATTCGCCAGAACCTCCAACCTATCAATCTCCTTAACCTACCTAAACTGCTAGTTTCCAACCACTCTATTCTTGATAAACCTCCGAGGCACCTGAAAAGTCTCGAGACTTTTAAATGTACGAATGTCCAATAGGAGTGCTCAACTCCACAAGTCTGATCATATCATTTTACGATTTACTTGTAATTTGTATTTTAGTTGAAATGCAGTAGTACATAGCAAGAAACAAAGAACGAAAAATTAGTTGTTTTTTTTTTGGAATTTATTGAAAACCGAATAGTTGTGGTATACAAAACTAATCTGAAAACTATGCTAGCTAAATTTATTTTTAAATAAAAATTATAGAGCGAAAAAAGAGTAATGTCAATGTAGTGCAAATGTGTGGCCGGGGATTTATTTTCTGGCAATCATTGTAGTTCGTGTTGCTCATACGTTTTTTGCGTGAAGAAATTATTCGGTAGTACGTTCCACCTACCCTGGTCATGATTTTCCATTTCTAGATGGAGCTTTCACACGGAGACCCTTGCTTTATTACACTTCATACCTAAACAGTGTGTATCACACATGTTTCTCACGGTTAAACGAAATTTGCAACTTATCAAGAACACTGGGCAATGTTATATAGGAGTATCCGTCCATTTTGGATTTAGGAACAACACTGACGCTAAAACAGCCTTAAACCTTAAATTAATAATTATAGCTTTAATTATACTATCAGGACTCAATATGGTAATGCTTAAGATAAAAAATTAAAAGTGCTGGTTTCTGCAATAACTTGTGAGACTAAACTGTCGCTTATACTTTATCACTAGCTATAAATAAAACGGTTTTTCCTCTCTAAACCCCCCCCCCCCCCAACCATTACTCAAGTGTACGAGTAATATGTGAGAGTGAGGAATTCATAGTAACTATGAAAAAAAGTAATCATTAAAACATTTAAATTTAGTTTTCTTATTTTTTAAATATATCTATGGCTTACTTAGCAGTAGTGCTAATATTTCCACTAAATCTAAATGTTTTAATGATTACTTTTTTTCACAGTTACTATGAATTGCTCACTTTTTTTCGGTTGGATCTAGAGACGTAGTAGTTTAATTAGATCGGTTTAATCAGCCTTCTCAAAGCCTGTCTGTCTAAGGCTACTGCTTTCCAGTTTCCTGCATGCACCTCTTTCCCATCTTTGTTACCCTGTCTGTTCATCTGGTTTTTGGCCTTCCACATGATCTCTTGCCAACTATATTGGCTAACTATTCGTTTTTGTGTAGAGACGTCCTGATGGATTGCTTCCAGCCACATGTCCCATCCATGTTAACCTCTTTCCCTTCAAATGAGGAGATATTGTCTGACCAGTCTCTGCAACCAGTTTACTGTATATTATATAATATAGTATATTATATTTGCACAGTCATTTGTAATGTTAAAATTACAAATAACTTCTAATGAACACCTAACTATTGTACAAGTACACGCTCCTACAATGGAAGACTCAACAGAAGCAAAGGAAAAAATACTATGAACAATTGGGGTTTTTAGTTTCTAGTTTTAAAAGAAAAAACAATTGGATTGTTGTGATGGAAGATTTGAATTTCAGAAGTGGAGTCAAACTAGATGGCGAAGTCCGTAACGATTTCTCAGAATATATTGAGAAATGCATGACTGTTGCATGTAGAGAAGAACATACTCCGTTTACTGTACAGGAAAAACATAACCTCATCTCTAAAGATATTGATGATACAATTACACAGGCTCCTAGCATCGTTAGAAATAAAATAAGTAAAAATGTGGACCACATTCAGACTGTAAACCAAGTCATCGAGAAAGCAAATTAATATTACTTCTCTCTAAATCTTTGTTTCCTTGACTTTGGGAAGGCTTTTGACGGCATTATACATTCAGAAATATTTAAGGCACTGAGATCAATAGCAATAGAGGACAAATATATTAAGATAATAACAGAGCTTTATAAGGAGATGGCAGCATATATTATTACTGAAAGGAAAGCGCAAAGCTTTGATGTTGAGAGCAGTGTGCGACAGGATGATCCGCTATCCCCAATTTTGTTTGTTCTTGTGTTGGAGATAGTGTTTTGGCGTTGGATGGTAAGATGTAGGCATTAAAATAAATGGAAAATGGCTGCGCAACCAACGTTTTACGGACGATATTGTGTGCAATGGGCATGGAACAACTGAAGGAAATGATGAAACCGCTTCTGGGATTGTGTGAAGAGGTATCCAAACTACCTTAAGGCGAAAATTATGACAAATGGCGTTGAAGAGGAGTGTAAAATTAACAACCATAATTTGGCATACGTGGAGGAGTATATTTATCTGAGTAAGTTAATATTCAAGGATAGAGGAGCAAAGGAGGTCCAGAGGAGATTGGCACTTGGTTGGAAAAAGTTTGGATCCCTCAGGCACATCATGAAGGGAAAAATAAGTATTGACCTGTGTTAAATGAAAAAAAAAACAAAATACAAGCAATTTAAGGTAAAATTAACAGATAATTAAAATAAAAAAACATTTCAAAACAATTGTTATGTTTATAAAGTCTGTAACAAAGAATTAATAATAACAATATAAGGAAATATTCATGTAGGTGGACTGGAAACAAGTTACTAATAAATATAGCAAGATGTGATTGAAGTTCTCAATATAGATCTAGACAAATAAATTGTAGGAGACTACTCATAAAAATTAGTTATAAATATAGTAAAGGAGGAAGGAACAGCATAACAATTGTTTTGAAATGTTTTTTATATTACGTTCTGTTAATTTTAGAATGTTTCTATCTTGTTTTTTCATTTAGCCCGGACGTAGCTCTACAAAGTGGGGTTGAACTTTGGATTACAATAAATAGTTTTCTTTTACTATTTTGATACCTTTATTGACCGCCGCCCGGACTATTTTCCTACAATCTACTACATACGGTCAACTATCTTCTTCCAATTCAATGAGAATTTCTTAATTTTTCACAATCGCGAAACTTCTCCTTACCTTGTTTTTAATGATTAATTAGGCTAAAGAAAAAATCTCTATACTTCTCGTACTGTGTTTCTGACGATGGATTATTTTCATAACAACCATGGAAATAAGAAAACATTTATTTTTTACTTTAGTTCATTTTAATATTATTTCGTGTTCTATATTTATTCATTGTTCACTCCCGTGGACAATAAGAAATCTTTACTTATTTCTAATAAACCAAATTAAAGGTAATTTACTACAAGCTTTTAAGTCCAATTATGTCAATCAAGATAGGATCAAGCTAATGTTAAATATTAGGAAGCGCAGTGGCCATGGGGTAAAGCAAGTTACTACTAACTTTAAGGACTCGAGTTCGAATCCGGCTGGGCAGAAAATATTTTTCTGTTACACTGTTAGTCGTGGGTCAACTCCTGTGGGTTCTTGGAGCCCTCCTGGGGTCCATCCAGACTCCTAAATTGGGTACCCTTATTTGGGGAAAAATCTGGTGGTCAAGCGTGATTCAGACCAAATCACCTCCTTGCACAACCGTTGGTCTAGTAACAGTACTTCTTTGCAAAGTACTGAACTCCTGACCCTTCATAGATTGTAGCGGTACAGATATAAATTTTAAATGTTAAAGATCACTTGATCCTACTATGGCGAGTTTAATCAACCTATTTAGAGCTCTTTAAAGAAATTATAAACAAGTATATAATCGATGATATAAATTGGAACCTCCGGTTTGACGATTTTAGTAAAAAAAGTTGATGTCACATTCAACTTATGTACCTACTTTAAATATGTAATTTCATATTTTTTTAAAAGTAATTCTGATAATCCTGAACTCAACAATGAATAAGCCGATAGAATGTAAATTAGCTACCTAGAATGTTCGAAGAGAGAAAAGCCACGAGAATTGATGCAGTGAACTAAATATATTGACGATAACTATCTAAAGTTTTCTCGCATGGCCAGAAGTTTTAATGGAATTTTAAACTTACTGGCTTTAAGTTATGGGCATATTATTTCGGTTCGGAACTTACTCCATAGCAAACACCGGGCGAGAGAACTTGTTGAAGCCGACTAACAACAACACTAAATATTTTCTACCGGCTAAGTAGCTCACATAGACGGAATTAATTAACACTTGATTGGATGCTGCGGTCAGTAACACTATCAATTTCTGTCCGACAACTTCATCAGCCAATTAACTTGGCTCCGGTATAATTTTAGGCACTTCAGCAACAAGACATGACATTATTATCAAATCCAGCACCAGGAATTAATTTGCAAGTGAAATATCTAGTTTGATATATTTATCATCAGGAGAAAAAGTGTTGTGTTATTCTCTTAAATAACGTCGCATATTTTTTAGAACCTCCGAAAACGTCATTGAACTTAAGGCATTATAGTAGCATTTTTTGATAATAGCAGCCTTTTTGATTTCAGCCTTCATAATGGTATTTCTTTTCATAACTTGCTAATAAATTGAATTATTAAAAAAAAAATAATATAAAAAATCGTTTACTTTAAGTGGCTTTTCGGGTTGATGGATTTCATCGAGAAAGTTGCTCTCACATCCCAGGGATATACCCATCTTAAATATAAACAGATTATGTTTCGGGTAGCTGAAGCTCAACTGCAATACTAAAGTGATATGTTACAGAATGGCTATGTAATTGATAACTTATTACATAAACTGTTGCTTAAGTATAATTATTATAATGTTCGGAGGTTTAACAATTGTATATGTTGAATAGACTTACTTGATAATATATAGTTTATACGAATAAGCTTATATTTGGATTAAAGAAAAGAACAATATCTAATGTGAGAGCTCTCGAAAGGGTAAAGTAATCTTTGTTCATTCCGGCTGATTCTTTTGAGTAATATTGCATGCAATAAATGATATGACCTAAATATATTAAAGCAGACATAAGGATTTGTTTCTTCCTTTCCTCATATGTTATGTAGTCATATTATTCTGTTCCTTTAATGTCTCATATTATTATGATATTAAAACATCTTTTATTCTGTTTCTAACCTTATCTTTATTTATCCTTTTGTTATTTATACATTTCTTTTTTAGTTCGTTCACATCTATATCTCTTAAAATATCGTAATTTTTTTCACTTCAAGTTTATTTTCATCTTCATTGTTTCTTTATTCATCTTGCATTATTTTACCTGTTATTGATTTTATGATTTATTAATTTTGTTATTCTTATTTCTTTCTTCATATATATCATTTTTTCATAGTAAATATGAGAGAAAGGCCACTGGATGTCATTTTAAGTCCAGTTCATTACCATTCGGATTATGTTTGGGTGTTTTGTAGATGTCTGATGTATATATAATTATTTCATTTCGACATCCGCTCATCTCGGCGCACGTAAAGTGGTTTTTAGGAGTCTTGACATTTTCATGAACACACAATAATTTTTTCTTGGATATATTTAAACACTTATACAGTTTTTTCGAGGATATAAGTTTGACTTTCTCTGAGTAAGAGAGTTGAAAATTTGTATGTAATATTTTAAGTCTAATCTTAACTATCTTAATTCTCCTTTTCCCGTTTTAAGTAAATATTCCAAAAGTGATATAGGACTGTCGCTTCCTAGGCGTTTTATCGTAGTGGGTCCGATCAGGAGGGATTGCACTTTAATAATTTTTATGTTATGACTTCTTCTTGTGAGATTGCAACACGTCGTACATCGACTGATAAAATTGCTATGAGGCGACTGATATAATTTAAAGGTGAGATAAGTAAGGCCACGGAGGAATCAAGAGGATGGTTTCATGCCGTTTTCCAATTTTAGACGCTTTTTAAATATTGCTCGATTTAACTATCTTAAGTCTCCTCTTTTCATTTTAAGTAAATATTCTGATGGGATAGGGAAACGTGAAAAAAAATATGTAAATTAAGTTAGTTAATGTAAAGTACGGTATATGGGTTTCAATTCTTTCACATCTGATTTTTTTCGCGTTTTGGCTGTAATTAATGCCTCACGAAAACTACAGCCCTTCCAAATTGAGCTCAAAAGCTTTTTGAGAAAGTATTTCAATAATAAAGGAATTGTCAAATTTTGTTTCTTTTTTCATCTCATTAATTTTAGTCCTTTGTTCTTTCTTTTGTGCAGGATAGTAGGTCTTTTTTTTGTTTAGATAGCGTCCACCCTAAGATTAAGATCTTCTTTTTAATGATCACCTTTTGTTTTCATTTCTCGAAATTGGATTTTTATTGATTTCTGCCTATAAATTATTTTTTTGCTTGTGTTACTTTTTAGACTCAACATCATGCTTTATTCAATCTTCAAAATGTCTTTTACAAGTTCTGAATAATATTATATGTTTCTTTATAATCTTTTTGATTTTACTATCAGATCCTGTTCTTATCTTTATAGTAGTGGATGCATCTAAGCTTTAAAATATCTACCTCTTTCATTTATTCTTTTTAAATTTCACCGTCTAAAAGAACAACAAAGCGTTAACAGTTACAACATTATGTTCGTCCACTACAATCGCTTAATAAATGTAAGTAGATGAAAAGGCACATTTAACTAATTGGCTTGTGTAAATATTCCGTTGGTCTAGCAAAAGAACCAAAGAGTCTCGAAAAATTAATCAACGCAGGTTACCAGGAAACCTATTGAAAGTCTAAACTTTTTTCCGTGAATAGAACTCTCATATCTTTCTTGTTTTCAAATTCTGTGATATTCATCTTGTTTTCGAAGCCCAAGAGAAAATAAACCGTTTCCCTTTTTTTAATCCTCTTTTTTCTCTGTTAATGAGTACGAAATCGTAATGCACCGAATAGCAACTTGTTTTTGTGGATGACATAAAAAAAACAATATTTCTGAATTTTAATTGGAAATTATTCTAGAAATGAAAATTAGGGGTATATTGCCATAATTTTATCTTACACCACATGTCACTTGCCATAATTTAATACCATGATAATTCTCCCGAAAAAACAAATTTTCTAAAATCTATGGATTAAGGTAGCTCTAAAAAGTTTGCAGAAGCTAAAAACTTGAATTATCAAAAAAGGCTTTCTACGGCTAAGAATATTTTGTAAATTTAATTGATTTATTTACAATCATATTTTATGATTATCTATTTTTTTTTACGGTGTGTATAATTTGTTTTGTTAGTTACTAAGATGATGGATTTTATAAAATAACAAAAACCATTTCTGAAATTGAAATGGCTGCTTAGAGGTAGGAAGAAATCCCACCGTATCATTGTTAATGTATGAAAATGTATTTTCATGGTGTGATACGCATGATAAATTTTAGTAAGGGTAGGATATATTTCTGACACCTGCTCCTACACACGGTTAATTCATTAGCAGGGCTTACTGAAAATGTAAACCTAGCTGATAAATAGCCCTCGTCTTGTGTGAGATTAATGTTTTTTTGGGCACAATTTTTAATGTCACTGCCAGCCGGAGAGAAATCATTCTTGACGCTCAGCGTTTCCAAATGGATCCTGGTGCTACATGTTTATAAATTAATACAAAACATTTTTGAGGTTTGTATAGTTTTTTTTTCTTTTTGTTTAAACTATTTGTGTGTTATCATTTTGTGATTATGGAGTGTGTGGTATTACGTAGATTTTTTCAGTTCATTAGGTTTTGCTGACGACTAGATATAAATTATTGGTTAAACATATAAATTAATTACTGTTTTTATATAATATTTACATTTTATTGAGATTAGTTATTATTGTTTAAATAAATAAATTTTATCCAATTTCAGTCTCAAAACAATTTTTATTTCCTTATAAGTCCGACGTTACGGCCCTTTTAAACATCCTCAATATAATACAATTTTAGAATTACATTATTTAAAAAAAAAAAACTTTATGCAGGCTATTCAGCTCAGGTTATTAATTTTAGTCCACAATTAAACTATTTTGTCAATTCTTCACATAAAATTAGAAATTAAAACTTTTAATCAAAGTTGACCTTCTATTACAAGATAATTAAAATTTTTGATATTAACAATAATTAGTAAATGTGATTAAAATTTTTAATTTAATGCGGAGCATTGACAAAATGTGGTAATTGTGGACTAAAATTAATGACCTTAGGACAATAGCATAAAGTTGTTTTTCTTAAAATGATGTAGTTCTAAAATTGTATTAAGATTGCCCTGAGGATGACCGAATTTCTTATTATGTATTACGTATAAAAGTACTAGTCACTTATCCACATCCTTATCCATTTATTCTTGTTATTTAGAAGTCACAAATGGAGGCTTTTGGACTGTAGATTAACCCAGTATCATATTTTACAGTTTTTTATTTTTATTTGTCTGATATCTGTAGAACAGATTCGTTATCTTGGACTACATCTTGACAAACGACTAACCTGGAATCCTCACACAAGACTGAAAAGACAGGAAACTGCACGCAGATTCCGACTGTTACAGCACTTACTAGACAAACGGTCTAAACTTCCAACTCATTACAAAAGACTGATCTACATGACTGTAATAAGGCCCATCTGGACATACGGAGTTGAGCTTTGGGGCTCCACTAAACCTTCGAATTCCTCTCGTATCCAATTCAAAATCCTCAATGCTCCTTATTTTATTACTAATAAAACCATCTATAAAGACCTAAATGTTCCTTATGTAACCGATCTAGCCTGAACCCGACATTATTCCTTTCATAATAAACTCCCTAACCACCCAAACCCACTACTTTCTAAGCTTGCTTCCTCTTCCATTCCTGGCAATCCTCCGAGGCGCCTGAAAAGAAGATGGCCTCGTTACCTTATATTGTAAACTGTTTTTGGAGTTCTACTACTGGGTAGTTTCTCTACATCCTGTATCATATCATTATGTCATTATGATCAAATTTACTTGTTGTATTTTTTATACAGTTGTAAATATCAATAAATAAATTTAAAAAAAAATTGTCTGATGTATGTCTGACATTTGTTTGTGCTTATAAAAAATATTTATACTAATTCACTGGTTACAAGCCATAAGCGAATTTATAACGATTAATTCTATAAAATTCAGAATTAAAACTAACTCTTTATTTTAGTGTGATTTTATGATGTATTTATTTTTTAAAGATTTTATTATATGAACCAGTGTTGTAGAGGACCCTCCTATTGGCAGTGGATTAAGCCAATCTTCGATCTCTCCTCAAACCTTACCACGTCACTGTGGAGATGTTCGCAGGGATCCCAGTAAGTGTCTTGGCGTTCCTGCAAATCATTGCATCGATGCCCACTGATATCTCAGTTCGCAATTTTGTGAGGGGAGCAGTTTAGAGCAGGTGAAACAGGGAAGCAAATAATAATTGACAATGTTAACGTTCTGCTCGGGCTTGAGCAAGCGAGGGGTGACAAACTTCTACAAATTTTCATTCAACTTATTCACCATTCCTTCGTTGAACTGTAGCTCTCCCACGAATGTGCGTCCTAAATATTTTATATTAATATCTTCTTTCATTGTTTTGATACCATCTGCATTCTTAAGGGAGAGCTTTGTTGCTTCCAGCTTTCCTTTATTTATGAGGATGTCCATACTCCACGCCGCACTTTGATTTGACTTGTTCAATGAGCACATTAATCCTAAATTTATTTGTAGATAGAAGAGATGAAATCACATTTTTGGGATCCAGTGACTCACCTCTCACTCCCTCTTACAATGTGATTGTGGCAAACATTGTCAAAGGCACCAACAAAGTCAAAAAATAGCACCGCGCAATCACTTTTCTAATTTTTTGCATCCTTTACTATCCGCGTTGATAATTCTTGGGTTCCCGCAAGATATGTTATAAAACCCCTCCGGTTCCTGTAGCAGGTCACCTTCTTAGTTCATCGTCCAGAACCTTCTATATAATTCGGTGCCCCATGAAATATATTGTATATAGGCCTCTAGAAAGATATATTATTGATATCTCCTTTTCTTTTATATATCAAGATCATCCACCCTCATCGAAGTGGTGCCGGGGCCTATGTGTCTAAAGAGGTAGATTTGATTGTTTGTTTAATGGTTTCAGTTTCTATTAAAATTAAATTTGGCATTTAAAATCAAACAGTTTTCATAATCCGTCTGCTTAAGGAGGCTTTCGCTCTCAAAAAACGGTCCTATAAATTTGGTTAATTTGAAAGATCATTGCCTACAAGATGTTTGGTTGTTTCATGATGTTTTGCATGCATATATGTATTTATTTTTATTCAACTGTGTAACCTTTCTTCTCTTTCATAACATTGTCTCCCTTTTCATTTATCAATGATCATCGGTACTTATTATGGATTACACCTTGTTCGGCTTAGAAAGGGTTCCGTTAGATTAAGTCAACAATATATTACAACTTCAGTTATAGGGGATCCTCTGGTGTATCGTTATCATAAATTGAGTAGTTGATTGTCATGAAAAAATCAATTACACTACCATGTATATTACAAGGCAAGCCCAACTACTTAATTTTTTTACAATACCTGAATTGATTTTAGCTAGCTGTATTAGCTAATTGCTTTTTTGTTCTGTTATAGACTTCTATTCTATTATAAATAAGCTATTTTTCTTTTCAGATTGGTGATGCTGTGAACATAATATTACACTAAGGTATCGTATTTTTTTAGTTATTACTGTCATGTTATTAGTTTGTACATAATCCTGTATCTTTACAAATGTTTAATTTTTACATTGTTAGGCTTGATTCTATGAACATGATTTTTTCATCAAGATATTCTCTTGTATTAATCCCATTTAGGTTCACATTCTAAGTACTGAATCGAATGTTAACGTAAGTTTGGTCGTAGGAGTAACGTAAAAGTAGCTACATAGTTTTTATCACTGCCTATCTAAAAAAAAACATCAATCATAACCTTCTTACGTAACACAGGGATAATGTGAAAATCTTTTAAAAGCTACATAAAAAATACTATTGAAGATTCTAAATCACTGGAAATTCTATAATTTACATATATGGATTTCACCCGAAAAATCGTACAGTTACTTTACACCTAAAAAATCGTTGTTTTCAACACAGAAAATAAGGAACCTTATTCTTTTACCTTATCAAAATCGAGTTATCAATCCATAATGCAGGATAGCATAAATAATTAAGATTGTCAGGTGGCAGCACAGGAAACAAGCTAAAATTTGTAATATAATAAAATTGTTTGTACTTGAGAATAATCCCTATATTTAGGGGGAGAACTCCGAAACGTTGGTATTTTATTTATTAAAAAATAATATATGAAAAGTACTCATCACTGAAGGTTCACATTGTATCAGTTCTATACACAGCCCATTCTGGCTATAGCTTACATTTACTCATTAATTAACATATTTATTTTTTTAAATTTTTAATTAGATCATTATTACAAATTTAACCTATCAATGGCAGCATAATATCTCAACAAATCTATATAGATATGACTATGAAAACATGATTCCTTTAGTGGAATAAAATGTTAACATTTATCATAAAAATAATATTACCTTCATTGAATTATGACAAATTGTCTTTAAACTTTGCAATATACCTTGCTCTACTCTAATGGCAGGCGAGTCGAGTCAGCTGCAGACACAAATTTATCTTTGTCCCTCCATTCACATTCCAGTTGATAACAGTAAAATTACGAAATGCCAGCGTCAATGAAGCTTGGTCACTCACTCATTTTATTATTTGATAAATATTTGAGTAGGTTATTCTTCAGCAAATATTGTCTTATAACTCCTAGAAATTCCAAAACTTAGTTCATTTCCAAATTGGGGTATTGCTTTTATTTTATAATAACAGTGTTGTCAAAACAATAATCCATTTTATAGAAACTCTTAAAAAAATTGTACTGCCCATTGAAAATGTATAACATAATGAGGAGTGGTATTAGATAATATAATAGTAAAGGGGTAATATAAAGTAATAGTATATCAAGGGACAAATGTTTAAATTGGATTTAAAAAATGGAATTATATAATGATAAATGGTTTGTCATAAAATATGGATTACATTATAAATTATTACCTAGTATTTCTAAATATTTGGATAATGCATGTCGTGGTGTGTCTTCGCCGTGGGTGACGTCTTAGCCATGTAATTCCATCTCTGAAAAGCCCTCTTGCTCCCCTAGCTCGGTCTTTATCCTGTGTTCTGTACTCCCCAGTTTCTCTCTCATTCGTATAGGCGTTACTTTTTCTAAATCTTATTTCTCAATTGCTATCATTAGCAACGCACAAGAAGATTACAGGGCAACAACAAGGCTACAAATGTTGTGTATAAACTATAATTGAACTGGATACCGACAAACAGGCTATACCTGTTTAACAGATTTGCTCAGAAAGGTCCCTTCCATATTTATCCATTAACCAGCTGCGAAAAGTGTCTCTGTGTTGACAGATATCCTACCCGGGACATGTATCGGCACATATGGCAAAGACTTAAATAATATCGCAAGGGTTATTACATATCACTATTCAATCGTACATCACGAAATCTTGCCCACACTTCAGGATTTCATAATGGCTTTTTGTTGGCCCATTTCTTTTAAAAGCTTTCTTGCCCAAATTATATAGCTGCGAACTCTTGAGCCTTACAAATTGGTGTCATGAATCACGTAGTTATATAGGAGACGAGCTATTTGGGGGGCAGTGGTGCTATATCAGAATTAGGAAGGACTTGATTTAGAAATAGTGAAAGAACGTGGGAAGGAAAACATTAAATAAAGCGGAGGGGCCGAAGCGCGGTTCCTCCGAGCCAATTATCTGTCAATTGCTCTTGGCTCTCCAAAGGGGAAAAAGTTGACCCACTTTGTAGTCGGCCTAACGCACTTCACTACCGTTTATTCCCATCATTTCCACAACGAGTCGTAACCACAATTAGACTTTATCGACATTACCTATAGTTAAAACTAGATGAAAAAAATATTATTTTTTTCATCCTTAGTCTAAGAAGGAAATGAATATTAACAAAAAAAAGATGATAAATGATAAATATTAACAAAAACTAATGACACTGGCAAATTATAATAAAGAGATAACGTAACATCCTTGGCGTTTACTCGTAAACTTTTATTTAAAATTGTCAATCAAAAATTAAAATTTATGATAAAATCTACCATGGTCATAGGTGTAATTGGTGATAATCTAAAACACATTCACTATAACTATGCAGTCTTATCATCTATGAAATTAAATTAAAAAAATGTGTTATAATAAAAAAAATATTTCGTGAAAAGGTTATTATAGAAAATATTAAACTATTATTTATTGATAGATAACTAACTCAAACATATGCAAGGTTAGCAATGCTATATCCTATCCTAAACAGAAATTCCAAACTAAAACCAGAATGAACTGTTCTTATATTTAAAACAATTGTCAGGCCACTGCTGATGTACTGCTGTGAAGTGTGGGGAACGGCATCCTTCACGAAAAAGAAAAAAACTACAATCTTTTCAAAATAAAGTCCAAAGAATCGCAGTTAATGTTCCTTGGTTCATTAGAAATAGCCAATAGCATCGCGAATTACAGATGGAGTCAATAGAGTATTACATCAAAAAACGGTTAAAGAAGTTCCACTCCCAGTTGCCGACAGTTAAAGGAGCAGTGACCTACAACCTGGGAAACCCAACCTCAACCCGAATACTGAAGTCCAGACTGCTGCAGGACATTCTGTCATAAATTTTAATAAATATAAAATTAATTCATAGTTACACTACCTCTATTTTACTTATTATTATTACTCATTTTATATATTCATTTTTTTTTCTCTTTTCTTCTCTCGTCCCTTTTTCAAATTAACTTGTTTCGTTTTACTATTAGAGGGG
Organism: Halyomorpha halys; assembly: GCF_000696795.3. Classification (NCBI taxonomy): domain Eukaryota; kingdom Metazoa; phylum Arthropoda; class Insecta; order Hemiptera; family Pentatomidae; genus Halyomorpha; species Halyomorpha halys. The sequence continues at coordinate 524,096 of NW_027108122.1, read as the reverse complement.
AATTGTTTGTTTTATTTAAGTGTAACAATATCATTATTTTTTGTCATTAAATTTACTTTCCTCTTTTATTAAGAAGCATTATTCTTATTTATTAATTTTTATTTTTTTTAATAAGAACATTGTATATAGTCAGGGGTGTCTATTGTACGAGACTATATCCCCCCATAACCAACTGTTAACAAATATATATATAATATAACGGTTATATCAACCATGTAAGGCCCACTAGGCCGATCTGGTATAAAATAAAAAAAAAAAAAATATTGATAGACACAGTTGTGGGCAATAGGTAATAGTGATGAATGATCTAAAATAAAATAAAATAAATAAATGAATGAAAAAAAAATTCTCTTAAAATATATACCGAAACTCTCTTAACACAAGGATAAACAAAATGAACATAATCAAACTATGTGTATGAAAAATAAAATAATATAGTCTCTAGTCACATTTACACTCTAATATTTTTTTTTTCTGACCTCTTAGAAAAATTAAGACAATAAATTAATTATATACATAGAGATAAGTGTATATATAAAGGTGAGTTACATCTTGGATTGCCAGTGTGGCATTATAAGATAAGCTGCCGGGTCCGCTGAAGGCGGTGTCATCAATGATGGCATGAGTCTGCCGTGAGCGTACTAGGAATAGGGAGGAGCTATTCCGGCTGGCGTACACTCACACTCTAATATATAATTATATTAATATTATAAACAAAATTGAAACAAATATGCATGAATCAACTAACAAGTTCAAAACAAGTAAATTATCAGTTGTGTTATTCTGTGATATTATAACCTTTTGATAAATCGTAATCTTGATCATCGTTTTTGTTTAAATTATAAATTAATCCTGAGCTGGATGTGTTAATAAATGTTTGCTCATTATGCTACCTGGGGCCATATAATTCCTGAGGCTGCTATATCGGCCCCTAGCGGCCTGCTAACAAAGCACTAATCCCACTCCCCTACCGCAGCACAATGAATTCTCTTAATTAAGCCATACTCGTGTTTTGTTTTATTTTATTTTCAAAAACAATTATCATAATTTCTAATTAACTGATAGAGAGTTTCAAAGTGGTTGAATCCTGTGAGAATTAGTTTATTTGTCTCTCTACAATGTTGATACATATTTAATTCTCATTTGGCTATTTAATTCCAATTGTAATTGGTGTACAACAGTCTGAAAAATAAAGCAGAAAGAAGATATAAATGTTTTTATTTTGTTCATTATTATTATTATTATATTTTTTCACAATGTGAGCGGGGAGCTCAGTGGGAAGGCACTGTGTAACTAAGTCCTAGTGCCCGGATTCGAACCCGGCTGTGGTAGATAATTATTTTCTATTTCACTGTCCAGCTATGTGGGTTTGGGAGCCCTCTGGGGCCAACCTAGCTTCATGAAGTAGGTAATGGGTATAAATCTGGCGGTCGAGAGTGGTTTTGGCTAAATCACTGCCTTGCACAACCGTTGGTCTAGTAACAATACTCCCTTACCTCTGACCCTTCATGGGTTATAGGGGTACAGATTTAATTAATTGTTTACAATTCTTATTCTTATTATTTATATTTTTACATATTAAAAAACATAAATAACAGCTTTTTAGCTATTAATCAAGCAAGTCAGTGAATCTGCACTAAACAGTCAAAAAAACTTGAATAAAATTTTGCTCATTAATAATGTAATATTACATGTCATAAAAAATAGTAACCACACAAATGAAAACTTTTACAATGATAAACTGTTTTTTAATTACGATATTTTACCTTTAACAGTAGTCACTTTCTATAGACTTTGTTATAAAACTCGTGTTTCTTTATCTGAACCATAATAAAATTAAATTTATTTTGCGAACGTCAACTTACGATTTTTTTTCCGGAACTTCTGATATCGACAGGAATTTGTGGTTTGTATCCTCCTAGAAATGTTTCATAAAAATCTAGGAGACATACTTAGGATCCACTGCTTGTTCATCCTTGCCTGAGTATTGTATAATCCTGTATACCAATGAATGGAGCTATTGGAAATACCTAGCCTCCACTTAGGGAACACGGAAATTTCACCGATCCCTGCACTAATCCCTAATGCCCGCTACAGAGTAGCCATCAGTTGCATAGCTTGGGGCTTATTTACTCCAGCATTTCGCACCCAGTTCTAGAAAAAGCAGATAAATGGTCAGTTCGTGTTAGCTCGCCCTTTTTCCCAGATGCAATTTCTGCCATCATCTGTTATTCTCGTTTGACAAGAATGTTTTTCAGATCAGATGTAAAAACGCTGTTGCGACTTTTTATAAACTTGTAGCACAATTTTGATTTTAAAATATTTACTACTGGTATGTTTTAACTTTTTACATATTTTATCAGAGAAGTTTGGATTTTTATACCCTTTTATCTCCTTGTTACTTTTTAACATTTATCCGAAAGCTGATGATTTGATATAGTTGATGTCCCGGGCTCTTTAGGATATAAGAATTATCAATTATTATCAGCATAAAACAATTTACTAGTTAAAATCATCATTTAATTAATATTTAATATATGGCAAACCTTTATTATGAGAACCATGAATTAATTCTTCAAAGTATACTTTTTTAAAAGTTTATTTGTCGGATTTACACATTCGCGTTTTATGGGAATTTTTTTTTAATGGTTTCTATGTGATCGTCGAAAGCTGCAAGACGCCAGTTAGTACAAGAGCCCAAGAGGAGAAAAAAGGCAGTTATCTCACCCCAATTTTTGATTACTTCAATGAAAGCTATGATAAGTATAATTAATAGTAAAAATTTATGAGTCTGCCAAGTATAGGTAGGGGGAATAAAACATGGCGGCTGTTTCTGAGCGATAAAAAAAACTAATTTTTGATTCGGAGCTCTATATCTTAAAAAGTAGGAACAACACAAGAAAACCTAAGAGAACGTCATTTAAAGAAGAGTAAATTTGCTAAAATATGAGCCCTAATAGGGTTATTTACGTTAAATAGTTTTTGAGATATAGCTTTTTAAAAAGCAACGTTTCATAAAAATGTTGTGTGGGACGTATTGAAAGATCACCAGTTAGTGAATTTATTTTGAACAATTTATATCTCAAAAATTATTTGACGTACTGATGTCTATTTGCACTCAAATTAAAGCTAGTTTAATGAGCTATAAAGTAGTTTATGATGTTTATATTCGTAGGAGTAATAGTTTACATAAAATTTGCTAAAATAAATTGATTTATAGTTGTTCGGACAAAGTTTCATTGGCCAAATTTATATTCAAATAAGAATATCATAAAAACTACTACCCCTACGAAGATATGGGTCATAAACTACTTTATAATAAGTTAAATTTCCTTTATTTTGAGTGTTAGCAGACATATGTGCGTCTTATGGATCTAGAGATATATTTTTTCTAAAACCAAACATTTTATACAAACAACTAGAAATTAACATTTTTTGAGTTTATTTTATCAAATATCTTAAAAACTACTACTCCTACAAAGATAAACATGATTAACTATTTTGTAGTTAATTTAACTAGCTTTAATTTGAGCGCTGGCAGACATCTGTACGTTGAATGGTTTCTGAAATGAAATTTTTCATAAATTAAACTTATTGTTCGAACAACTATAAATCAATTTATTTTAGCAAATATCATGAAAACTACTATTCCTACGAAGGTAAAGGTCACAAAGTTCTGGATAGTCCATTAAACTAGCTTTAATTTGAGTGCTAATGGACATTTGTACGTTCCACAGTTCCTGAGTTTTAGATGAGATCTAAATTTCTCAAAATAAATTAAGTGACTACTAATCATTCAGTAGATTTTAAAAAAAATTTTGCTTTTTAAAAGCTATATCTCGAGAACTATTGGACGTAAATAGCTCATTTAGGGCTAATATTTTAGCAAATTTCCTCTTCTTTAAGTAATGCTCTCTTGGATTTTCTAGTGTTGTTGGTAGTTTTTAAGATATAGAACTCCGTATGAAAAATTAATGTTTTTTTAAAGGTTTTGAAATAGCCGCCATTTTTTATTCGCCCTGCCTGTACTTGGCAAACTCATCAGTTTTGACTAGTAATTATACATAGTTTTCATTAAAATAATCAAAAATTAGGGTGATATAACTACTTTTTTTTCATCCCGGCTCTTGTACTAAGTGGTGTGAATCTCCCGCCACAACTTGAAGTTTTATTTCTCCCACTACTGGATCGGGTGATTTCATAGTTTTAAATATTTGCCAATTCATAAGCCTGGACAAAATCGAGAATCGAATAAAAGTTCCTTTAACCACAGAAAAGACTTTGTTAATAAATCTAATATGAAAGTACAGATTAGTATTCCTACATGTACATAACACAACATATATTGTATTATACTAGAAACGTACATACACATTAGAGTATTATTAGATTGTTGTAACAATTATGTATTACCATCTAATGTGTGTAGATGATATATCTTATGCAATTTTTTTAATTTAATGTATATTCAAAAAATAACTTATCTTAATTAATAAAAAAACTATTATTGATATACTTTTTTAAAAGTAAGAGTTTTATATTAGAATATTCATTTATTTTTTATTTATTTTATCTATTTTTTTTTTACCAAAAGCAAAGGGGTTAAAATTAGCACCTATTAATTTGGTTGTTAATTGAGAAGTTGAGAGTTTAATATTTACCGATGCCCCGGCCCCCTCAAAAGACCTAAAAGTAACCGCAGCTCTTTAAATTAGTTTGTGATTCCTGTGGTGTCAGTTTAATTATATGTCTCTTGCGTTTTGTTTCGAATAAGTTTTTCAAATGCCGAGATTAATTTTTTCAAAACTTTTAGCATTCGTGCTTTGTAACGTTTTTAATAACGCCGACAGGAAATTAAATTGTGATTGTTATCTTTCTTAACTCAGTAAAGTTTTTGTTGAAAGCATCAGTTTGAAACTATGATTAAATTTATATTGACCTTTTCTTGGTTTGCTTGTTAGCGGCTGTAAATTTGTTGACGTTGAAAAGGTCAAATCGTACGGACACATCCAAGCAGACTGAATTTCAAACCGTAAATTTTCTGTAATTTCATTCAATTCAAGCTTAAAAATAATTTAATGCTATGGATAAAGTTTATATTACTTTTCCAACTAAAGTTAATATGGCCATTATTTGAGCGCGAATAAACTGATGTCAAATATTATTAATACTACTAATGCCCAGCTTCACTTTTAATTTGGGCTGATTCGAATTTGCCGATTTCGAAGTATAGGACTTAACCGACTTGATATAATTTTGTTCAATCGATTCCTTTTAACAGCCCTGATGAAGCCCTGCAAAGTGGGGCGAAACGTCGGAAAATTAATAGTTGTAAACTATTTTTGTTTCACTTTTGACCGCAACCCTGACCATCTTCTTATATATCAATTTTTACAGTCAACTATATATACATATATAAAATAAAGTTTAGTTCGACCCCTGCCACAACTCTCCTATCCAGGATGTGCTGAAGAAATGTTGCCACGCACTGCACTATATCCACACTTCTGGTGTTAATGGCCGTCCATTGCAATAGAACACCATAATTTTGAAAAACAAAATATACATGATAACATTTCTCATAAGGTGATATCTCGATTCAAACAGTAAAGAAGCAAGACCTGAAACAACCATCACCAATTCATATTGAGCAATC
>NW_027108122.1:499649-512799 GCF_000696795.3 Halyomorpha halys | reverse complement strand
GGGAAGTTTAGAGCGTTTGTCAAGTAAGTGTTGTATCAATCGGAATCTACGAGCATTTTCTTGTCGTTTGAGTCTTGTGTGTGGATTCCAAGTAAGTCTCTTGTCAAGATGGAGTCCTAAGTATCGAATCTGTTCAACAGGTGTTAGTGGTAGTTAAATTAAACATTCGAAATTCAAATTAAAGATAAATGTGTAATTGATATGTTTCTAAAGAACTTCTCATATTTATTCCTAGATACGTTTCTGATCAAGTATTTTGAATTAATGAATCTGATACCTTTTCGTTCGTCAAGTAACTGAGCTGAGGTAGGTGCAAAGCTCTTCATTCATGTCTGAGAGAAGCCAGACTATAATAGACTAGAACTCCAAAAAATGACTCCTTTTCTCAAATTAAATCCAACTAGGCCCCGATTCACACTAGAGTTGTATTAATATAACATTTGATTTCATGTTAATAGTAAATATCTGCAGCAGCATTTGATATTAGTACAAATTACATATTGGTTACTTTAGTTGAGTAGCACTGAAAGCCATTAGTGAATTACTATTTAATTATAATTAAGAAAATTAAAAGTTTATTTTTATATCTAAGATGATATCCATAAAAATTGTTTAGGAGTTTAAAATAGTTTAGCCTAATTGTTATAATAAACCAAACTTCTGGAAAGTCGTCTACTTGAAACACATCTTTTATGCAAGGCTAAACCTGAATTATCAAGATTAATCTGGATAAAATAGAGTCCATAGGAATAAAACCCCTAGACCCGATTACCTGTACCAAGCAGCTCGAAACCAGTTTGGTGACCCATTTCGGTCGAACGTCAGCCATTCAGTCCGTTTCCCGAGAGACGACAATGGCTCGGAACCGTTGATAAGGGCTACAGCGTACCTTATCCTTATCAGTAGAAACTCAATGGGTCCTCTCTGTGTTCATTCTGCCTCTTCTCAACCTTTTGTTTTGAATGGTCCGATATGTCACCAGCTCCATTTCCAACTGGGTTCAATCGTCTCTTTTTTAGAGTAATGGTCAATGGTTGACTAATAGCAAGTCTATCATTCTTCGTTTATAAAAGCACCGGTTTTAAACTAATTAATAAATTAATTTGACACTAAGCAATTAGCAAAGAATCCAATTATCAACACCTTGTTCTTGCACGATTCAAAACTATCATTAAGCTGCGGGGAATGCAGGTTACAGGATTTGGAATGGAAAAACCGTACTGTCCATTACTCGCGAGTTTAATAATAGTTTTTAAAAGTGCTGGAATAAACCTAAGCTTTATAATACTATCTTATATTTCACAAGAATATACACATCGTAGATTAAATTTACTCCCTGCTATTACGATTCTAAAAAAAATGTTTGATATAGCAATTATCATTTTCTTAATGTACCATTCATCGACCTCCTGAATAAGTGTAACTTTATTTAAAAGAATACATTAGTAATTTCATATTCTAATATTCTATTATATGCTAATATTTTGAAAAATACCTAACACACGAATGACATTATTCTTGCTTTTATTTTTTCGCCTGGTGACAGAAGTTCCTCTTCATTGTAGGGATTGTAGGGATGCAGTGAGTCTGTTATGGTTCCACACGTTGAGAAGAAAGTCATTGATGGAGCATCCACCAGGCTCGGGAAGGTATGGATTCGATTCCCATCTCAGAAAGTTAATAGAGTGAAACTTATCTTAACGGACACACCTCTGTAAGGAAACCTCCTGATAACGGACTATTTTAGTAATGTCCTGGGCAATAAGGTAAACATTGATTGCATTAGAACCTTTTTGTTACTGAACCCTTACACTCCGGGTGCGGACAATTTTATTCTCCATTAAAACTTCTCTATATCGAACAATATTCATAAAATATAAATGTAAAACCTCACGATCAGAGAATTGAAAGGTACTGACGCCACTAGATGACAATCCAAATAAAAAAAATATAATCCGTCCGTGCGCCATCTAACACTTTTCTCCGCGACTAAGACCCTAATCTATTAATTTGTCATCAATATTTCGGGTCATTCCATGATGATCCCTAAAAGTCCAAATTTAGTCAACTAGTATTCAAATTTATACGACCCTACCGACCACCACTGTAAGTGTCCAACAAAATAAGGATAGAATTTCTTTAGAACGTTGATTTTTATTAATTATGAGAGATAGTTGACCGTGGATGACAAACGAGGAGAAGATGGTTGGGGGTGCGGTTAAAATGAAACACAAATAAGTTGGTGTAACTTATTTAATTGTGCCAACGTTTCGGCTAGGGTTTCTAGCCTTCATCAGGGCTGTTAGCTTGAAATCAAACGATTTCCAAGATTAGATTTTTATTAATTTTAAAATTCGATTTTTATTAATTTTAAAATCCTATTATTGTTTTTTTTCGACTTGTGAAGTAACACAGTTAAATTTCGTTTATGCCCTCGTGTTTAGATTAACCCCTACTTAACGGACCATTTTCTAAACTATTTTTTTTTTATTCCTCTATCAAGCTTTCTCTGGCATACGGGATTGCCTGCTGCAATCGATCTTAATGACGCACTGGGCGTCACTCTCTCCATTTCTCAGGTTACCACTTAGCTGTACCTCGTTCTCTTCGACTCCTCTAGCATTCCTTCCAGATGAATCGGTCATTCCCGACTTTCTGCGCAGTACTACCTTTTCATCTCCTTCTTTTCTGACTCTTAGCAATTTTGCAGTCTGGGGGGGAACTTCTTTATTCTCTTCGGACACTCCGTCCCACAAAGTTCCAAACACCTTCTGACATGCTATACATCAGCAGAATTCTGGCCCTCACCCTAGTTTTAGTTTCTTTCTCTTTGTCAGTTTCACTTTTAGTCCTTTGTGCTTTATATCTTGGAGGTCCTTATAATGTATATATTTTTTTAAAAAAGTTTAAGGTCCTTATTTATGCCAATTAGGGTAGAAAATAAGGCCTTTCTTACATGTTACCAACTTATTCCCCTTTAACTGATCAGCTACTTTTATAACTCGCTGGTCAATTAGCCCACATTTTGGACTAGTTCCTTCATCAATAAAAGTTTCATAAACAGAAGGGAACAAGTATGTGTCGTCAATAAATAATGTATTTTTGGTTTGCATTAAGTACTGACGAATGTAGTATACTATAAAATGATTCCATTGTTTCACTTCGATGTTATTTTAAATACAAAAATCTGAACGCTGATCGTTATTTTTATCTCCTATTTTTTCCTTTTTTTTTTTTAGACCGCTCACACAAACTCGTTTCACATTCCTATATTTAAAATATATTATTATAGGCCACTGCCCCACTGATTAGCGGTAATAGTGAGAATTGAAATGGGAAAGAACAATAGAAGAGACCTTGGAGAGAAGGGATCAATTGTAGAGCGTACCATGATCGACCCTTCTATTTACGGGGGCTCACCACTACCACCAAACTGCTTCCACTTAGTCCGGCCCCAATTGAGTTTCGTCATTTGAGTTAGCTCTTTCCTCCCAATACAGCTCTTTTCTTCAACCGGTTTTGTCTGGTCTGATTATGACGAGAATTAACTCCCGCACAGCGGAGCAGCACAAACTGCAAATTGTATTACATGAAAATAATTGATTATTTATGCGGACTTTGTCAAAATTTAATAACTCCAACATTTTTACTCTGCATATTACTTTCACTTACCTGTATATTGAATATATAGTATTGAAAAGCATTACAATCATGCAAATTTCGTGAATGCCTTTTTAGGTTCCAATATGTCTCGCAAAATTTTTCGATAAAATCGACAAACCGGTTATAGAATTGATTATTAATATTTTTTCTGATTTTCTGGAAAATGATGGTTCAGTCTGATAAATAATTTCGTCACCATAGTTATTTTATAATTTCACTTAAACTACATCCAGTAAGTTGACGGGGCAATTCCATAAAATCGTTCTTAGTAGTATCAATAATGATTCTATAACAATTTAGTGTTCAATAATGCATAGGTTTTAGTATATTTGTGGTATACTTTTGAAAAGACAAATGTTAAAATTTTGCTATGAGAATTAATATTTAAAATATTTTTCCAAAACTGTCGAACTTGGAGACAATCGAATCGTCAATAGAACAGCTCATTTCTAAAACTAGAACCTAAAAACATCGCCACAATATTTAGTATTGAAACTTTATTATATTTCTTTTTAGGAATTTATTTATACTCTTCATTCACTTATTTATTATTTATTACATCTGAACAACATTTCGGGCTCCTCTGCCCATTATAAAGTTCTTATTATTAATTTGTGGACATTTGTCTTTTTGAATTGAAAATATTTTTATATATTCTAGTGTGCACTCAAATTTGAAAATGTAAATGTATAGAAAGGAAAGAAGTACAATTTAAAAGGCAAACATTTTCAGAATGCAGCACTAATGAAAAAAAGACACATTCAATTTGGAATATGTGAAAATAATTTTTAATTTAAAATAATATATGTTCAAAAATTAGTAATAAGAATTTGATAACGGGCAGAGGAGCCCGAAACGTTGTTCATATGTTACAAAGAATTTAAAAAGTTGATAAAGGGAATAAATAAATTTGTGAAAAGAAATATAATAAAGTTTTAGTAAGTAAAACCCTTTGGAACTTAGTTGTAGGATTACAACTAATTATTTATATTAAATTATAATATAGAAACATCTGTTCTGAAACTAAGGATCTGGCCCAAACTTGGTCTATTAATTCCCTAGTTTTAGCTTTCAAATTAGTTAAAGCTTCGATCAATTAAATTTTGTTATTTATGAAAATAGAATGTTCAAGTAGCCTAGGGTTTTTTATTGGTTGCAGATCATGTCAAAAATCATCGAACCAGCGGTAGTGTTATTGGCCTGTTGTTGAGTAAGTAGCTGTTGTTCATAGAAGTCACGCTCCTCCTGATGTTGAAAGGGAAGAACTTACATTTTAGTTAGAAATGGCCCTAACAAAGGTTTAATGCACTTTAAACGCCATATGGGAGATCTATTTTAGGATTACTGATGTGTTATAAGCTGACCCTACTCTCCTTCAAAGGAAAAGTGAAGCCAAAAAGCCACATCCACGGAACGAACATTTACGTTATGGTTAATAGGAGTGTCCGCCTTGTCATCCCAACCGAAATATGACAGCCTGTGATTGACTCGCATTCTTCCCCACTGCTCTGTCACGCCATTAAGAGGCACATAAAGCCCGCCTTTTTGGCTTCACTTTTTCTTCTATTTTATCTCCTTCATTATCCTCCTTCCTCTAAGATTACCATGCGCCAATTACCTGAAGGGCAAAAACAAAGCCGAAATCAATCAACAAAATCCTATTGACTTTAAACAATAAATGCAATTCTTATTATTCGATTTAATCTAGATTTAAAATAATAATCTTTAAAAATAGGTCTTATACCGAACCTAATTAAACCTATCAATTTACAATAAATAAAACAATAAGACGAATAAACGGCTCTAATAATGCTGATGATTTGGTTCCAGGCACTAATAAATAATATGCTATTTATGTCATTATACGCATATGCTTTAAAAACCTTTAGAAGACGTTTTAATGATTCATCTTGATTATATAATTTTTCAGGACATTTTTAGAAGTATATTTATAAGTATTATCAACTCCAACGCGCTTCAAATTATCTTTTGTATTTTAAAAAATTCAACTGACAACATAAGCTAAAGTTTTCCTCTTTTTTTATCCATTATTAGAAATATTTTTTTCTACAGTATAAAATCTCGAAAATATCAATAGTCGTTCATTTAAATATAAAATATTTTGTACAATATTCTCGTTGTGCGATACATGTACATGTGGACTGAATTGAAGGAGAGTTGTGCCAAAGTTATTATTGTCCTGAGGTTAAACTTTTCGCCCACAGATACCAACCAGCAAGCCCTCATACCAAGTCTGTTATGAAGTTGGTCTGGTTTTGTCTTCAGGAGGCAGACAATAGATCAAAACTAAGTTTAACTGGAAGTGGCTCATTAGGACATTCATTTCTGTCTTGCTAATGGATCTCTGTTTAAATGATCTCTGCTTTGACATATTGTCTTGCCTTATATCATTATTATGCGGGACAAAATTTGAAATTCTATTGAAAACTATCCTGTCCTTTAAGTACTGCTATTCTCAATGTAGGGAGTGTGTGTATTTATATATAGTTTTATAACTGTAAATGAAAAATATTTAATGCCTGCTGACAATTTGAACCATAATACAGCCCATCTTCGTGGCTAAAAAGACAATATAAAACAAAACATGATGTTCCAAGAGATTTATTGAATTAAGAAATAAATATTACGGTCGGAGTAAAAAGGTCGGAATACAAAACTTCCTCCACAGGCGTCTATCCGTACCGCCGGATGAGCCGAGGGACAAGTCAAAGGATGTTTGAAGTTCGTATCCCCTTCCAATATTTTGAATAGTCCCACTTTGTTTTGGAATGGAAAATTGGAGAAAAATGTCAACAAAAAATTCCATTAAGAACAGACATTAGTGGATGTAATTAGTTTAATTGGTAATTAAATGGATTTTACTTCAAGTTGAGTGGTAATCAATATATGCATTAAACGTATAGTTATAATTTCTGAAATATAGTTTTCAAATAGCCATCATGTTTTCCAAAATGACTACAAATCAAAATTTTGTGGATTTAAAATGGCAAATAAAACAGAAACTACAACTTCAACAGAGATTATCATTATAAAGTAATAGTGGTGATATTAATTACTAATAGTGGATTGAATAATTTTCAATTTGAGTACCAATAGACTTATCTAAATCTTTACAGCTAATTCTCAGTTACAGTTTTTCAATAACCAAATTATTTTTCTATAAAACGAGAATTCAACATTTTGTCAATTAATTTTTGCAATAATCTAAAAAACTGCTGCTCCAAGGAAGATAAACATTATAAACAACTATATGTTGAATTAGACTTGTTTGCTATGTTTCATGTTTGTTGTCTATGGGTTGCCAGGATAATTACTGAAGGTAATTATCCAAAATTATTTATATAAATTCAAATGAGTTGAGTCCAAAAAAAGTCCTATTATTATTGAGATCACATAGGCATAGCATGTTTACAATTTACCAATTAGATATCTTCATAAATAATTATTACTATAGAATACATAATATATTAGCGAATGGTATTCCGTAATAAAGGCCTCAACGCTATATAAATGAAAAAAGTATTCATTTACAATTTTATTATTCCCATGAATAATGTAATACAGTAACCATGATTATTTAGACAAATGGTCTTGCCGTAAAATATCTTTAAAATATATATGAATACCTAGCTGGGTGGATGAAAAGCTGCTGTTGGTGATGCGTTTCCTTTTTTTTTTTTTCAACGTTCTAGATCCAAGTTTTTTACCCTCTGTTATCCATAACTCAGTCTGACCTCCTCCTCAACATGTGTATCGGATGTTTCCTTTTGGTCCCTGCTTCCTCATTGGCTTCTCGTAGCTCCACACTCGAATCATATATCATAAAGACTGCACGATAAGTGTTTTAGTAAACAATTCTTGACTTATCCTGAGGGTTGCTCGTAGGATACTTTCTCATAGCTTAAAACACCTAGAATCTTATTCTATTAGGCCTGCCAACCATGAGACATCCTGTATACATTAGCTCATAAAAGTTCCTATGCGTTGACATATGCCAATAGTTCTTATGACATACCACTGTTTCCCAGGGTCTAAGATCACCCAGAGGTTCAGGCAAAAACCTATTTTATAATATTGAAATGTTCAATATATAGCATTCTGCTACGGTAGGCAGGTTATGTCTCTCGGATCGATGACTCCAGGATTCTCAAGATACTCGACAAAAGAACTACAGAGAACAAGAAGAATGGAAAGACTTAGTATAGTGTAGGACAAGGTTGCTGGACGAAGTGTCAGTCGACACGATCACTGGACTGGGCCAGCTGGTGGAGGCTTTTGAAGGCGCACCAGACCCACATATTTTTCCAGATTACGAAAAATGAAACAATGTGAGTGGCTATTGGTATATGTACGTCCAGTAGTTCCTGAAATACAGATTTCCTACAATCAGCATGATTTTCCAAATAACAAAAATATAACATTATGTCAATTTATTTTGGCAAATGTCATAGAAACTGCCAATCCTACTAAAAGGATTGTTGAAAACTTTTTTATGGAAGCGAAAATGTTTAGTTGAATTAGAGTTTATTAAACTTTATTAAAATAAATATGATTAATTTATTTTTAAGTAACCTCATTCTATAAAATACATGCAAGAGTGCCTGAAATTTTTACCAAATACATTAATTAGGATATTAAATACTAGAATTTTACTAAACAGTTTAAAGAAATGAAATTAAATAGCCTTTTATTTATGCAATTAAACTAAAATCATTACAGAATATAATAGTTTAAAGAAAAATACCATTAAATGTGATTAAATTCAAAATACCATTTAATTGTTATTTATTTATGGCAATGTCTCTCTGTGGAAAAGGCGAAAACAAATAAACATGAATTAGATTAAATCAAAAATAAGCATGAGAATATCTAAAGATGTTGCTTTGAAATCCTTCATATCGAACTCGGGCCGGTGCTGCGAGATCATTAACGTCTGTAAATAGAACTGCCTTCTCAAGGCGAACAGAAAATTTACATCAAAGGGGAGTTACTCCTTGGAGCTTGGAGTCATCCTGTGTCGACTACATCAAACAAAAACTCTCATATCTGGGGAGGGGGAACCAATATTTTCTCAGCTCGATATCTTTACCTGGAACAGTAGAATGACGACAATTATATTGCTTTCATTTGCATATTTATAAAATATATAGTAATAAATTTTTTTGCAATTTTTCGAAGGCATAAAACGTATTGAGTTCCCTTGATTGCAAATAGCTAGGTCTCATGAAATGATCTGTGTCAAGCATAGCAACAAAAAAACAACAATAACAAAAAAAATTCGTTCAAAACTGAAATTAAATATTTAAAATACATATATGCCTGGAAAGTTACAGCAATTTTTACGTTGAAATCGACCAACTAGAAGTGTCACTTTATATAGTGGAGTTATAATAGATAAACATAAACATTATACAATAAGTCAATTATTTAATACCTGGATGAAAATATTTTTTTATTAAACTGTGTGTTTTGAAGATGGTCAAAACTAGGATTGGTGACTCAGATTTCACAAATGATGTGGGGAAAACTAAACATTGTAAATTTGTTTTCGGTCAGTCCTTGGACTATCTTAATTTAAATATGTTGTTGAAATGGCAGTAATTCTTGAGAATTGTGGGAAACGTGAAAGTGTGTTAAACATTTGTATACAAAAAATAATAATAATAATTTATATAAAAAGAAGTAAAAACAGCTTTAAAAAATATAAAGGTACAGTAAAATAAGTTTAATTTAATAAAGGTGTCTATATATTTACATTATCATAGATAATATAATAGAACATTATCAACAATTTGTTTTATTTTTGAATAACTACAACGATCAATTACATTTAATTTACGGTATACAATATATACACTTTTTACTATGTTAATTATACAATAATATTATGGATTGCCACAAACTAATAAAATTTTAATAATGTTAAGTAGGTAGTAAGTAGGATATGTAGGATAATAGTTTTTTTTTTTTAATAATTTATTTATTGTTATTTACAACTGTATAAATATATACATATATATACAAGTAAATTTGCTGTACGTGATAAGATGTAAACATGTGGAGAATCTACCCAATAATAGAACTCCAAGAACATTTCTAGAGAAGATCTCGAGGCCATCTTCTTTTCAGACGCCTAGGAGGATTATTAGGTAATGAAGGAGAAACCAGGTTAGAAACGAGTTGGTTTAGGTGGTTGGGAAGTTTATCATGGAAGGATTGGTATCTGGTTTTGGCCGAATCGGCAACATATGGGACATTGAGGTCCTGATGTATGATTTTATTTGTGACAAAGTAAGGAGCTTTAAGGATTTTACGAACGATTTTGGACTGTAAGGATTGGATTCGGGAGGAATTAGGTTTTGGTGGAGCCACATAGCTCAACTCCGTATGTCCAGATAGGGATAAAAGGTAAAAGTTGAAAATCATTTACGCTTTAATTAAAGTAAATGACTAATGATTCCCTATATTTTTTGTCAATTAATATTTCTTTCAGCTTATTTATTTTTCTAATTTTCTTGGATTTATAAAGAATTTGTTATAGTACATATTGAAAGAAAGAAAAAAAAACTAGGGCCACTCAAAACAATGAAAATAGGATAGATGATTAATTTGATGTATTTCAACATAAATATTACGTAGAATTTAACATAAAATTTAACACAGAATTTAACAGCCCAAAAATATAAGCAGGAATCCTATTATGTCCCTTGAACAGAGGGAGCTCCCAAACAGGAGAAATCCTCAGATTGAATCTATTTGGAAAACTAATTACAAGTCCAATTTAAATTCCTATAAAGGTCTGAGCCTAAAGCAGCGCTCAGTACCTTGCAGCCCCGCGATATCCGATACCCTGACGGTTCCAGGACGGAAACCATTAAACTTTCGTAAGTGATAACTCCCCCTCGCTGTAATGTCCCTAGTTTAAGTTGATCAACTAATGAATTAATGAGCATGATCGTACCCGGCATTAATATTAACTCTCTAATCTGCACGTAGTCTTTATCTAATATATCGTTATTGTAGTTCACAATAATATTTTTACTTTCCAATATATGAAAGGTACAGCAAGGGGAAGTATTGCAGGTATGAAAAATTTCGAATTCGACTTTTTGACGAAAATAAGATCTGAGAGTCTGAACAGTCCAGCTCAATAATGAAAAGTAATATATGAATGGAATATGGTCCGGGTGCGGTCAAAAAAACTCAAATAGTATATAATTATTTCTATTTTATTGAGCCAACGTTTCGCCCCACGTTGCAGGGCTTCGTCAGGGCTAAAAAAGATACAAACACTATAGTTACAGAAAGGAAAAAAAAAAAAAAAAGAAAAAACATAAGTGTAAAATAACAGGGGTATAAAATGAAAAGTAAGATATAATAAGAAAAAATTAAAGGTTGTAAATAGTAAATGAAAAGGGTAATAGTAACAGATAGATAAGAGAAGAAATATTAAAGAAAGTACAAATAAAGAGATGAAAAAAAAATACAAATCAAATGATTAGACAGAATGCATACCTGTTTTGACGGTAGTCAAAAAAACAAAGTGACGGTTGGTATTGGGAGGAGTAGGGATGGCAGTTTTGCCACAATAACGAAAATAATTTGTAAAGTAAACATAGTAAAAAATAATTTAGAAAAGTAATATAAAGCTAAAATTACATTTTTAATTCGTCCGGGGAGATATTAAATCAACTCGACTACCCTAGGGTTTTACTTTATAGAATCGATTTTTCCTATTGTTTCTAGTGTCTCAAAAATGGCTCTAACGATTTTTATACCATCAATGTATAATCAAATGATCTTTACTATCATCTAGGTTTTACAGGAATAGTTAAGTAGTGCTTAAATGCCAAATTTTCATAAAATCTTCTTCTAAAGCACCTTTAATTTTGTTTATTTGATATACATATATATTCTAGTATGAACTAGAAAAGAATTTGATAGTTAAATAAAGGAGAAAATAGGGAAATAGAGCAAAAAAGAAAGCAATCAGATACTGGTTAATCGAAGAAGGGCGAACGTGTCCGATTTCTCCCGATCGCTATCATATGAGCACGATTTATTGTATTTAGTTAAACTGTTGTATTTTAGGCAGGAAAAAAGTTTCTTTTCATTATTTCCAACTCAAGAAAAATGAAGTTATTGTTTGAAATGCTCGTATTACAGGGCGGTTAATGGAAGTTGTGTGTTGTTCCTCAACAGCTTTTTTTTTTTTTTTTTGGAAAGGCTATGCTTTTGTAAATATAAATGGATTATACTAAATTTCAGACATGTGGATTTCTACGCTTCTTTACTATTTCTTGCCTTACTTCAAGAGTCTTATCAGTCATTTACATTAGACTGTTAAAAATCTTGTAGATAAAATAAATATCCCCAATTCCCAGACTTTGCACTGTGTAACAAACATAAACACGCATCCTAATATTTATTTTTTTATACTTAATTTTTAACCTAAGCAAGGAGGTGTCTCGAAATTAATTTTGTACCGATAATCAGATTAATTATCTCTGGTTGAAGATAAAGTAATGCTTCTATTGAGCGATCTGAGGAAAACATATTAAAACTTTTTCAACTATTAATAATTGATTAGCTGGCATTTAGTTTAGGTTCAAACTTTTTATAACTAAATGTGCTTCTTGAATTCCTTATCAATTTTTTATATAGTATAGTGTTAACCTCATGTATAGTGTTTGATTAGCAATAAAATTTGCTGAAATATGTAGCTGTTACAGATTTTTCTTATTTTCAAATAAAGGTATTTTGACCATACTGTTTCTGATTTTTGTTCCAGTGTTTTGCTTTGTAAAGAAAAAATATAAAACTGCGAAGTATTTTATACGCTATAATTAATTAAATTATTAATTAATTTATAATTACCTATAAATTTATACCAAAGAGTTCAAAATTGAAACTAATTTAAAGACCACCAGGAAAATTGGCGCCCACATTTTTTTTTTTTTCAAGATTGAGTTATAGGTAGGTAAAAAATAGATGAAAGGAAGAACTATTCCTTTGAAATAAGGAGGGAAAACAAAACAAAAAGAAAAAAAATATTCATAAATAAAATATGGTCGGTGTGTGGTCAAATTAAACTCAAATAGTAATATTTTGTTCTATTTTTATTTGAGCCAACGTTTCGCCCCACGTTGCAGGGTCAATGAGTCAATGAACTGATGAAATTTCATTTCACTGTTTGTTATCTCAGCCAAGATAATTCATGGACTCATAACTTCTAATGTGAGTGAGGTCACACCAATTAATTTCTCCACTGCCTGAGCTTGCATAATTTTTGCTATAAAATCCTTTTTACCTAAAAAATATCTAGTGCGCTCATCAAACAACATTCATTTCTTACTTTATAGATGATAACTGAGACGTTTCAGATTTTTTTTATATAATTATTATGATCCTTAATAATTTCATATTTCATATTTTATATATATTTAATATGTAGGTAAACGAATAT
>NW_027108122.1:486133-499397 GCF_000696795.3 Halyomorpha halys | reverse complement strand
ATACATTCATTCTGACAATATTATTACATATTATATTTAAATTTATGCATATCATTGTTTAAGTTTTTCGAGATTTTAATTGATTTATACTTATATGCGAAAATACGATCGATTTTTATGTGTACGTATTTTATTTAAATGTTGATTATTTATTTAGTTATTATTTTATTCTATGTTTGTTATTTAGGGAAGAAAAAGGAAAGATATATTGGGTTAAGAGAGAAAATATATATAGATATATAATGGGATAAAGGAAGAATAATAAGGAAAAAAGGATTATAAAAAATATATTAACAAAAATTATAAATTAATATTATATATTTAAATTTACTATACTATGCCTGTACATTTTAAGAATTTATAGGTATAAATGCTGTACATTTACCAAACCAATACAGTTGGCCCGCACAATTTTTTTAAATAAAGTTTTTCTCTCTCAGCTTTTAGCCCTGTCAGACTATTTCAATGAGAATGAGAACTATCTGATATTAAATAGCATCCAATTTTACTTTACGTATGACGAGTTTAATGATAATCGATTGAGCCTTTTTCTAGAAGATGTTGTTATGTTAACTCTGAAGCATGTAATCACCCTAAATATATATTGTCAGGTTAGTACAACAAAAAGTCTCACATTCCATGTGACTTACAAAAGCACTCCCAATATATTTTGCGTGACTTATTTTGAGGTTATTTGGGCTCAAGGGACTTTAAACTATGTCAATTGAAAATTCGAATTAAAAAGTTGTCCGCAATAGTTCCTCTTACTATATAGTTGATACATAGTTAAATAACAGTAAATAAATTTTTACCGGAATGAAAGCTTTGTAGAGAGCCAAGGTGACTAAGTAAAAGAGCTAGAGTTGAAAGCTCCAATAAATAAAAAAAAACTTCTAAATATTTATTCTATCATGATGAAAACACAGAGAATCCCTAAAAACGATTTATTCTCTGAAGAACTCGATTGAAGAAATATTAGTACCATCAAGTTCAAGAATAAGCCTTCTTTGGCGTAGCGATGCCGCCCATAAAGAAGGGACGACTTCACGAAGAGTATACCGCTATTACCATTGTTTCACTTAAAAATAATACGTAGGAGATATAATATATGTATACAACAATAAAGAAAACAAAGGGAATCCCCTCCCCCATAAAGGCAATTTAGTCTCCTGAGAAGAGCGAACAAAAATATATTACTTAAGTGAATGTAGTGTGGTGTTATAACCACATTATCTGGTGTGTGGAAAGAGGTTTTGTAAAAGTGTTTTTCTACTGCTACAATTATTATTAACATTTTCATTTCTCCTTTATATTTATTTGAAACCCATTTTTTTATTTTCATTCCTATTAACGGCAAATCCTCTAACCAGCTGATCGATTGTGTTTGGTTGTAAGGCAATGTAAGGTGTTAGTTATTATTTTCTTGTTATTGTGTTTTATTGATCATATCCGGAACTGTTTTTGGAATTTTGGTTTGTCTTACAATTTAGTAATATAACGTGATATGTATCGATTTATTAACCATTATTGATATTATGTAAGTCCTTGTCACTTAGCAACATGTGCCGGCGATACCTTTCCCGGGTACAGATGTCCGTCAACACAGGGACATTTTCTCCCGACTAGTTAATGGGTATATTTGGAAGGTTACTTTCCGGGCAAATCTATTAAAACCAGTATCGCCTGCTGGCTTTGTTGGTAGGCAGATCAATTTGTAAACAACACCTGGACCAATCACTTGCAGCCCCGTGTAAGGTATTCTATTGGGGGGTGGCTACAGATAGCCACTAAGAAATAAGATTGGGAAAAGGTACGCCTCTAGCAAGGAGAGGAAAACTGGTCAACACAAAACACAGAAGCACTGAGAGATAAAAAAGAAGCCAGACCGGAGAGAGAGCAGGATGCACTAAGTCCTCAGACGAGGGAATAAGACCTGGGACGCCATTCCTTAGACCAAGACGACACCAATGGCTAACACGTCACGACACACCACGACAAGCATCACCCAACGCATCCCAGCTATTCACAGATATGCATTAAAAATTCATAACGTAATCGATATTTTATGGCAAACCATATTTAGATGAATTATTTAATCCTTTTATCATTACACCATCATCTAATATCATTTTATAAATCAAATGTAAATAAATATTTCGTTCTTTGATATAGTTTATGTACTATTATATTACACAATACCACCCCTTATCTATATAATAATAACAATGTTTTATAAGTATAAAGATATTTAATTCGTAAACAGGTAAACAGAGAATAACAAAGGAAGTCCATTATAATAATAGTTTTGCAGGACTCAATCCTAATAAATTAATTAATTAACTTATTTTTGTATAATTGCCTTCATCGATTATTCTGGTATCTCGAAGGGCAGTGTACATAACAAATGCTATATAAGAACGGCGGATGTATCATTTCACCAGACACACACATTTGACTTTAAGTTTTACATTTTGGCTGGACTTGCCTAAAGTCTTGATCACTCAGCTTACCTGAAGTCTGACATTTTTACTGGACCTTGTGAAGCTGTTTTTTTTCAAATACAAGAGAAAAAACGGACCTTGATGAGTATTCCGCTACTGCGATGGATGGAATACAAAAACAAATACATATGATATATAATATAGTTATATACTTATATATTTCGCGAATATTATTTTATTTTACATTTTGTTTTTCGTGAGAAATTGAACAGAGCCTAACACACCCTTTGAATGTTCAATTTTTTTTTGTAGATGCTCACGAGCTTTATTTTTATAGTATAGAGTTTTATTACTCTGAGAAGAAATATGATGGCTCATGCTGGGCTGTACAGAAAGGGGGTAACTGCCAGTTGGGAGGGAATCCAGTTCCAGTCCATTTGCATTTCAAACTAGTGGAAGTCCATCCCTTCAGTTACCTCTATAACTCGATGTTCTCGCTTCCTATCAACAATACTATTTATTTTCTATTTGTAGAATTGAAATTGCAAATTCCTCAATGGATATTTACTGATGTAATTCGTATTACAGTAATAAATAGGCGAATAAATATACATTGTAAAACTGAATAACTTTTTCATTAATTGGCGGATAGGAATTTCTAGTCCCGAGAGCTATTCTGGGATCAAATGTGGGTATGATACAAAGTCAAAAAAAGACGAATCTCTGAAGGAATATGCTGATGGTCATATTTAAAAAAAAAAAAAAAATGAGTAATTCTTATAGATTGTCTTATGCTGAGTAAAACAGGTTCCTTGGAACATAATTTTTAACTTAACTATTATCGTGTTATACATACATAACTAAATATAAGACCTAATATAAATCCGAATAATATAACTAAACCTATATTTCTGTTATAAGAAATTTTTTTCTACATTTATGTCGCATTGCAATTTCATCGACATCGTCACATTTTACTAAAGTTGCATGTTATTTATTTATTTTATATAATTTTCATTTTTCAATCAGGTTTTTAATTTTAAAACGTTTCAGTTTGTATGGTGAATGATGTCCTAAAATTAACTATAGTTTCTAACCAAGAAGGTCAGTTTTTTGTAAAGTCTGATCATCTTTAAATCAACTTCACACACTACTAAGGTAATTAACCGTTATAACTACTTGTCCACAAAGTTTTCACTAACATGTTTTACAAGGTTCTATAACACAGCATTACAACACAACACTGTTTTGTGTTTAAAAATGCTATGATTTTTTAAAAAGAAAATATAGCCAAACATTAGCTATCTATATACTAAAACAATAGTTGATAACAAACGGTCACTAACAATATGAATATAAATTATGCTGACACAATAAACACATTACAATTTTAATAGACTTAAAAAATGCAATAAAAATTAATAATAATTTAAAAAATAAGGAATGATCTTGAGAAACGGCACAAAAACATAAGTTAAAGGAAGGGACGTTAAGTTAGGGGTTAGAGTTAACCCAGCGTGATAGTGAAAATTAAACACTAGAATTATTAGTACACTAGTATTATAGATAAAAAAGAGTAAAAGCACTCTGTAATTACTGAAATATAATAAATCAATTTTATGGCAGCTCAAAAATAATTATTTCAGGAGGTTGTAATTAATAATACTCTTTTAAATGCAATATATTTAACATAAATGAATGGAATTTGTGTAAATTTATTTTTTCTTAAAATTTTTTTTTTGTTTTAGGTGAGTTGATGCTTTAAATCCCTAATTTCTGCTGTGGTGAGTTTTTTTTTAAAATTATTTCATATACTATTATATTTTAAAAATTGTGTTATTAGTTTAGTGAATCAGTTTTTAATTAATAGTAAATCATTGATTTTATCCGAGTTTGAATTAAATGCCAGGACTCGCTATGGACATTAGGTTGAATTGTGAATTGTGTTATTAATGAAATAACTGTCAGCCGCAAGCTCTCATTCGCCCAAACCAAATCAGATCCCCTAAGTACTTTTCTATGTAATTACATGATTGTAACTGTCTTTCATGTGGTTTGCGGCGCTGTAACAGTATACACACTGTTATCTGAGTAACATAACCATTCTAAATAAATATCTACATACGAGTTGCTGTTAGTATTTTTTAATGTTAGCTTGGTATAAAATTTATAAAAAGCATAGGGTAGTATTAAACTTTAAATTATTAATTCCACTATATTAATTATCATAGTTATATCAATAAATAAATATATTTATTTTAAGTTGTTTGCTATTTCTAAATCAACTTCCTTTTTCTATTATATTCTTCTAGATCTTCCGGACTTGACAGCATTAAAATTATTTTGATCTTCTCTAACTTTTCCTGTTCCTTCGTCATAACTGTCTAGGAAATCATTTAATTTCTCTGAAAAATATATATAAGATCAATAAATTGTAGTTATATCTATTATATATCTTATAATAGTTGTATACATTTCAAATAATTAAATTTTATTCGCGGATTGTTACTTTTCATTTCACGCAATTTCTATTGTGTAAAGTACTCTTATCTTTATCTATCTCCGAACTGGTTTAGTGCATGCAATATGAATATAAAATGTAAATATAAATGAATAAAACAGCTACCTATTTTTAATTTAGGATGATCATTTTCATACTATGCAATTTCACGTAGGTAAGGAAAAGTCAAATCTTACTATTTTAATAACCATCATAAAAAATAATAATTACCACATTCTATAATTTTAATCTCAATCCTGTGTTTATTACTATTAAAAATGACGTGTTAATTTTTTAAAAGAGTTTAAAATTGTTAACAACAATATTAAGGGTTTCATGAGCTATGAAAAACAATTATCAACTTTTTTCCTAATTATAATAAAATAGTTTAACAAAAGATTATAAAGACGTGTACTATGAAGTTAAATTCGAAGAGATTGGGCTATTTCGGCTATTTCCGATCTAGACGGCTGCCTAAAAACCATTTACTTCTTTAGTTATTAATAAAATTCTTTCATGTATTATATTTCCTCTCTTATATTATTACTAATAATGTGGGATGGTTGATTATTTCATATGAATAAAGTTAAATTTACTTTGGAAATTTTTTTTGTTGTAAATTCGGCACTTAAACCCTGCTGTAGTATTTCACTGAGAAAAGCATCTAGTTGATATAAAAGACCATTTAATTTTACATTGATATATCAAATTTAATGACAATCGTTAGAGCTTTTTTTTGAAAATCGAAAACAATTATTTATAAACCTACTTTATACAGTGGTACTTCCGGCTTGACGATTTTATCGACATAGTACCTATAACTAAATATGTTATTTCAGTTTCGTTTGACTTCCTCTTATTATATAGTCCATATATATTTTTTTTCGGTTGGCGCAACAGACATATCCCGCCCATCTTAAACTCCTTGCCTTTTCAATATATAGTGAAGGTAAAAACAACTCCGTAAATACAGTAGCATATGACAATAATACACATTTCACAAACATAAATTTATCTTATAACTATAATTTTTATTTTTATATAATGTTTTAAGCTTCCTTAATTAATTTTGTACTCCTAAACTTATCCCCGAATTTCCAATATTAATTCATACCACCCTTTGTTTGTCAACCGAAATTCAGTCCAATCAGCTTTCTTCAAAAAGCATTAAGGAAATATATTTAATATTATGTTTATATTATTATATAAATATAAATTATTTTATTAAAAAAAAATTCTTTGGAGATTATAATTTAAAATACCCGATATAAATTTAATAGTAATAATAATAAAGGGATAAACGACGTATTAATATGAAAGAACATATTAATTTTTTTTCATTTCTGTTCTGTGGTTCGCAGAGTTTTCAAAATAAATTTTTAGTTTTTCATTGATCAGGATTATGTGTTCAAACAGCGACAATTAAAAGTAATAAATAATTTATTCAATTTAATTTTATTAATATTTATTGAACAATCAATGAATTGATTCATGCTAACTGCAATGAATTTTAAATATGCTTAAAATATTAAGTATAGTTAAAAAAACCTTCTACAACTCTCTGATAACATAATTTTTCTCTTCAAAATACGGGGACTCCTCTATCACCTTTGAATAATTTAATGCTATTTTCATATTCGTTTAAATTTTAAATTATGATAAATTATTTAAAAAATAATTCACTATAAAAATATTTTTTTAATAGAAATTCTCGTAAAATCCATAATTGATGTGGACTCTAATGCACATGAATCCTGCTTTACCGGTTGTAAAACATAAAACTAATAAAGTACAAAAACGCATAGTTTTACTAAATTAAGAAAACAATAACTTCGGTTCAAAATAACTAACGTCTAATACTATATTACGAAATATAATTCATTAAAAATATAGAGATCGTTTGTACAGTAGATCTATTTAATATATAGATATATTTAAAGCCAAATTGATTATCTGTAGGGCACCACCCTATTCTAATCATAATAGTCAAGTTTTAATTCCGTAGGACCGCGACAGAAATAAAAGTCGATCCCTCAGTCTGGATTCGAACCGGTGCCACTGCAGTTTCGAATATGCAAAGACCTGCATATAAACTTCCTCAGCTACAGATATACTCAGCTCCTAACCTTCCACTTCACCTCCGATTAATGATTTAGAAAAGTATATTCAGACCGGCCCTCTTCTACGGAGCACCTATGCTAGCTAGCATAGCACCCACAAACAGCATAGGAACTCTAAGAATAGTATCCTGGAACGTACCGTAAAACATATTACTTTACTTATTGCCGACAGACGGAATTCATCTTACGGAGGCACATCAAATTCTAAGATAATCAACTCTGTACTAACCCTCTATTCCATAAATTAACCAACAAACCTCCCCAGAAAGGTGGCAAACCCACAAAAACTGTCATGGACTCGACTACTACTGGAAATAGGAAAACTGGTGAGCCCCGTCATGAGACAGCAGACTTAATTAACTTTTCTAGTCTACATGCAATATATATCCCTTTCCTTGTACCCTTAAAATGCAATTCAAGCGCAGTGCAAGTAATTTCATCCATTCTTATTACTCCTCTTATATAAAATCATGCACACCTATATGGGCTTAGAAAAAAAAAAGAAAACAATAAGTTAAAGGAAAATAAATCATTTTGAACGTAATCATACCAATACACAATATTTTAAATTAGTCGGATACATTTTACTTATGTACTGAATTTTTATACAATTTTAATTGTAACTAAATATTGAAGTTAAATTAATATCAAATTTAATTATATTATTTCAAAAAAATTTTGAGACAAGGTAATATTTATTAAATAAATCAATTTTATATCCAAATCCATATAACCAAGGTGTGGTGTTTTATACTGTTGATAATCTTATAGAAAAAATAAATGTTAATGTTTTTGAATTTTAAATAAAGAGGTTTTGAACTTTAAATAAAGAAAATGACCTGGGCAGAATAGCCTGCAAGTAGAAATTATAAATTAATGTGAGAAGGATTTTTGTATTGAAGATGTCCCTGAAGATGGCTAGAAAGGCCGAAACGTTGGACTAATGAATAAATAAAGTGTTGAGACGGATTTGGATATAAAATTGATTTATTTAATTAATATCAAATGTTTTTCTTTTATACACTCCCGAATAAGCGAAACTCTTAACCAGTGGGGGATTAGATAGATGGGTGGGGTTCTACTTTAATTTAATATTTTATGTAGTTATAAAAATTACAAAGTTACAAATTATTATGGTTGCTTACTCTCTGCTGCACAGTGACCACTGAACAATACCAGCTGGCAGGCAACGAAGCAAAGGAACACCAAGGAGAAGAACTTCATCTTGTCTAGGGAAGGAATGAGAGTTGCTGCGGAACTTTTAAACTATATATTTATTAAAACGATTCATCGATTATGTAGATATAAATCGACATCTGTTCCAACACAGTTCATTCATCTTTAAATTACTTTCGGCCTTCTTAAAACGTAAAACACTTTCATAATGTTTGGTTAGACTAAATATACTGACGTATTGCTCATCTCTTCGACCAAACATACGTTTGCTTTTTGCGTCTTTAAATATGGTTCATTGTCTTTTATGTAGAAAAATGACAATGAAGCCTTTTGTAAACACCTTTTGTTTCTAATCAAATATTGGACTACCTGTTCTTTTGTTCGAAAAATATGATAACAACTTTTTAAAAACATACACGTTTTTCCACATTATTTATATAACCTATTAATAATATTATTAATATTATATCTACTTTCCTATAATGCTATATATATACTTCCCTAACACTCAATACTGAAGGATCATGGAAATTGTAGTGTTCTTCGATAACTCTCCAGAACCTTGGGCGACAATGAGGAAAATACTAACAAGACAATCGATTTCATTAAACTCATGAAATATTGTTTACTCTGATATGAATCTGATTTATATATTATAAAACATAATTAAATAATTACCAAAAATTAGTAGTTTTAGTATAAGTAATTTGTTATTAGGATACGTTTTTATACTATCACAAATTATCCAATCTGATAACTAATAGTTAACCAAATAATTTTTTTAAGCTAAAAAGGCAATAATAACCGTCTTCATTTTTTTGCTATACGTGTTCCATATTTTTCTATTTAGTGTTACTTATCGGTGTTCCTTCGTCCTTGTTTGTCGGCGTTTCTTCTATTTATTAAATCTTTCTTTATGTTATTCATTAAACATTTTTTTTTCTTCAATGAATTTAAATCCTGCGAAATGAATTTAAATCACTATGATAGTGTAATGCAGTAGTTTCCAAATTTTTTTGCCCTACCGCCTCCTTTTCAGGAAAAATATTACTTAGTGCCCACTTTGGGAATCACTGGTGTAGTGAATGAAATCTCGAAAATATAATATTGTAGTATATGGTTTTTACGTTGCTTAGATATCTGTTTGGTTGTTTAATGATTTTTTGATGACATATTTATTAATTTATATTTACACTTTAATAGTCTTTCAGATAGTTAAGTATCATTTTTATTTCTATTAAATAACTTCCTACTTGACAACTGTATTTACATTAATTGGAAGATTACCTTCTTGTTATTTACAATTAAGATTTATAATGATTTAATTTTTTTTCCTTTGTACGTATATGAATATTTTTTTATAATAGAACATCTAAGAACTTTGGTTTAGATGTTTTCTATCGATTTATTTTTAATGATTGAGTCAGTTAAAGTCAATTATATTCATTTCTTCTTGTTTTTATTTATATATTTCATGACGGTAATAATAATTGAGGATTTTTTAATTTTAATATGTTTTTGTTTTAAAGAGTGAATTTTTTACTAGAATAATTTGCTTGTATTTATTTTTCTAGAATATGTTTAAAATGGACTTATTTAAGGTTTTTTTTCCATGCATGGTAACATTATAAATCCATAGTATTAGATAATCCATTGTAACATTTGAAGGTAAAGCTAAAGAAATTTTAATATATTTTTTATATCGATATGATAATGTAAAAATAGTAAAATTAACCGTATTGTTTTAAAGCACTTATAAACAATTCAGTAAGTAGGAGAAGCAATTAATGAAATATTTACAAGAATAAATTACTCCTTTTATTTGATATTTTTATTAATTTATTTATTCGTATTCAAATGGAATAATTTGGTAAACCGGAGTACTTTATTCTTATTTGAACGACATTCAGCAAGAAAGGGGGAACTCCACTAGTTCACGTAATATTAGTTAATGCAATATGATTGCTCCTTAAATATGACTTTTTGTGCTACAAAAAAGTTTTAATCCTCCATTATCATGCTTAAACCATCTGTGAACTAGTTTCGAACATATTAAAGCCATAGAGTTTTTTAATATTTCAGCGATAGGAAATGTTTAGGGGCCATATTTACATAAAATAGAAGTATTTTAATAAGATCTTGGTTGAACTTTATTTCATAATGGTTCTCATTATGAATTTATATTTTTATTTTGAAATTGTCTATTGGCTACTAAGTTTAAATTCTTCTCAGTTCAGTTACTGAGTGTATTGCTTTCTTTCTACTGAATGTCGTCCATAGAGCTAATAAACAGGAATTTATTCCATTATCAGCATTATTTTTGATCATGTGCACACTCCCATTGATTTCGTTAGAAAGATTTGAGAATAATGATTTGGTGTGACTGTAACCATTACAAATTTTTTGTGGACATTAGTAAAAATTTTTTGTAATAAACTATCCTAAAAAAGATTTTTTTTTTTGTTTTAAACTGGTAATATGCTATGTTTTTAAAGATAAATTATGCAGACAATATCAACAAAATGATTTCCTATTAAGAAAAATAAATAAAATGTTAATTAATTGTACAACCTAATTGATTTATTAATAGTTCTGAGGTGGCATTTCAGGACTTTCTTTTTTCAACAATCACCTAAAATTAATGCCAATATCATTTTCTTACAGATTATTATTATTGTTTATATTATTATTATTATTATTTGTTTTTTTTTGGGGGGGGGGGAATTTCCTCCTAGCTCAATGACCATTAATAGTTCTTCAATATTACATATTTTTGTGAATTAGATAGTGATGTTAAATAAAATAAATCAATAATTAATTTTAGTTTTTATTTAATGGTACAACTGAAGTTTCTTTCGTCATATCATTAGTATTTTTATACAGGCTGGTAAGGTAGCAAACCTAGAATTTGGAATCATCACATAAAAACATTAAGACAAACCCAAGAGAAAATCCGCTTTAATACTCTATTTGTTGAGAAAAAATAAATTGGATAACGAGATAATCCATGTATTCAATTAATTAGCGTAAATATTCTCATATTTCATTGCCTTGTTGAATGGAAATTGAATTTGAATGGAAATTGAAATTGAATTAGATCTATGAATCTATGTGGAGAAGATGGTTGGGTAGTACCAACGTTTCGGCCCGAATATCTTGCATTTATCAGGGCTAAGAACAAAAAAATAAAGAGATAACAAACAATGAATATATAATGATTAGAAAAAACTAACATTTTGGATTCGTAAATAGCGTTAACAGACATGAATAGTTCAATTGATAAAGGCTTTATGAGAAAAGTAATATTAAGATAAAGTAAGAGGAAAGAACAAATAATAAAGTATAAATGAAAATCTATTTAGTAAATAAATATATGACAAAATGAAGAAAAATTAAGTAATAAAAGAATTGGGAAATGATACGTATAAATAGGTAATTAATAGGTAAGGTAAGTAGGTGAAATAACAGAATTAAGATTGTGAAAATATAAAGTTATATAATCCAAAAGAAACAAAGAAATATAAATGTCCTATTTTAGTAATAATAATTTAAAATTTTAGTATGGAAAAACAAAGAGAAAGAAAATATACCTAATATGAAGATAGCTCATGTGGAATTTCGGCTGTACCATTAAATGAGAGCTAAAATTATTGATTTACTGATGTACATAAATATATAATATTTAAGAATTATTAAAAGCCATTAGGATAGAAGAAAATTACAAACGAAAAAAAATATTGGCATTAATTTAAAATATGTGTCGGAAAAGTTGAGAAAGTCCTGGAAGGGCAGCTCTGAACTGATAATGAATCTATCACATTGTATAATCAGTTAACTTTTTATTTATTATTTTCATCAGCAAATCATTTTGTTTGTATAATTTATCTATATTGCATCCAATACTAATATTTAGAAGAAAACCAAGTATTCGGAAAAAAATTAATTGCATTAATAATTAGCTATATTTAACTGTATAAAGCCAACTTAATCGATTAGGATTTTCCTAGGGCTCGCTTAGTAAATCTCTTCACTCCCTCTCCTCTCTCCTGGAGATATCCAATTATCCGTGTTATCTAATCACCTAAACTAGATCAAAAAATTTCTGTGTTCGTAATTTTTTTTTTATATTAACCGAGTTTTGTCTAAATTAATCGGCAAAACACAATACGTTTAAGTAATAAAGTTACAAATTTAGTATTTTTCCCCCTGTTTTCATATTTTAGTTGGCGGCTGGCGAGAAAAGAAATTTAAAATCCAGATTCCACCCAATAACATGTCTGTTGCAAGAAAACTCGAAACAAAATGATTTTTTGTCTGAATACATCCTTTGTGAGACTTCGACGCCTAGGGTATTTTTATAATATGTTGTGGTGGTGATTTCAGCCAAAAAAAATAATGTAGTAAATGCACTTTGTCTATTTTATTTCAGTGTTAGCATTTTAACTGTTGAGAAAAATACTTGTTTCTATGCTTTTTGTTCTTGAAAACACCTTCTATGAACCTTAAATAAAAGTTAATATAGAAAGACAAATCAACAAAATTTAACCTGAATAATAAAATGAAATGAATTAATTTAAACAATTAATATCTAGTTCACATAATTGGTCCTCTAAAAATAACTATGATGTAACTTTGGTTTTTACAATTAATTAAGAACAAAACGTATACATACACATATATATATATATATATATATATATATGTATATATATGTATATATATGTAATCATCAGGCGAAGGCGTGCAAGATCAGTTTAGCGCAAAGTTCTTATGAGTGCCTGGGTCAATATTTATTTTACTTCGGACCCGAAAAATAAATCATGACATTTCTAATTTGGGTCTGCGTAGATCTTTGATGGAATATGGTTTAAAAAAATATCAGGATTCATAAAAGTCATTTTGTTTAGAGAAAAAGGCAAAAAAAAAAAAATATTTTTATGAAAGAGACTGAACTATTAGTCACAATTTATTTTATAAGTTTTATTTTTCAAACATGGAAGCCTTTTAGGCATTGTATCTTATATATA
>NW_027108122.1:477217-486011 GCF_000696795.3 Halyomorpha halys | reverse complement strand
GTTTGCTAAATATTCCGTTGATTTTTTTATTTGAATTTCATACCACGTTACAGGACGGTTGACAACTTTAATACAATTATAAATTAGCCTCTTCTTTATTCCCTGAGCCATGAGCTTTGGATGTTATCCTGTCAAAAAGCGGAATTTTCATCTTTATAGCAGCTATTTAATTTACTAATTAATTATTTGATTGTTTCATTGCTCATGGTAACTTGATTAATTTTGATTGATAAACCGAATAGAGGTTATAATCCTAATTAAAATTTATATTCATAATTGAAATTCATTTAGTTCGCCTCTTTAATGTCATGTAAAAAATGTATACAATTAACAACTTCAAAAGATTAGAGTTGGTGCATATTATTGCAAACCCCTGTGTGACCTTATTTTATTATTTTGTTGTTAATATTGAATTAAAAATATAAATTACATTACAATTTAAAATTTATTGTTGATTATATTTGCCGAAGGTATGGATTTCTCAAATAATTTTTATAGGTATGATTTAGTACATTAATTACTTTTGAATTGGCTATAAATGGTTGATAACGAGCTGTGGAAGGGTTAAGTAAGACATTATTTTGTGGGTATGTATTTTTATAACTAGTTTATTCCTTTTAACTATCATTCCTGATATTTTAGTGCTTGCTTAAAGTGTTTAAAAGGGAATTATATTCAATTAATTATGTTATGTCAAGGACAATGTTAAGCTATATGATGAAGCACTAACCTTTCTATGCAGAGCGACTCCGGTTAAATTCCACCTTACCAGTAAACTCCTTCAATCCTTCCCGTCGGAAAATTAGTAGGCTCTGTGAGGACACTTCTTAGGTCTACATAAACATTAAATTAGAAGTTGGCAACCTACAGCGAATAAATTACCATATATCTTTGGTCCATTTTTCTTTCTTTTTTTTTCCAAGCTTTTGATATCCTCTTAGCCAATCATAAAAATATATTCAATGTACCGAAAACGCATTTCACTATGCGCCCTTGTACATCGAAGTATTCAAATCGTATAGGGTGTTTTTTATTGCATAATATGGAAAATTAATGAATGAATGAAATGAGAAATAATTTTATTCTGGCACAAATGTCACCTAAGAATTTGTGAGCCTGAGGTTCTGTTTAAAGTTTGCAAATGTAAATGAAAGAAAGAAGAGAAGTGGTTAATACAAGTTTTAAATTTAAGAAAGAGTTATATAGAAGAAGTTATAGATGGGACAAAGGAAATTAGCTGGCATTTTTAAGAATTTTAAAAGAGAAAATGACAACAAAGTAAAGGTATCCTTGAAAATGACCTGAGGGTCGAAACGTTGGAAGGTTTTGAAAAGAATAAAGTTGAGAAAAAAGGATCAAATTTGTTTTTAAATAAACTAAACCACTCTCAAACAGGAATAGGTTTTGTTTAAAGGAAAAAATGAGGGTTGGTGAATGGAGATAGGAAGAGAATTCCAGAAGGAGGTTGCGCGTATGACAAAGGATTTTCTGAAGGAGGTGTTATTCTATGGTAGGGGATGTGTAAATCAGTCGGTTGGGATCTGGTGTTTAATGAATGGATGGATGAACGTAGAGTGAGAAGAAAGATATAGGTAGGTTTTTTTATTTTATTTTAAAGACTTAGAATAGGAACAAGGAGGTATTGCATACGGGAAGTTGGATAGAGTCACAGCAAATCGGGCAAAAACAGGAGACATGAGAGCGCCTGAGAAAACTAAATCTTATAAAGCGATTAGTGAGTCTCTTTAGTCTCAACTCTAGACCTGCAAATTGCACTACATAGACCAAGAAAGCGTAGTCAAAATGGGGGAAGAAGAGAGAGTTTTCTGAGAGATAGAATCACGGAATATTAGAAATTGTTTGGATTCGATCTTAAATCGTTGTCTGACGCTCATGTATCAATGCTATCTGTATCATCTTGTACCTTTTCGATGGCCTTAAGCATAACGGAGAATGGAAGGATAGGTACATTTTGAAATCGATACCATATAAGCGGTATTGTGATTGGTGAATGAAACCAGGGAGATCATTATTGAAAATTGACGATAGTTTTCATGATTTAGAGTAGAGATGATTGAACACATTTAATTTTCGTTTGCTTTGTTCTCTTTTAGGTTCGAATATCCATGTCAAATCCTGTTAGGTTTGAATTATTTTAGATTATGTAAGAAGTTTTTTTTTTGTAATTTGAAAGTTGTGATATTGTACATAATAATGTTTATATATATAACTGGTTCAGTTGTTTTCCTGTTTTATTGTGTATAGGTGTTCTGATACCAATGCCCTGTCGCCTCTATTCCATCCAGATATGTAATTTTAAATATTAGAATCATATAAATGTGAATATACTGACGTCCGAGTGCACCCTAACACTGTCTGACGGGGTCTACGATCGAGTATGGCATAAATTATTTGTTATTGATTCTACACCACATATTTCAAAAAGTATAAGATCGGACTAATATCATGTTTTGTTGTTTGATTTAAAGGTAATAAAAACTTCAAAATCATTATGAAGACATATTTATTGTACTAGATTGAATTCCGTAATATGGCTATGGCATTTAGCCTTGTCTGATCTGGTAGCTGAAGAGTTTCCTGTCCAGGCTGCTGAGGGCGTTGATGGCCTTCTGGATGAGGTTGATGATCAGTTGGGACCAAGATTGGGGACCAGTCAATGCTGTTGATGAAATGAAATTTATTAATTATTTAATAATTAAAATAAAAACTTTGTACTCAGTATATATAATTTTCTAGCGCTAGATGGTTATGGAAGTATTATAATCGGTATCATATTTTTGGGGCCGGATTTATGTATTTCAGAGCCCTTCGAGTAAAAAAAATCGACTATTGGTCTGATGAAACTTGAGTAATATCTCTGCTAACTGATACTTTATTATCAACATGTCAATATATTTGTACATTCCTAAGAAAAAGCATGAAATAAATTTTGGTGAAAATTTTATTGCATCAAAGTTTTATGAAAATGGGTATAAATAATAATCTGAAAGGTGATAAAATTCTATAACGATAATAAAAAAGATACCGCGAATTATGTTTTTTCGCATTCTGCGCAGGTACCATACAAAAAATCTGTTCACTTTTATTAGATTTTAAATAACAATAAATCGAAAACTGTACGTCTCCCGGAATGTTCTACGTTATTGTTTTTAAGATAATAAAATTGTTAGCGATCAACGTAAAGAAAAATATAAGTAAAAATAAATAATTTGGAAATAATTTGGAATTGGGTTTCGTACCCAAAATATAATAGAAAATCGTGTTAGTGGACACATCAAAAAATTTTAATTGTAGGTTATGACCAATGAATTATAAGTATCTTTTATCGATTTGATTGATTAGGCTAGCAATTTTTTCTAAAATATTTTAAATAAAATTACATCAATAAAATAATGAAATACGAAATAATACGTTTTAGTAATAAAAAACGTATTATAGCAATACGAATATCAGGTATTGCTATAATACGTTTTAGTAATAAGATATGTTAGATATGCTACTTATGCAAACTATGCACCTCTTATAAAACTTAAATGAAATGGTCCGATAAGTTGGAAAAAAGGAAGTATATTATTAAATTTATATTTAAATAATAGATAAAAGGAATATAATTTCATAATTTTTATTATATGAGAAGAGGAGGGTTGAGGGAGGAGATGAGGTCACTAAAGAAACAATTAAGGAAAAATTATCTTATTTTAATTATTTGTGTTCTTCACTGACCACAGCCTCAACCAGATTGTAAGCATATAATAAATATCCGTGGCCAACTACTAATGCATCAAATTTTATTGTGAGTTAATGATTATTGTATATGCAACAATGATCAGTGATATTAGATTTGACTAAAACATCAGAGTTACTTAAAATTTGATCACTTTGTTTTACCAATAACGTGTTAAAAAAATACTTTGAAAATACAAAAGAAAGAAATTTATATTAATTATTATTTTCCCGATTAATTTGAAAATGAAACCACTATTGCTTTTGAAAAATTTCCGCATTCAATTAATTTTCTTTTATCTACTTTTAGTTAAAATTAATTTTTTTTATACTTTTAAATCTCTAATGCAAACCTTTGCTAATTTTTAAGTTAAAATTAACATCTACTCTATTATATCTCATAAGAGACTTAGAAATTTGTTAAAAACTATTTTAAGAACCCTAAAGAGAAATTAAACTGTAAAATGGTGGCTGAATACTTCTCCCACAAAAAGTTCAGTTATTTATTTTTCCCCTGAATCGTTTGTAGTCCCCATGCACTGGGACCGCATTTAAAAATTCCTCATGTTGAAGTAAGTTGTAACGGTAGTCGGGATTCATAGTGCAGAAGTATTTAACCATTTTCCATAAGTAAAAGGAAATATAATCAATATCAATGATGAGTAAGGCGAATAAACGGAAATAATTAGAAAAATATAATATTTTGCGGATAATTAAGTTTTAATGATAATTATATTTGAATTTAACAACTTAAATTTTGAAATAATTATTTGCTTTTTCATGGTTATATTTTTAGAAATATTTTCGATTTTTTAAAGAAAATATCACCCTTTTATTCACATGCCAAAGTGGCTCCAGTGAAAATTTCTTTTACATATTTTATGGTTGCAGCTAATCTGTAATTTTGATAAGTCAATTGACCGTTTAATATTTTCAATTATGTATATCAATTATTCAGTCATGCCTTCCTTTCATCGTGAAGAGGAATGGGAAGCACGTATAGTGGAACTTTAAATTGGTTTATATTTGGCAAAATTTGCTGATACAACATTATGGTTTATACTAACAATATGTGACGTGTGAAAAAAAAAAAGTCTTCTCTTACCACTGACGATGCTGCTGAGGGCACTGCTCTGTGCTGAGGCGATGGCGATGATGGCCACGAAGAAGACGACAAGTGCGAGTGATCTCATGTTGACTTAGTTCTGGAGCCTTCGGAACTGACGAGACTTCTGCTTCAACATCCTCGCTATATATCTATCTTACCAGCACCTGGACAAATATTCGCGTCATACATCTGCACATTATGTTCCAATGCCTGTCGCAAATTAACAAAACAAATAATTATTTAAGCGGATTCGTTGTTACGCCAGCTGTTATCCACGAGGACATTGGAGGAGCATTGAATTAAAAGTTTAAATTGGTACTTTTATAAATAATGATTTTTTGGGAAAATTTAACTTCTACATCTGAAGATTACAGTGGATCCTCGGTTTAGTGAATGTAATGAAAAAAAATATCTTGATTATTTTGGAACCAAGTCCCTTAAGAACATCAATAATTGTTTATGGTCTAGCTATGTAATTCAAAATATATGATTATGTTTGAAGGAAATTTGTGAAGAGGCATTTGGGATAGAAATAGCTCAAGAATGTTGAAAGATCGAATAAGTACTAAAGGATTTATCAAAGTAAGCAGTTCTATGTAATGGAGTAAAAATATTGATTGGTTGAGTTCTGGTGTTCAAGAATACATGAAGAAAAGAACAAAGGATGTATTGTAGTCAGAAAGAGATAGAAAGCCGCTTTAGATCAGTGTAATAGCTAGAAATATAAGTGCGTATAGTAACTTCAAAGTTTACGCAATTATTAAAACGCTTTAATTAGAGGTCTGATAGCTCAGAGGGTTGGGGCATAGATCTCATAATGCTTGAGTCAGAAGGTTGTGAGTTCGATTCCCGTCTTGGTCGGTTTATATTTATTCCAAGCAAATCTCAAATCTGTTCAATAGGCGTTGGTGGATTATTAAAAAAATTATTTACGATGGAGAGTAAAGGTAATCTGATGGGATTTGTAAGCATTGATTTTGATTCAACATCTTTCATCAATGGATATTATGTTTTACTGCAGTTGAGTAATTGTTTATATACATAAGGAAAAATAAATAATAAACTTGTTACTTGGCTATTACATTTACTCATTTAATTATTGGGACTATGGATATATATGGTAGTAAATTAGCAGGGTGTTGATATAATATATATAATAGAATAATTGATATGGTAATATATAATAGAGTGGTTATGTGATAGAGATGGTTGTGTGACAAATTTAAAGTTTTAAGGAAAGGACATGTTTTTATGTAGTTGGAATGGAACCAATGTTTTTGTGATTCCAAAAATAGCATCAATTGTCTTTGATACCATGAAATTATTTTTAGTGGTATTCTCAACCACTGATGACTTAGCACGCCTTAGAGTAACCTAACTTATCATGTTTGTAAGAATAGTGCTTTCCTCTAGCTTACGAATGGGAAACATTTCCATGTTTTCTATGGCACAGAAGTTTTACTAGGTGTTTTTTAACTTGATTTCACATTGGAACATAAATGCTCCTTTGTTTTAGTTTTATGGGGAAAAAGTGTGCCAATAGCACATATTTCCATAGTATTTTGTCCACTCTGATGTTACTAATCAAGTTATAAATTTCAAAAGTAAAATATAATTTAAACTGAAAAATAAATCCATTAAAATGTTCTTTGTTGAACACATTCGCTTTGTACATTATTTTAGGACAACTTTTCATTTTTCTATTTGCTCCAAATTTGAGATTGTATGTTTCAAGGTACATAGAATGCAAAAATTGAATGGAATAATGGGGCTACTGGGCCGATTTCATTTTATATTTTGTTTTCATGGAGATCATCACTAATATTAGCCGTTTTGTCTCAAAATGGCTGCAAATGAGGGTTTTCATAGGCTCATGTATCGGTTAATCATGAAGAAAGAGGAATATTATTAAGTTTTGGAACGACTATCCTTAATCCTTCTATAGATAAATATTATCTCTCGAATGCATGGGCAGACTTTGTTGCTATTTTTGGCCACTGATGCTTGCTTATTTGTGTTCTGGATCGGCCACGATGCAATTGTCTGAAAAATTTGTCGTTCTATAGACCAAGATTAAAACAGCTTTAAAGATTTCGAGAATGAAAAGAAAAATTAATTTTCACATAATTGGAAAATTATATATTTTATATTGCGTTTAGGTCATTTGAAATGTTAGTAAATTCTCTTGAAAGGAAAAAGAAAATCATTGAAATCGAAACATCATGATTGATGATACCATTAGTGTAGTGAACTTTGTTATATTAGTGTATGGTTTCGTTTGTTATTATTATTTGATGTTACAAGTAATTAATTTAAATGACAAACTATTGTGTAATTATTAGCCTATCGCCTGGTTATTCGCTCTGAAT
This sequence comes from Halyomorpha halys, assembly GCF_000696795.3. NCBI lineage: Eukaryota > Metazoa > Arthropoda > Insecta > Hemiptera > Pentatomidae > Halyomorpha > Halyomorpha halys. The sequence goes on along the minus strand of NW_027108122.1, from coordinate 478,790 downwards.
TATATATTAATTTTTGACTGGTTTCTCTTAGGAGATGTTAACTGATTGAGATTATAGAAAACACTTAAATGTCAAAATATTGAATATTTTAAATATTAAATTGTTTACATATACTGGCTCTTGGGATAATACAGAAATTCTTTGTGTTGATGATACCAACTTTTAAACTATTAATGGTTTAATTATAAACATAAATTAATTCACTGATGTATTAAAATTTATAATATATTGGAGGTTAATAAAAACACAGTTTATTAAACTTTATTACAGTAAAATATTTCCATAAAAAGTGCTGATAAAAATTTCAACAGTTGAAACTATTTGCTGTTATACACTGTATTATATTGCTAATTGTCTAAATTCTCTTGAATAAAAATTACTTTACAATGCTTTAAAAATGCAATAATAAAAAAAAATTTTTTTTAAAAATAAAATGTCTAGTTTTATAGTGAAATGATTTGATGTTTTTTTGTAAAATTAATTACATCAGATCATTTACGTCTACACGATAAAAGTAATAATAACAGTTTTTGTCAGAAATAAAAAAAAAATATATAAATATTTTCTACTAAAACATTGTTACACATTTATTAGCTCTGGAAATTTATTGTCCTTTGATAAACCTTCATTTTATAAGACTAATTATTCCTTTACATAATATAGAGTTTTAAATTGAAGAGGAGGAATTATACTGCGTTCAAATTTATTTCTCATCTAAAATATTAGTTTGAGGAGTTTTATATTAAAAAGTTACTTTTCAAAAATAAGTTATTTTTTTTAAAAAATACACAACTAAACATTATTCATTTAATTTCAAAATTGAAATTCTTCTTTTTCAAACTAGTATCACAGATCAACATTTTCAATTAAAAAAAAAGAACTCATCTACATAAAATGCTACTATATTAATTTTTAATTAATAATTTTCCAAAATTCGATATATTTTATGGAATATTTCTCATTAGTTTTTTAATTATATATTTTAATTACGCTAAATTATTAACCAGCCCTTATTATTAGATAGTTAAGCCTGTCTTCAACCTGTTCTGTTCTGTCTTTTGGTACGAATTTTAGATTAGTTGCTGATGGGTCTGCTGGGATTGACTGCGGTTAAGAGCTAGAAAGATCAAAGGCTATTTATAATAATAATAACAACAATATGAGGCTATTATAGTAAAATCGTTATTTTATTAGTATTGCAGTTTATGATATTATATAAACTATTTTTTTATAAAATCTGTTAATTTCAAATAATTAAGAGGATTAAAACCAGAGGGGTCTAAGTCCAATTTTCAAGATTTCGAGGTCTTAAAATACAATTTAAAAGGGCTAAATATGAAATGTTTGTTTGCTTTTGTTTAAAAGCGTAAAAACTTTTGTACCAGTACAGATTTATTTTTTATTCTTTGGCACATGCAAATTTTATCCAATAGTCACATATATAAAATTTGGTATTATGGAAAAATTGAAAGTTTATTTGAAAAATTAAACATTAATAGCTATTTCGGTTTAGGTTATTCCATACATAAAACCATATACCTCAAAGTTCCATTTTTTTGTATTAGTAATAGTA
>NW_027108122.1:423747-477167 GCF_000696795.3 Halyomorpha halys | reverse complement strand
TATATATATTTTTTTTTGTTTTTTTATTACCCCCTTCCAGGTCATTTCTAACATACGGGGAATCAGAGAGGGGGTCTACAGTGTACCACCATAGGGTTAGAATAGTCTAACTATGGCATAGGGTCAAGTTTTCATTTCGGGGGACCGCCACAGAAATAAAAGTCAACACTCCCGGCCGAATTCGAATAGGCGCCGCTGTAGTTCGCAGGTTAGAATGACCTTTGTCTCAATTGGGTCAGCTGCAGACGACCTTGTATTAGTGATCACAATCTAATACTCCCAAATAAGAAAACAGTATTTTTTTTTTTTACATGATAACATCTAGGTTGTAAATCTACCAGTATTTTTGCTATCCGAAACATTACGAAACTTGGATAATAAAAACACTCACATGTATGTAATGCATTTAGGTGGTAGAACTCATACACAAATTATTCGAAAATCTGATTTATAGAAGTTGAGGCTTCTAGTAATTTAATTTCGAGTGACCTTTTATTGATGTTTGACACACAAGGGATCAATAATATTACTACTAGATTGCAGTCAATGTGGGTGCATTAGGATGTAATATGGATGGAAATCTGATTATTTAGAAACCTTGTATTAATTAACAACATTATTGGTTCTGTGTGGGATACTAAACCTATTGGTTGATTATATTACAGCTTCTAGAAACACGGATCAATGGCGTAATAACATTAATTCCTGTTTTGTAGGCCTTATCAATGTTTTTTCCAAAACTTAGAAACTTTCCAGTACTTGGGTAATTTTATTTTTTTAAATAATGTTAATTAGGTTAGATTAAAAATAAAAGGAATGTGTAGAAAAATTGTACACTTTTTTCCTTATTAAATTTTAAAACACGAGATAAGTTTCTATCTTTTTCTAAAGATCACTTTAAATGGTGTGTTTTGCATGAAAACATAAATACTAAATCTTGATTTCTTTTAAAAATAAAATAAATGTGGATTTACCCTTGAGTATAGCTAACAATTCTTCTCTCTGTGCGGAAACCAGGGCAACAACTGCAGCGAAGAACATTACGATTGCAAGGAATTTCATCTTGATTTCCTGCCTGGACTGTTTGCTATTTTCAAGACCATTTTATATGCAATCAAGTCGGTATTCGTGAACAACTGAACAAACATATTACATAAATATTTTCGGATTGAAAGACTAAAATAGTCCAGTTATCATTAGAGATGTTGCCAAACAATGATTTTGTGCTTGTATAATTCAATTGGTAAAACCGCATACTTTCCTTAAACGCATCTCGATTTCGACGCATCATCCCACAACGCCATTAATCTACTAGAGAATTTGTAATTCTAGGGTTTGGGAGAACGACTTTTATTTGTAACTGATTTAGCCCGAACCAGAGATCAATCCTTCCATTACAAACTCCCTAACCACTCAGACCCATTAGTTTCTAATCTTGCTTCCTCTTTTATTCTGGACAATCTTCCGAGGCGTTTGAAAGGAAGATGGCCTCCAGAGCTTATATTCTAACATTTTTTTAGAGTGCTACCAATGGGTAGTTTCTCTACATGCTTGTACCATACCATTAAGATTTCCTCAAATTTATTTGATGTGTTTATGTACAGTAAATATCAATAAATAAATTTTATAAAAAAAAATTTTGTGCCGGTTTCACGAAACGAAAACTTGACACCTTACCATTGTTAGAATAGGGTAGTGTCCTGAAGATAACCTTCCCTCGTATGTAAGAAATGACCAGGAAGGGTTTTTAAAAAAAAAAAATATGTACTGTCAATCAGCTTGTGGTAAATATATTAAAATAAGGACGAATATACAACAAGTGAATTTTTTTAATGTATTAATGTTTTTTTTAGAATAATTTTTGATACTTCCAAAAAAATTAATAAAATTAAAAATTGTATAAAGCACAGGAAGGATATATGTGTGTAAGTATAAAACTATATAAAAAAACTTTAGTTAAAACATAGAATAAACAGATAATCTTGTTTAATTACAAAAGAAAAATAAGCATAAACTTAAAGTTGTTAAATATATATTAAATCTAAATTACAATGTTTAGTATTATATATAGAAAAGAAAGTATTTAATTTACTTAAATATTTTAACATGGTATTACTCATAAAAAAATAGAAGAATGTTTCATATAAATGAGCTCGTAATAATTACACAGAATTAAATAACTTGAGCAAATCAGTTAAGGCTTGCTTTAAAAATAACGGGTTATTATTGAAGTACCTTTAGTCAGACAGCTGCGTAAGTGCGTAGATGTTTAAAGCGAAAAACTACTAGGAAATGATTGTAGTGTAGGGTACTGAGCATCCTTATTGGACCACAGTAACAGGCTATGTATTACCTTATGCTAAACAAATAACAATAAACAACAAAACGACATAAGGGTTTTACGTCGATATTAACCAAGCCAACCAACCAACAAATGTCCTTATACAGCCACGAAATCTACACATTATAGGTTTTGGTTTTGAAGAGCATTCAATTCAGCTTTCTATCGTTTGCGTTTGAAGTGTTGAATTTCAATAAATGATAGTGTTATGAATGTGTTATTGGACTCATGGATTGAATTTAAAGGATTATAATTAATAAGAATAATAATAAAATTCAAAATTTAATGTTTTTTCTTAGTAGAAGTTCGTTTTCAGAAGTTTTAAAGGATAACGAATCTGGTTTGTTTTTCCAGAAAAAAATTCTTGAACTGTTTTACTGTAAGCGAGTATTACTTTATTGTTATATGATTGTTAAGGTCACTTTTGATTTCTACTTGAATCTGTTCAATTTATATTAACTTTTTTATTTATTGATAAATATTACAATCTGTCACAACGTTGTTGGGGAATAGGTAATAGTGATAAGTGATCACATTCATACTAAAATAAGAAAATAAAAAAAGTACATAAAAATAAACAAAATCTCTCTCTAAATATATACAAACAGAAGGGTAAATAAAATAAACATAATCAACCTATGTACATAAAAAAATAAAATAATCATAAGTCGCATTTACACACTTATTTACAATATTTATGCTATCGACCTGAGGATCCCTGAGCCCACTCTATTCCTCACGTATGAGACATAGAGCAGATCTCTTTGAGATCCCAGCGCATCCCTCTCTCCCGTTACTCGGAATGAACCAGTGGAGGCTAAGAAAGTGCGCTAAAGCTGCAAGCACTCAACATTTATATTAATTAAATTCCTAACTTTCCATATCTTTTCTTGTATTTTATTGTACCATTTATTACTACCTTTAAATCATGGATCATTGTATTTCTTATTAATATAATGTAACATCTGCATTAGTGTTAAACTTAAAACAAGTTATAAGTAGAGGTGATTGATACCTATTGTACTTAAAAAAATTTCCTATAAAAAGATACCTACCTTAAAATCTATTTGAATAGTTGACAGAGAAGATATAGTCTATTAACGTTAGCTACTACCTGTGCACAGTGCATAATGTTACTTTGTCATCTACCCACAGTTTATCTACTATTGAATATCATATGTATTCTATATTTATCAAGATCTTCATTAAGTCCTCCCACCCACTAATTTATCTGCTTATTAATCTATCGTCACCTCTACACTTCATGTTTTTCACCTCTGGTACAAATTATTCCTTTAGCTCCATAGTTGTAATAATGGAAATTAAATTAAAGTAATTAATTTAACCATATACACCAAATAACTGTAATTCATCTTGATTCACCATTGTATTTTTATTTATTAACGTTTCTAGATCTTTTTCTAGAGTTCTTCAGGTTAGTTTTTTTTATTTTGTCGATTTTTATATCCAATTTACTTCTCATAATTTAAATTAATCTTCTAAAGAAATATGTCATATTTTTTTTCCTACTTAAGATTTTATCAATTTCATCGTATATTTACTATGGTTACTTTTCTTTTATTAAATATTGTTTTGTTTGCCTTAGAACTTCTTTTGTTTTTTATCCAATTCATTTATTTTATATTTATATAAAATATATTTTAATTTCCTATTTCATTCCTCATTAATCTAACTACCTACACAGTGTTCCACTCCCAAAACATACATCCGTTAAATACCGCATAAAGTCCACCGCATCCGTAAAATACAAGGTGATTACTAAAAACGATTTTGTTTAATAGAGATTATTTTTTTTTAAATTTTAGATGATAAACAAATCGATTGGTAAATCGATAATACTACGTACTTGACTTTCTTTGTCACTAAGGTAAGGAATACTTTGTGTGCAATAGCTGCTACTCGAAGTAGCAATAGTCGAAAAACGTAATTTTCCCCACAAAGTAGCGCTGAAACGGCGTTTTACTTTCTGTACATGAAATTTGTACTTTTTATTTTTTACCGTTATACCTAATATACTTTTATATTCATTTGAATACTAATTAAATTCTCCAAAAACTAAAATTTAAAAAATGAAATAAATAATAATAATAATAATAAATACGATGAAATAATTAAGTATGAACTAAAATGGCTCAAAATAAGTTAAATAATTGAAAATAAGAAAAGAACTGAGGTAAATTATTAAAATTAAGTAAATAAAATCTTAAACACAACCATAATTTAAATTTAAATGCTTCGTTTAAGTTTCACTAATCCCTATCAAATATCATTGAATCTACGACTAAAGAGTTTTCTACCAAAAGTTAACATGTGCAACTCCAAAATGTTTAGAACAACTAAAATACTACAGCCAATACTTATTTAATTTGTTTCAAAAAATTAATTTTCCACTGTCAAACAGCCGTTATTTATCAACATTTTAAATTATCTAAGACAGATCCTTACATCACAATTTTTAAATAATTATCTTTCAACCTGGCTAGATTGACTTTTGATAGCAAAGTCTTCAGCTCTGGTTCGAAATTTTGAAAAATATTAATAAACAAAGAAAATTCAGAACGGAGCACATCTACTTCTAAACATGACACTTCTTAGTTATTTATGTCCATGGCACTGGTTTTCTAAAGGATATATAATTATTAAAATATCATTTATAGGATTTAAAAAATATTTTTATTGAACAAATTTAATGTTATATTATATATTAATATAATTATAATTAATATTCCCAATGTCTATAGCAGCTGTAGCCTGTAGAGGGTGTGGTCTAGGTTGACTAAAGTGTTGATGAGTCCCCTGATGGTCCAGTTGGCGAGCTGTCCAAGTGTCACTGTGCGGTAACTGGTGTAAGCTACAGGAACCAAATTGTTATTAATTATTGAATTAATTTTGGTTAGTTAACATGTTTTATTAATTTTTATATAAGATAATTAAATATTTATACCACTAAAGAAATGAAATAGTTATACTTTTTCTTCCGAGTTTATCAAAATTTGAATCGATTATTTTTCTGTTTACGTCTTAACTCCTTTATTACCGATTTATTTGTTATGTGTTTATATACAGAATGTCCTTAGTGTACATGCATGTTCTCTCCACTTAACGTAACAATCACAATTGGTTATTCTTTAGAGATTGTTGTTAATATTTTAAGCTTTTCCAATAAAAATAACTCTATGATTTACAATAAAATGGCTTACTTTTTCCTTTTCTTTTTTTTTACGGATTCTTTTAGCAAATATGGTTTTAAGAAGAAATAATCCTACAGCTTTTCGATCTCGTCCTGAGGAAGTAAAACCCAAAACTTTTGTTTAGAATTTGTGACAATTTAACGCAAGGAAAACTGTTTTAGAATCCTATTTCTTTCAAGAATTCTTCATCATAATTTATATTTCCCAGACCAACCTGGGAGACTGAAATAGCTATTGTGTCACGAAACGTCAATTGAAAAACGCCTCAATTGTGATGATGGATTCTTGCAGAAAATTGAATTTTGAAACGATTTTGTAGTGTCCCATTACATTGAAACTTCAAGCGTGCGCTGGAGAAGAACTGGACAATGTTAGAAAATCAACGATATTCCCAAAAGATAGACTTTATCAAATGTTAAAAAAAATAAAGAAAGAAAAGAAAAAAAAGGTTACTACAGCAACAGAAAATATCTGATAGAAGAGAATAATAATGGTAATTTTTTTTATAGTCATTAATCCGTAACTGATTCATCTTTGAAGGATAGCCGAATCAAAACCTTCCTTGTGTTTATTGTATTTTCTATATAATTAAAGTGGTCTTAGAATTTGATAGAGTATTATATTTTAATGTAATAATTAGTTATAGTGGATCTTACTGTTAACGAAGCAGTTATAGGCCACGGTCATCAGGGACTGCTGCGCCGAAGCGACTGCCACCAAAGCTACGAAGAAGATAACCAGAGCTGCGAATTTCATGTTGCCTGTTGGTGGTAACTGTAGCGACCTACCGGAGGGTATGATCTTTTATACAAGACCCAACACCTGATCAAATATGATGGTCCTTCCGTAAATCAGGTCAGGCCCTACGGTTCTACATTATCCAGCTAAGACAACACAGGGCTCGATGTCGTAACCCTGGATCATTCCATGCGGGAGCTCGTTGAGATAAGGAAATGGTAGTAGCGCGGTTCTATGTTCTAGCAGTTATCATAAACCTGGCTATCTTAGCCTACAGGCGCTGTTTGTCTCTTGTTTCACTGCTATAGCAGAAGAAAAATAGATCATCACCAGTAAGAGTAAGAGGGTAGGAGGGTATTTTAAATATTATTAAATTAAATATATATGTAGTAAATGTGATTAATAATGCAATGGCATGATACGGTTTTATAGAGAATCTACCCATTGGTAGTATTACAAAAATAATTGTAGAATAGAAGGTTTCGAGTCAATATTATTTTCAAAGACCTGAGAGAATTTTATGAATTTGAAAGGTAGCTTTTAAACAAGAGGGTTTGGGTAATTATGAAGTTGTATTGATGATAATAAACAGTATTGATATCTGGTTCTGACCAAATCGGTATCATATGGAATATTAGAATCATTATGGATTATATTATTAGTGATAAAGTAGTTTATGAAGCTTTAAGTATTTTATGAAGTATTTCTAAGGGTTTAAAAGGAATTCGATGTGTTTAATGGAGCCCCATAGCTCAATTCCATAAGTATAAGTAGGAATGGTTATAGTCATTTTAAGTTTCTCGCATTTTCAGTCTTGTATAAGAATTCCAAGTTAGTCATTTTTCCAGATGTAGTCCTTCCTATAGCGGATCTGTCGGACAGGGATAAGTATAGGATTTAAGGATTTTGTAGGACAGGAAGTGTTTGAATTAAAAAAATTATTTTACTTCTTTACTAACTCCTTTTAACTAATGAAACAGAGCTCTGCTGTAGCAAACGCATTTTGTCTTGAATTTAACTAATTGATTCTTATTATCTAATAATTGCTTAATATTACCACTAGTCAACTTGAGAAATATCTGTTTTAATCTGGAAATTCCCCTTTTCTGTCTAGTTCGGATTATTTAGCGCACTTACTCAGCCTCCACTGGTTTATTACCGGTGACGCGGTAAGAGGGATGCGCTGATATTTCGAATAGCTCCGCTCTACTTCTCGTGCTTGGGGATAGAGTGGGATATAGGTTCATTAGGTCGTAAATGAAAATATAAACGTGATTAATGCTTTTGTTTTATTAGTTATAAATTCTACTTATTTTATTTTATCCTTATTTCTTCATGAGTTTAGTTTGATTACGTTCATTTTATTTATATTTACGTTTATGTACATACAGATATTTTATTTACTTATACATAATTTGTTCAGTATTTTCAGAAGAAATTAGAACGATATTTTAAATTTAAAGCAAAATTAGTGAATATTTCTCAATCGTTTTGTAAATAAGTTAATGCCAGTAAACCATTATTGTTAAATTTTAAACGAAACAAGCTTTGTACAACCACCATTTTCCAAGATAATGCACTTCAAATATAAATAATTTCTTCTAAAAAGCATTTCACGATTGTCTCTTGTTATATGAAATGCTGTCAAAAATAATTAATTAAAAGAATTAACTTTGGCAGTTCAAGGCCAGTACACCTTTTATTAACCGAACGTAAGGGCAGCTTCTTGGAACCGGTCAGTGTGAGTTGACTCCAGTAGCCTGAATTACTTCACATATCCGTCGAGAAACAGTTTTGCTTCCCGTTACTTTTTTTTTTTTTGTTTTCTGCCTTTTTGGCCCTTACTAACATATTATCCTATAAGTTACTAACCTATTCTAACCAGAGTAGGTGGGTCACGAAATAAAAGATTATCACTCTTAACGATGACTAACTTTTAATGCTTATTGCTCTAGCCTAATAATAAAAATGTGCTAAGGCCCTTTGGTGATCCCAGTTCCCTTTATTTATTCACCCTTTTATATACATATAAAATAGATAAATTAATACATAGATAGCTAGATATTATTATTCTCAAAGGATAAATAATATTTATTGAAAAATAAAAATTATAAATTTTTTATTAATATTATACAATTCTTCCCCAATCACCACATTGAGAAACTACAAGCGAAAATAAGCAAGAAGACAATGAAGGACGCGGCAACAACGTTGATCTCAATGATAATGCATAGAATCATTGTATCAGTGTCTAATAGTTCGCGATATATAACACTGCAGGACAACGAATTCCCTGACACAGCTATACACTAAATCATTCCTGCAGTACTAGGGTTCGAGTCGGTGAAGTTGTATCCGTAGAATCCCCTTTCATTTGTGAAGTACCCCAGATGTCTGTGCTATCTCCAATATTTTTTCATTATACACAGGTAAATCTGTTGGAGCCAAATATGACTGGGCTACTGTAGTGGCTTATGCTGACGATATTGAACGAACAGTTCACTGAGTGCAGAGACAGCTCTGCGCTGAACGGAGAATGGTTGAAGAGGAATCACAAAGAAACTTGAAGGGCTGTATATTGCAGTTAATCCCAAGAAATCCGACTGTATTATCTTCTCCTCTGAGCAGAACGAACAAAGTCTATAAGGCAGCAGAGTTCGAGCTGGCCTACAGTCAGCATAATATATCTAGGTGTCACCTTTGATAGGCACCTGATGACCTCTCCCACAGCAATAAGTTTAAGCTAATTAGGACTAAGGCTTACAGGCTTAATCACCTGCTAACTTCTGCTTATATTTTTCTCTGCCTCCAATTAGATTTACACTGATATGAATGCTGTCAAAGGTGGCAGACACACATTAGCAGTGTCATACTCGACTGATGGCTACTAACTTACTGACTACAGACATCACGAAATCTTGTGAGCCTCGTCATCAGACAGCAGACTCAATCCACTTTTTAAATTTGCAGTCATATCTCTTTCCTCATTCCCTTCTCAAAATGTATTTAAAATGCAGTAAAAGAGATTCCATCCATTATTTTTAGATATCCTCCATGTATCAAACCCTCTACACCCATGGAGCTTAGAAAAAAAAGAGTTATAAAATTTATTATTAAACCTTACAATAAAAGTTACACACCTACATATCAGTCCAGTGTTCCATTGAAGAAGCCTATGCACTAGGAAGACTTTTTTTATTACAATCATACTATATCAATATTTTCTACCTTGAAATTTTATTTTAGGTAGGACATGATATAAATTAGACAAATGTTGGTGGTCTGTTGAGTATTTGTCAAAGCTTCAATCGGATGGAAGTTGTTTTCAAGTAAAAGGGCCTTAGTAAGGTAAGGGTCCTAGGGCAATATCCTGCCTCATCGGTCCTTGTTTTAATTCCTTCGGCTCTCTCATAATTTTCTCATCGAATGGCGAGACTTCTGTTTCGGGAAAACTATAGTAGCCATAGCCAAATGGATCTTTTCAAATTCGTAATTTATTGTGGTCAATGCTTATAAATTTACCAAGGATAATGGAACAACAAAATGATTGGAAGAAACTAAAGGGTAGAATAGGCCCAGGTAAATAAGTGTACCAAATCCGTTGATCAAACTACATAAAAACATACCGTTAAAAGAATCAAAAGAGTAAAAAAAATATTTTACTGTGGAAAGATGTTTTTTAGAGGAAAAGAAACATGACAGATTGTTTTAAAGAAATATTAGTTCTAATACAAGTGACGCATGGTTCTAGATTATTTTTTTCACGTTAAATCTAATGGGAATAAATTCTTGACGAAATAACAACCGCAAAAAAAGTTACTTCATTATGATCGAAAATATAGTATTGTATTTTAAAAAGGTGTACCGATTTGTTTGCTTCTTTTTTCTCTCTCATTACAGTAGATATTAACAAATAAATTCCCTCTCCATTTTGACGAAGCTTCCTTGATCAACGGTGGGCTATCTCCTGGTCTAGAGTTGAGACTGAAAAGACTGAGAAGACCAAAGATAATCGAAGAATTATCATTGGTTTTCTCAGGCTCTCTCATGTCTCCCGTTTTTGTTGTTGAGTTGCTGTGACTCTATCCAACTTCCCGAAGGTAATACCTCCTTGTTCCTATTCCAAGTCTTTAAAATAAAAAAAAAAACCTACCTATATCATTCATCTCCTCACTCTACGTTCATCCATCCATTCACTAAACACAGATCCCAACCGACTTATTTACATATGCACTTTCATAGAATAATACCTCCTTCAGTAAATCCTTTGTCATACGTGCAACCTCCTTCTGGAATCTTCTTCCCATCTCAATTCGCTAATCATCATCCATTCTCTTCTTTACACACCTATTCCTTCACTTACTATATAACCAAACCTCCACATAATTGTAACCAATATAAATGGGTATATGTTGACTACCATTACATGTAGTAATTAAACTAAGATATTGATGTAATTTCATTTTGCTTACTGAAAACGTTTAAAGGTTTGACAGACAAATAATCATATTGTGAGAACCATGTATTTATTCTAAGGGGACATAAGGCCCAGGATAAAATTATTTTTTTCATTTCATTTCATAAAGCTTAAATGCATATTATATAAGAAAATATTTCTGATTCATGCTTTATTTTAAACTTATAAAATATATTGCCTTACTTAAATATATTCTGCATATATTGATCAGGGTTGGCAGTGAATTCGGTCTAAGGGCTTATACACGTTATAAGTTCCAAATGTAGAACAAAAGCAGAAGCCTCTTCTAACGTGCTAGTTCCATATTTAATCGGATTAAATTTTCTCACTTTGGCGGACGTATTCACTGGCATGAGTTTCACTATCGTTCTTAGCAGGATATAACTAGATTTAGGTTGGCATTTTATTGTTAACAAATCTAAAATACTAACTGAATTTATTTATAACAGGTATCTATAAATAAATTATGAAAGCTGGTTTATTTTAAGAATGAGGAAATTTGTGGAGGAAAAGTTTTATAAATGCGCTTTTATTTATTACATTTTTATGTGAAATTCGATATGAATTAATTTATTCTTCAGTTAATCTAAAGTTATTGATGTTTATGATATTCATCTGGTTTATTTTTATTCATAATCATAAAAAATTCTTAAGTGTGCATACAAAAGCAATGATTATGATCTTTTCAAACTTTACAACATTACGCAATGTACAGGACCCATTATAGGGAAAAGCTTTCAGTTTTGCCGATTTTTTTCTAAATTCATATACCATCCAACAGATGCACTTTGAATGTACTAATAAAGATGTATTTTATACTCAATAAAAAAAATTATATTTTTATACTAAAAACATATCTCAAAAATGTTTTTGCTTCATGTTAAACAATCATTGTTGGTGGCTTGTTTAGCTTAAACGCTGCTTTACAGATACCGACGAACGCTCAGAACGTCCAGATGAGATGACTATACCAAAAGTAAATGTTAGATAGCCATAAAGTGAAATTTGAAGAGATATCTTGACGCCCTCGAGATATTAAAGAGTTAGTTTATACAATATTTTGCGCTATTTGAGCATGAGAAAACTCAAAGTTGAAACTTATGTATTCAATAGAATTCCTTATGCTCTATGACTTATTAGAGGATTTATTTTCTGTTATTTATTTTTTTACTTGTTACGTTTCTAATTTTTATTATATTTTTATTTATAATATTTATTAAAGAGAATACAATTTGCCACAAATTAAGGGAAATAAGTATTAGTGTCAAATATTGATTTATACAAAATATTCAGAAATTGAAGAACAAAAGAAAAAAAAATGAAGACAAAAAAAAAAAGAAAAATGTAAATAATGACAATAATACACACTGAAAGATAAGGAAAAAATGAAATTTGAATTATTAATAGTAAAGAAATATATAAATAAACGACTATTCTATCATAATTTGTATAAAAATATGAATCTATATTAAAAATGTAATAAAATAATACTGATCACATAATAAAATATAAAATGTATGTACAAGGTAAATAAAATAAAATTAGAGTGACTATAAAATTTATATACATTCACACCTATATACAATATTTATATTCTGCCTGTGGAACTCCAAACCAAGCCTCGCCAATCCCGTGTGGAAGGGAAGGGTGGGCTCCATGAGATCTCAGTGCTTCTCTACCAGCCACTTTACTGGTATTTAGAATATTTATTTATTAACTACAATAATTAAACTTTCCTATTTATTATCTTTATGCCATTTAAAAAAAAAAAAATACTATTGGTTAGGTATGGCTTTATTTTGTATGTATCATTTTTACTATTATTATTTTTTTATATTATACATTCAAACGTTATTTTCTATTGAAAACATTATTTCCTTTTTAATGTTTGTTAATTATTATTGCTTCATTTTTTATGTCCAATTTGTTATTTTTATAAATATATTTTATGATGTTTTAAATAGTTTTTGTATTTTACCCTGAAGCTCTAAAGCCCATTTACAATGCTTTTTGTATTATTCTAAAGGGACTAATTCCAGAATAAATAAAGAATATTATTATTTTATTATCAATTTACAAAATTTTGATCCTTTTTACTCTCAACCTTTATTCTTTAATAATTCTCCAACGTTTCGGTCCTTAAATCAACATGTTGTTCAAAATAAACATTACTTAGATTTTAAAAATGTCAAGGTCGTTCATAAAGAAAATAATACTTTTTTGAAGAAAAATATTAGAATCGATTTACATCTCAAATTAATCAGATTTTTGAAAAAATAAAATAGAGAGGGGGCATATGTATGTTTAAAAATACACATATAATAAGAATATATTAATTATAGATTTTTAAAAAATGTTAAGTTATAAGCGAAATAATTAAAAATAAATGTTAATTAAATTATATTAAAAGTGTAAATTAATGATAAAAAAATTATTGTTATATGATAAGGTGATAAAAGAGTCCTACCCTGTTGAAGATAGGTTCTGGTTTTAAAGTGAAAGAAGAGAAGTTGTTAGTAATAAAAGGATTTTTAAATTTAGGATATAAAAAAAAAAGTTATGTTTGTAAGAAATCTATTTAAATACAAAAAATTTATGAAGTTGTTATGATATTATTTTAATGATTAATTTATTTTAAAGATGTAACAAGGGCAATTAGGCTGCAAATTAAGATTTGAAAAAACAATGACATTAATATTGAAGCTATGACCAAAGAAATCAGTGTGTAGTTTAAGGAAATAATGTAATTGTTATAAAAACAAAAAAACTTGTTATAGGTTGTATCCTTGAGAATGGCCTGTGGGACGAAACGTTGGAGAAGTTTTAAAGAATAAAGGTTGAGAGTAAAAAAGAATCAAAATTGGTAATAAAATAGACCACTCTCAAACAATCATATAAAAAATAATTAATCTAATATTATTATTATTTTTAGAAAAAAAGAACGTTGATTGCTCAGAGTACTCACATTATGATTTTTTGTTATCTCTTTAGGTTACATTCACAGTTTTTCTGCGTTAGTATGTTAATTAGATCAAGTGTAATAGATCCACCATTAAACTCCAAAATCAAATCGCGAGGCATCCAGGTCTAAAGCAGTTTGTAAAAGCGGTCCAGAATGGTCAAAGATATAATCGTCGGGCGATTAGTAAGTAGGAAATAATGTACAGCGTTATCGGAACAACTGAATGATCTCATCAAGAAGACACGGTGGCATAAGCTGAAGAAATAAATGTTTGTTTATAAAGACAATTAGTCGTGAAACAAGTCGATAGTTATGATGCTTACCCAAACTGTACGAAATGATTTTCCCCATCAAATATGTTGTGCAGTTTTGATCCACAAAGACTATTAATTGTTTGTGAGTATCAGAATACTCCAGGAAAAGATATTTGGCACAAAAGTTGTCAAATCGCAAACTAGAGCTTTTTTTTTGAGGTCTCAACTCAAAATTAAAGCGATTGAAATATTAAAGAAGCGTTAAGATGGATGTATAAAATATGTATAAAGCAAGAGATAAATAAATAATTTTTTTAGTAGTTCATCTTGCGACTTTTATAGCAGATAACTGATAACCACCCCTAAGAATCAGTTTATAGCTTTAAATAGCAACATTGAAAAGTTTGATTTAAATCTTTTCAGTAGTTTGTTTTAACGGAAAACATACCTCTTTTGCAGAATCTGCATTGATCTAGTTAAAACATTATGGCTCTTTACAAGGAAAAAAATATCATTAAAATTTGGGTATCTATTTTTACGTAGGAAATGGAATAAAATACATATATAAAACAGTATAGCAGGCAGGCAAGACAGTTTATGTTCATCTTTTTATTTCATGAGTTAATATGTTTGGTTTATTACAACTTCACAGCCTCATCTGCTGTTAAGTATACCACAAAACCTCTGAATTAAACAAACAATTTTTTCTTATTAAATTCAATTGGTAGTTGAAAATAAGTCCACGCATCGTTACTTTGCGTATTTATGAAGAGTTATTCATATTTATAAAAACGAATTTTAACGTTAAGTATCTATTGGGGCCGCCCATAGCTCAGTGGTTGAGACACAGTCTTACCAATTTGATGTCTATTTGCGGTGCCGGTTCGAATCCGGCCTGGGACGTCAACTTTTTTCATTGCGTGGCGGTCCCACAAAATGAAGAACTTTGACCCCCAACCATGGTTAGGCAGTATAGGACTCCAATGGGAGTCTTGGCCGAAAAAAAAAAAGTATGTATTGAATGAATCATAGTTATTGATCTTACAATTAGTATTTATGGTACAATAATAAGAAGCCGATGGTATGAGAAACTAAAAAAGAATTATGATATGTTAATGAGTATGGATCAGACTTTCTCTTAGCTAAATTGTGGGGGAGTAGTGCGATTGAAAATGATCTATTGTAAAAAGGATTATTTTTGAATTAATCAAGTAGGAAGTAAAAAATTAAATGAATATATTATTAAAAAAACTTGATTGTGTATTGTGGTTGATTGTTCTACATATATTGTAGAAAAGAATTCGATAAAATATGATGCAGTTGGGTTATATTCTCACTTAGTCTAGTGCACATATGTGGCTAGTTCCTGGACTGCATTCATCCTGTGCCACCAGAAGTTCAGCGAGACACGTTGCCTGCTTGAATATCAGGAACAGAGAGAGCACGAGAGATAATTCTCCTACGGAAACAGCATGTTAGAACTAGGAGAGGATTAATAGTGGCAGTAGTTTCTACAGAGGTTAGTAGATAGACGCTGTGGCTTGTTAATTATGCTAGAAAACAATAGATGGCGCCGTCTGGTCCTTCTTGATAATGTAATTACCTAGAGCCTTAGCGCTCGAACTCCTCAACTATTTGTGGATTGTAAACGATAAAAGAGCTCTGTTCATTAATACCAGACTCATTTTATATGAAAGATTATATTCATTATCCATTGCTCTAATTACTAATTTATCTGATCTGTTTCACTAATACAATTAAGTCATATAGATGAAATCAATCTGATTGCTATTTAAATTTTTTTGTTCCTTTGTATATACACAATATATGGTTACCTAAGCAAGTCCTTATTTATACATAAGAATTAATTTTTTATTCATATTGTCTTTGTTGAGTTGAGAAAGATTGGTTTTTAATAGTATCGATTGAATAGGGATGGACGAGGTGGCCTAGGTGGAGGATTGTTCGGCGAATCATAGTAGTTGGGCCTAGCGTTGCCGAATTGGTTATAGGGTCCACCTGGAGTCAACGGCTTAGGACGAAGTTTACTGAGCCGATGAGGTTTCTTCAGCGGGGGTCGTTCTGCCTGGAAACTGGGCGATCCGTATTCTTGAGGGCCTAGCGATGGGAGTGGTGTAAAACCTCCTTGGATTTCATCTCCGTCATTAAGAGCCAATCTCACCTGTTCCCTTTTAGGTTTTAAATAACTTCCATAGGAAACTATAACTCCTGGAATATAAATTAAAAATGAATAAATACTAATAATAATACTATATAAAATTAGGAACTAGTTAAAGTTAGTGCTTAAGAGCTAGATAATAATGCATACTCCCATATTTAAAAGCTATAATTCACTATTATATTACTTTGAGCGAGTTATAGAGGAATCTATTTCACTTAACCTATCGGGAAAATAGTTATCATGAAAGAGGGTAAGTATATTTTTTTTTGGGCGCCAAAATTTTTCATTATAATTATATTATAATGCGTAAAACGCATTTTCACTAATTTAACATGTATTGCTTCAGGTTAAAACTTTTTTTGTTAGAAACAGTTTTTAATTATTTGATAATTTCTGGTACATTTACAAAATAAGAATACTCAACCATATTAGGGACCGTACTGGACATATGCAAGTATAATGTTTTGGAAATATGAGTCACGTTGTATACTATAAAGCTTTCAAAAATCGATTTTTTTTAATGAATAAACTTTTTTGCAGCACCTATTTAAACAGAGATATCCACAACTTTTGTATGGTAATTTTTTTAATCTCATATCTGAACAGTTCTTCTGAAAGTTTTCATCTCACCTTGATCATCGTTCGTGGTTTGTTGCCCTTCTGCCAACGATCCTTGCAGGAC
The DNA here is from genome assembly GCF_000696795.3 of Halyomorpha halys. Taxonomy (NCBI): domain Eukaryota; kingdom Metazoa; phylum Arthropoda; class Insecta; order Hemiptera; family Pentatomidae; genus Halyomorpha; species Halyomorpha halys. The sequence continues at coordinate 460,319 of NW_027108122.1, read as the reverse complement.
ATGTACCAAAAAGATACCAAACAGTGTTACTGCTAAACCCATGTTGTATTGAAAATGTTCTATGTATCTATTGCACAAGCATATCTTCCATATTAATTTACTTGTGCAGTTGTTTTATACAGGACCCTGTTTTGTTTGTCTAAGCTGTCTCAGCTGTTTCAATACCACTACTAAAACATGGTTTTACAAGTGTTATGAGTTTGCTTGAGTAGGTAAACACGTCCCCGATGCGTACATGTTTGTTTTCGGGCCAGTATGTTTGAATTTACTGAAATGAAAGTATTGTTGTTTGTTTTTGGAATGTTACTGTTCAGTGTTTATATAGTATTGCCTAATAAAAATTCTGAAACTTAATCATGTTAAAAATAGGATGTTTTCTTTCTCGAATTACATGTTGTTTAAATATTTTTATACCAATAAAAATGCTTATAAATTTTTTGATGTTCAGGAGGAAGTGCATGTTCTTCACACTTATATAAAAACATTTTTTTGGAAGCCTTATTGGTTTCAGAGAATATAAACTTAGTAAATTTTAAAAGATTCATAAATGACAGTGCAAAACAAATAAATAATATGAACGAAATATCAGCTATTTCAAAAACGACGCTCGTGATATTTTCTCATACAACACGTATCATTTCTGAAATACCCGATTCAATGGTTTCTTATGATGTATGTTTCAGTAAAAAAAAAAGACATGGATTAGTGAAATGACAAAAAGTGTCTAGGAAATAAATTATAATATTAATATCCCTAAAAATCTTCCACTGAAGTACTTTTAATTCTGCTCATTTGTAATTTTTTTTATTTTTTAATAATTTATTTATTGTTATTTACAACTGTATACACATATATACAACAAGTAAATTTGCTGTAGGTGACATAGTGACATGATACAAACATTTCTAGAGGAGAAGATCTCGAGGCCATCTTCTTTTCAGACGCCTTGGAGGATTATTAGGTAATGAAGAAGAAGCCAGGTTAGAAACATGTGGATTTGGGTGGTTGGGAAGTTTGTTATGGAAGGAACGGTATCTTGTTCTGACCAAATCGGCAACATATGGAACATTGAGGATTTTACGAAGGATTTGGACTGTAAGGATTGGATTCTGGAGGAATTTGATGGTTTAGTGGAGCCCCAACGCTCAACTCCGTATGTCCAGATAGGCCTTATAATAGTCATGCAGATCAGTCTTTTGTAATGGATTGGCAATTTAGACCGTTTGTCTAGTAAATGTAGCAATAGTCGGAATCTACGAGCAGTTTATTTGAAAAATAAAATATATAAAGTTCTCAGTGGCAGCAATAATTGTTAAAGGATAGATAAAAAATATTTATTACACATAAACTACTTGTTCCTAATTCTGTTTCCTCATCACCTCCCGATAATACTCCTAAGCAACGGAAAATGAGATGGTGTCGCGACTGATATAGAAATCCTATTGAAGTTCTACCAATGCTTATATTCTCCACAGTTCTGTATCATGCCATTGCTCTATTATTCACTGCAGATTTACTAGTTGTATATCTTTATGAATGTAGTTTTAAATTTCAATAAATAAATAATAAAAATAAAATAAATTTTGATAGTAATATTCCTTTTTGTGCAGATTCAATGGCGCGTTCCTTCCCTTAGTAATCTGTTTTGTCTAAGAAGCCTGAGGTGATATATCCCTAAGAAAAAGAAGGAATAAATCATTATCGGACACGATTGAGATGTATGAATGAAAGAGGGGGGGGGAGGGAGTTGAGTCATTAGCGCCTTCCCCTCCAATTGAAAGGCTCTCCCCATTTTTCTCTTTAATAAGTGAACTTCATCAATCCTCCTCAATGACTCGTGGTCGTCATTGACGAACATTTTCTTATCATCGTGCCTTTTCTTGGGGATAACATAAAAGAGAATTTCTATCTAATTCTTTTATATATGTGTTTACTACCCGTTAATTCCTCTTCTCTTCGTATATTCCGTTAATCAGTTTCTACCTCACTGACAGAACGTTCTAAATAAATCATTATTTTAGGAAATCACCTCACCGGTTTCTATCACGATATATCAAGTTATATTTCTTACTCACTGTTGGGGCGAGAGAAGTTATAAATAAGAAACATAAGTCTCTGACCCCTATTTAAGTAACACCGCTTATTTGAACACTTCACAAACAACAATGTTAAAGAAAAAAATCTGGTGCGGTTTGCTCATCTTAAAAGTTTAAAAAACTCTAAAAAGTCGCATTTTGGTGTTTATGGAGGTGTAAATATTGAATATCGACTTTTTTGGTGTACTTATAAATACGATGAGGTAGTCTCGGATTTATCCTATTCGAACTCTTGTCTCTGATTTTCCCTTAATTATTTATCAATCGTTTATTATTTGTATCAATGTGAATTAGTTATTTATTATAAGTAAAGGTACTTTAAAGTAAGATGTTTTAAAAATTTGTTATTTAGGCCCTGTCAAACTATTTCAATGAGGTCAATTCCTATTTGTTATTGAAGATCATTTAATTGTGCTTTGTAATTTTTTTAATTTAATAAAATGGGTAAATTTAATTTACCCACTTAATTCAAAATCTTTAAAACCGTTTTAAGATAATCCTAAAAAATTATAAAATTAGAGAATCGATTTTGAGTGGTACTTCTGGTTAGTCAATTTTAACGAAAAAATTGCTGTAAAATTTTAGGTATATACATGACCTGAACTTCCGAATGTAAATTGTACAACTTTTCATTTTTGAGCTTGACTTTTCTTACATTAAAAAAATAGAAATTCTAAATTAAAAAATAAATTAAAAGAAATAAATAGAGACAAAATAGATCGTAAATTTTTTTTGCTTGTTCTGGATTTGAGCCCAATATCCTATAGAACAAACGATTGTAAGCCTCAGAGACCAGGCATGTAGCCAAGATTTAACTTCGTAAGGGAGTAATAATTTCATAAATATGTATTTTTCCCATGTATTTGTGATTTAGAGATAGATCCCTTCGATAAACTAGGTTAATCGAGGAATTTATACTCCAGTATTACGTCAGATATATTTAAATTTGGTAGATTTTATTTTCTTTAGTAAGGAAAAAAATATCAGCGGGCGCTATCGCCAAAGGCTTCCCCTCCTAGCCACGTGCCTGCCTGCCTCCTACTCGACCTTCATGAGTTATTGGAATTCTTGTATTATTTTATTTATAATTACAGTATCATTATAGATAATACAGATTTATAATATTATTTTTTTTACTTTTATTTTATAATATATTTTGATTCATTTTTTGTTTTTGTCAAAACTAAATTTATTGTTTGTTTGAATACATGGAATTAATTGATATATTTCTCCCCTGTTAAAGTCTGTCGTGTTTATTAAATATTTCTTATTATTGTTTAAATAAAGTCAATTGTATCCAATTAAAGTCTCATAAGACTCTTTATTTCTTCAATAGTTCAACGTTTCAGCCAATGCGGCCGCCTCAAGGACAAATCAAAGGAAACAAATTTACAACTCGCATTTATAATTTTAGAACTTTTTGCTCAGGTCATCAATTTCAGTTAAATTAACCTATTATGTCACTCTTCACATTAAATTTTAAAACATTTAATTACAAATCAACTTAACACTATTATCACAAAAATATTTTTACCTTTCTATTATTACTTAGGCACGAGATTCTTATTTTTAAAAAATTTATGGAAATTTTATTTCAACTATAAATCTTATGTTTTTTTTTATTCACTCTATTTCTTGTCAATGTTATAAAATATAGGTAATAAAATTTATGTAGTTGTTAGAGAATTGGTAAAAAAACATTATTTCCGATCAGACTTTAGCTATTATAAGAAACTCATATAAAATTCACATACTTAGTATATGTTGAAAATTATTATGTAAAGAGAGTTATATTTCACAATTGTGAAGAAGTTTATTGTTGTAATTTTTTTTTAGATCATTTTTAAATTATAAATTATTATTCAGAATGCTTAAGGGATTGAACCCAAAAGAATCATGTAAGTGCGATCCACTTTCTTGTTTAAACTGGAGTACAATAGTTAATAGGAATGTTGATTCTGAAAGTTGACGAAGAAGGTGAGATCTCTCTCGTGGGAAGGATGTGTGGCTTAAGTGGCCCACTTAAAACTTTTGCCTGGGCTCTATTGGAATTTCTGTTCCCTTGTGGGTCCTTGTACTAAGCCAACTAACCCTAAGTAAGCCCATCTTATCCGAAGAAAATTTGTCTCTGAACTCGGTTAAACATATGTTTAATTTTAATTTTACAGGACCAAATATTTGTATTTGTATGAAGTTCTAACTATACTTTTTCCACTACGATATGTAACACACGAGGAAGTAGGTTGGAATTCATTATTCAAGTAATGGAAGAGACCGGAGGAATAAAGGTCAGTTATTTCACCACAATGTTTGGTAGCTCTTTCAAAATACTAAAAAAAAAAATTATGTTTCGTTCGGAGATTCATGTCATTGAAATTACCTACAACTCTCTAAATCCTAATAAAACATCAATTACAGTATCATATTTACTAAAATGTATTGAATTGAGTTAAATTGAAACTGTTTACGTTCAATTGTTCACGAGGTACAATTTTATAAAAAGTAACATTTCATGAAATCAAATTAAAGATAATTTAATGTACTATAAAATAGATTATAACTTTTATCTTCCTAGGGGCAGTAGTTTTTATAATATTTTTATAGGAATATGAATTTTGCATATGAAAGTTTGTCGGAACAACTATAACTCAACTTATTTTAGTAAATAATATGAAAACTTCCACTCCTACAAAGATAAACATCAAAAGATACTTTATACATGAAACTATCTTTGAATTGAGTGCTATTTATATGTTTAATAATGGAAGTAAAAAAAAAATTGAATTGAGTGCTAATGGACATCTGTTCGTCTTAGGGTTTTTAATAAAGTTTACATTTTTAATAAAATATTGCTTTTGAGAAAACTTTAATTTAGGAATTATTGAACTATACAGCTCTGTTAGGGCTCATATTTAAGTAAATTAGTCTGTTTTAAATGTGTTATATTAGGTTTTCTAGTGTAGCTAGTTTAAAGATATAGAGCTCCGAATTTTTTAATGTTTTGAAATAGCTGCCATTTTTTTAACCACATACTAACTATATTTGGCACACTCATAAATTTTTACTAGTAATTACAGTAGTTTTAAATATAGTCAACATCAATGTTTAATAGTAGTTTTATTTAAAGTAATATAAAATTGGGATGAAATATCTGAAATTCTGACTTTCTTCTCTTGGGTTCTTGCTCTAAATGAATAGAGACCCAGAGTGATCGAATTATTTATAGGAAGGCTTTTTGGTGTTTGAAGGGATCAGCAAAGATATAAAGTATGAGAAAGCTGCTTTCATTCGGCATATCCATAAGAGAAATGAGAGTGTTTGGAAACATGTCACGATTGATGATTCTAACGAAACAATTCATACAATTTATCTCCAGCTCACCATAGACCCGACCATACCTTAGGCAACCTTGATTAAACTGAGGAAAAAGTGAAAAGGGATATAAACTGGACTTGATGCAAATATTCTTGCCAATTATTTTGGACGGTTAAATTAGTTAGGATTCAATACTTGACCTCTTCATTCTTAATCAAGTAATAATTCAGTATCAAGAAATACGAGACCTTAAACATTCAGACACCTTACGTATAAATCGTAAATTTATAATAAATTTGTTTACTTACATATTTTTAAAGTACATATAAATTCTTGGTCTAAAAATAAACGGTTATTGGATGAGGTACGAAATATTTTGATGTAAGAATGCCGTTAGCTTAAAATGTATAAAATGCTTTTATTTTAATTTTTTTTTTTTTAAAGAATTTTATCAATGGCAAATTCCCTGTGTAAATTGAACTATACCTTCATTTGTGCCAGATTGCGTCTGGAAAAATGCCGTTGCTCGTCAATTGAAATCATCTTCTTCCAAAAATTATTCAAATGGAAATCTCAGATATAAAAGTATTTAGTTGACATACTTGTTGTAGAGGTGATGCAACCAAAACATGGACATATGGAGGTCTCTCAAATTTTTAAATCAAAGGAAATTGATCTAATCGAGATTTATATTTGAAATATTCGATTTATAGATCTTAAAATAAGGGCAAACCCTATACGGAGATAAGGGCATACGAAAAAAAATTAATCTATCAAGGATTTCGAGTTGATGAGAGACTATTTATATTTTTAATTAATATTCTTTTTTTTATATATAAAATAACGGAGTTTGATAAAAATATTGGTTTGTCCTCTGTAAACGAAATTTTCTCGAAATATTGATTAGAACTATGTCCTATTATTGCACATTTATTAATGGATTGACTGGGACAAATGTGTGACGGAGCAGATGTGTAAGCTATTTTAAAAAAGATATAAGTTATATCTGAATCCATATATTTGCTATCAATGACTATAACTGGAATTTACATTACATATTAATTATCTGACTTGTTTGTTACAGTATTGTTTCCTCTCAGTTTGTGAGTAGGAAGTGCTTTTAAGTTTTGTATTGAGGGGAAATTTGTTTATATTCGAACAACTTGGATGTTTCAGTTTTACCTCATGATACTGTTAATTTTTTTATTATGCTCAATATTAATTTTATTTTTATTTCACAATGATTCAAATATTCCCTACCTTGGTTTTAGTTGATTGGGGCAACAGTGTACCTATAAGTGCATATTTTCTCCATATGTATTTTTTCTCGACTGTCATATCGTTGATTATATTAGGGATATAATAAAACAATTTTGACTAAAACATAAACTCAATAATTCAGAAAAAAAGTCAACTGTTCTTATTTCATCCTTTTGATAATTTTAAAAATGTAAAAAAAAAAAACTTCTTTTTTTTCAACTTTCTTTTTCTATCTATTTTTCTAATTTATTTTCGTATGTTTATTGACTCAAGATTTTTTGAATTCACATTTTTGAATATTATGAAAATCAAAGGTCACTTATATATTCGCACCTGCTGACATGTGACAGCAGGATAAAAATTTGTAAAATCAAAATGTATGTATCAATGTATCATTTGTAAAATCAATATATAATAAGAGATTAGATTTTCTAATTTTCCAACTCATGAAAAAAAATTATGTATAACTACAATATAATGTCCTGAAATGTCCGCTGTAAATCACAAATTGTATTTTCGGAACGCAGTCACCTCAGTCCACTTTTTTTTTTTCAATGTTGTAATTAATGTTTAAGCCTAACGTCTTTAATTATCTAAAGAATCTCACTCTGATTAGAATATTTGCGGTAATCTAACGTGCCGTTGGTTTTATCTGTGTGATTGTGCGAGGGTAGTGTTTATCGTTGGTAATAATAATAAATTTTATGATACACTCAAAATCTGCTGGTAGAGGGAAGGTGATTAGTAGAAGATAGCTGTAGAGATTACCTTTGATAGTGGCTGGCTAAGTGAAGGAGAGGTGAGTAATGTGGTATATATCCGCCTACAAGATAGGGGGGACAAGAAGACCCCCATCTAGCAGGAATTCGGTGTGTTGGATGCAAATGAGGCCGCACTGAGCTGGATTAATGGTCGGGAGCAGCTGATGCATGGGGCGCTCGGCCAGATAGCTCCACCTAGCGGTTAGTTACTGTCACTGCTTTCTACCGTCTTCCTTCTGTGTTCTCGTCTCGGTTCTGGCCTGGTCCGCTGGTTCCCCGTCTTCATGATGAATGAGTCTATCCAATCAACTGGCCCTCTGCTATCTAATGCCTTCAAACATTGACTATTAATCAAGATATTGGATCAGCATATGTTAGTCCCCTATTCCTTATTTCACCTTCACATATTTAAGCATGACAAGACGTCAGTCTAGTTATTGTAAAGCCAGAAATTTCTTCGGTTCGAATCCAGCTTGTAAGGTTGACATTTAGTTTGTATCAAATCCACATCTGTGTTGAACCTCGATCCTGCTTATAATGATCGCTTGCTCTGAGCTCAGTATCAAAAAACGTCAATTTGATTACATGCACAAGCAACACACGGGCGGTTAAGCTATAATATTTCGTTAGTAAAAAAAAAAAAAAAAATTTTAACAGTATTTTTTTTCAATGCTATAAAGTTGTTTTCGGAGCTACGGTGTATTACAACTTAAGCTTGGATATAAAATTTTCATTTTTGGAAATGTTCAAAGGTTATAAACCGTTTTATTGTGATTCGATACTTCTAATGACCGTTATATATTAATTGTAGGGGACATCTCAGGATTGGGATGTTCCTCATGAATGCCATAGGATATCAACATATTTAGTGAAGTAGTGTATGCCCTATCAGCTATCCACAGGATGTAGATATCTTGGTGCCTGATATTTTTTACGAGGCTGAACTAAGAGGAAGCATTAGCTCCCCCACTCGAACGGGGATTTAGAACCGTGTTAAATAAAGATCATGCTATACTACGTTTTTTGTGCGCAATTTTTTTTCTCATCACAATTTATTGTGTTCGGTAGTATAACCATTAAATATAGTTCTGTCAGCTACCCGAAGCACTTTGGCGGGGAAGTTCATTAAACAAACTATTGTCGTAATTCAATACATTAAAAAAATATATTCGATACTTACAGAATATTGCAGTGGTCTATAAATTGAATATTGATTTAGTCTAATCAAATAAAAAAAACAATAAATTAGGTATATATTAATTTATTTTCGTACGTCATTTTTATTGTAGTAAAAATATTTTCTTAAATAATTTCCCTTGTATTAACTGTAATATTTCACTGAATAGGTATAAATTCTTAGAGTGGAAGTGTGAAGCTTCCTGGGGTTTTCGAGAAATACATATTCACTGGCACAGGTGGGATTGGAACCCACAACGTCTTGAAATAAGCCCGAGGGGACCCTTGCCTCAGCCTGCTCAGCCACTACATCCTCCGGTCGAATCCTATCATTTAAACCAGATTTATATTCTCAAGGAGCTGTTTAACAAGTGTTGGAGGCGACAAAACATTTCTACATTACTAATCTAGCACGTCTCTTCAGCATATCCTATAAGCTCTGTTCAGGATTGTGGACAGAGAACGTGATGTAATTAGCCAGGTCAACCATTGAGTTAATCCATTTCATCTTAAGTCGTAAAGTTGTTCCCAGTCTAAATGGAAGAGAAGACAATTCTGCCTATGTATCTTTACACTTCATAACCAATTTTCTTTAAAAGTTATGAATCATGTAAATTTAGTGATTTTTATGCTTGTAATCTACACAAATACTTTTACATAAATAAATTAGCAGTTAATTATTTGCAAAACGTCAAAGAGGAGAGAGCAGAAGTCTTTTCTTTATCAGTCTCACGAATACTCCATGTTGTATCTTAATTGGGTATCGCATTTAATTGGACTTCCTTTCGAGTGTTATTAATGACATTCAAGTTTCTCTCCTGAGAAAATATAATCCGTGGATCTTATGCTTGATGACAAGATTATCAAACAAGCGGCCCCCTCCTGAGAATTCATTTGTTGTTTACGTAAATTATAAATATATTTACTAGACGAGTGGGTTATAGTCACTACCATGTTGTAAACTATATGACGGTTTTCCTTGGAATATTCCTAGGTGCTCAACTAAGTTTAGCATAACAGTTGACAAAACATGTAGCGACAGTGAAATTGTTATCACGACAAAACTCGTTCACATGGTACACTTTAATACCACTCAAGCAACTGTCGCAGTCCCTGAAATGTAGGAAACTGTATAATGGTTGCATTATGACAGTATTTAGCGTTTTGACTGTATTATCATACTAGGTCTGGTCCGATTGTTGACAGTACATTTTATGGTTATTACGTTATGACCTGCTTACACGCTAAAAATTTGTATTCATTACCTTCATTCTTGACTGTAAAATATTACCTTAAAAAACTTATTGTTATGAAAATTATAAAAAAAAAAATTTTATAAAACAAAAATTTCGGAACTATTGTTACATCAATCGTGAAATAACTTTCTTTTTACACCACTTTTCCTTCTCTACTCTTTTATGATCATTTTTTCTTACCCACTTTATTAAGTTATGTTCAAAACATATTATTATTGACATATTTACTAATTACTCCTTTTCTCTTATATAACTTTATATATTTTTTCTTTAATTCTAGTATTTTACTTAGATATTTCATAAATTAAATATATCTTTTTTTCTTTCTTTTTTTCATAACTGTCATCTATAATTATTATTAAATTGAAATATTCCTATTTTTTTATTTCTTTTGGATTCGATAATTTTTTGGGTTGTAAAATACGTTGGTAGCAGTTTTCAATATTTCAATTTGATCCTCTCTGTGTTTATAGAATCATGTTTACTTGGTCAATAATTTTTACATATTCTAAAAAATAATTAGTTAAGGTGCTTTTACGCATCAGTTTCAACCGAGATTCCCTATATTTAAATGGTATTTCTCTTCCTCAAAATGGAAAAGAAAAAAAATTCATTTTTGTTATTTAGTGATTATTTTATTTGCGAAAAGGAAAATCCGCTACACAAATGGTTAACAAAATTTACAGTGTGTATGGCGATGGTGCCTTAGGAGAAAGCACCGTCCTTAAGTGGTTTGCTCAGTTCAGAACCGGAAATTTTGAATTGGAAGACGCAAAGCGCTAGGGTCGTCCTTCAACTGTTGATGATGACCAAATTCAAACATTGGTCGCAGACAACCCTAACTCTACGACACGGGATATCGCAGAAACGCTTAACATATCTCATGCAAAGTGTCTCAAATCCTTTGTATCTTATAATCACAAAGACATAGTTTTCCATCATGAAAACGCCCTTCCTTACGTGCCTTTGCAGATCCAACAGAAATGATTGGAGTTTGGCTGGGATGTGATCCTCCACCCACCCTATCCACCTTACCTTGCCCTAACAGATTTTCGCTTATTTTGAGCCTTTAAAAACTCAGTTAACGGGAAACACTTTAATTCGCTCGAGGACCTATTCCTCTATGAACTCCTCGGGGAAAATCTCACAACAGGAGATCATAAGACAAAAAAAAAGGCAATCCTTCCCCGCCGGACCCGCCCCGCTAGGACACCTGGGGAACGACATTCCTATACCGCTTTTATAATATTAGCTTAAAACGGTAAGAGGACACATTAAGACAGTCAAATCGAGCAATATTTAAAAAGCACTTGAAATAGAAAAAAGCCTTTTTTTTTTTTTAGTGTAAGAGGAGACCCTTGTGAGATTGTCATATAGGAGTTCATTGCGCAAAAAGTTCTGGGAGGACGGAATTAAAAAATTACCTCAAAGATGTGAATAGGTAAAAATAGGTCATATTTAATTCATTAACAATATTTACAAGAATATAAGGTTTTTATTGAAATCAGGAGTAAAAAATGCTAGAAACTTATTTTATTTCTTTAATTCTATTATTCTACTTACATATTTAATTACCTACATATAATGTTTATTTTCTGCTTTTTTCATCTCTTCATTTTAAATAATTTTCGTTTACTAAGTTTTCATATGTATTTTATTATTTGTTCTTTTCTCTTACTTAATTTTTTTAAAAATTTATTTATTGATATTTACAACTGTATAAAAAATACAACAAGTAAATTTGATCATAATGACATAATGATATGATACAAGATGTACAGAAACTACCCAGTAGTAGAAGTGTTAGTTATTTTCTAATCATTCTGTAATTCCTTTTATTCATGATGGTTGTTGTCTTGTTTTTGTTCTAAGCTCTAATGAAGGCTTGAAAATATGGCCGAAATGTTGGCACTAATACATGATTTTTTACTTATTTGTATACTTCACTGACCATACTACCAATGATCTTCTTCTTATTAATGTATATTAACTCAAAATAAAATAGGGAAGAATAGTCTTTTAACAAATAAGATTTGAGTAAAATTATTGAATACATTACTTCAGAAATTTTTTTTTAGTATAATTAATGATTTATTTTTTAAATAAATTTATCCTAGTTCAAACTGTACTTCTGCACTGTAGTTTTCATTCAATTAATATTTATTCAAAAATAAATAAATAGTATATACAAAAATTACACAGATTAAAAAATAAAAGATTATAATAGATTGTTTTTATTAGTTTTGTTTCTTAAAATTTTGTAGCTTGTTGATCTTTCAGGTTTTGCACACTTCCGGCTTGCTTGAATAGTAGCACATCATAAAAATGTTTTTTTTTATTTCATTTAGAATTGCTTGTGTTAGAAATATATTGCCACAGACTGTTACTTTCTTTATTGAAGTCGTCTTCATAAAGACCGTCGACAGACTTTATTATAGCCATTAAAGGTGTTTCAAATTAACTCCTGCCTACGGCACAGTCATGAAATACCTCAGACAGAAAATTTAAAAAAATATCTAATTTGCCACTATTCCAGGAAAGCAGGGATATGCGTTCTTGGATTATTTCTTTCCGATTAACAGTGAATTTTTATATTTCTTGATAATTCTAATCTAACCTTCTAGTTTTTGGTCTCGCGGTCTCTCACCTATTGCAGTCATCAATTGCTTTCGTCTAACTACATTTCCGCTCTTCCTCTTAAGTTGATTTAATAGTTTTGGATATCAAAGGGTTTCCTCCTTTGTGCGTTGAGTTGTAGCCGGAGAAAGTTGTAGTAGTAGTTAGAGAAATTTTCATTTAAATCGCTCGATTCTGGTTTTTATAATTTAAGCTTTACAATTGCAACATTAAAAATTATAATCATGATGTTAAAAAAAGCTCTGTGTGAAGCTATAAAACGTTTTAAAAACATAAAAAGTAATCGCCAATAAAATATTTATGCTCGACTGGTCGATAAATATAAATTTTATCCATAAATAAATTGTGAAAAAATAACGCATTGATGAAAAATAAACAAGATTGAATTTTCATTATTTTCGTTTTCCCGACAGCTTTCGACAAATCAACAATGAAAGCGTTCTTTTAAATTCGATAAACTGATTGAATTATGGACCAGCCGTTGAGGAAAACAGATTAGACGTAAGAAATGGGCCAGCACAAACAGGGGAAACTAATTTTACGAGTAATCGGTTAAAGAAAATAACTCACACCCCTCCCTTCTCCTCTTCTATTTTCGTTTTCGGTACTTGAGTTTTCATGTTGTTCCATTGCCTGCTTCCATGTCCCACGTATTATTATTGTTTATTTTAAGCATTCTTATGTCGTTGAACAACCACTAACATCCTACCAAAATAGTAATTGTATTATTTCAGTTAGGTCCGTTTATGAAGAATGTTCTAACTTTATCTAAAGCAGTAATTAACAACGAAAATTAAAAAAAATATTATTAATTAAATTATGAACCTGAACTGCATTCAGAAGCTTCCGCACATCAGTATACCAAATTGGACTCTCTAAAGTTTACTTAATGGAGGTGACGGTAGCACCATGGTAACGTGTCTGTCTGCCAACCCAAAGGTTGCGAGTTCGAGTCCTCGGCCCTATCCGGGATTTTTTCAAGCATATAATTATACAATACTCACTCACAGCCAACAATACTCCCCTGAGCATTTGTGAGGCCCGTTAGACAATGGGTGGCACTCACGAAATAGGTGTGGGAGTGACGAGTCTACCCTATGAAAACCACGTCGTGAAAAACGCGAAGTATTTCCTAAGTACATCGCGCGAGGTTTTGATCATCCATGGTCTGTCGCACCAATAATAATAATAAAGTTTACCGTAGATTTTGCCCTTGCATCTGCCTCCAAACAAACAAAGATTCCTGAACAGATTAGAGTTTACTTTTTGGATTTGTTGAGTCAATATAGCCATTGTAAAACACTGTACACCGATGTTTCAAAGGCCGGCCACGTTTAGTAGTTACAGGTGAGGAAGAACTGAAATACAAACTTCCAAAAGCTTAGAAACCTTTTCAATTGAAGAGGTTCTCATGAACGCCTGCAATGCTGAAAATAAACAAATCATTATTGTAACAGATTCCTCGAGTATCCTAAAAGCAATAAATAAGTTAGACATTCAGAATGCTGTTATAAAAGAAAATTCAGAACCACAATACACTTTTTTTCAGAATTTAAAAACGATAGTTTTCATATGGGTATGCTCGGACTGTGATATAACTGGTAATGTGAGAGCTGATGCAGCTGCTAACTCAGCTCGTGATCAAGATACACTACAAGTAAGTTACTATTATAGAGATGATACCAAGAGAAGACTGGACCATCAATTTCGCACTCTTGCTCAAGAAATTTGGAACCGAAATTGGAAAACAAGTTGAGCTAAGCTGTTAGAAGTTAAAAAAGAATGCACTTGGTGGGAAATCTCTGGTCGAAAGTCAAGGTGAGAAGAGGTAATCATGGCTACTTGCTACGTTGTCTAGAACTACCAACATGTGTAGACAGCCAATTCAGAACGATGAAAAACGTGCTATTGGAGTGCCCCCTCTTCGCTACTGCCGGGAAACAATTGATGATAGGAACAAGCCTGGATTAGATCCTTCAAGACCGAGAAAATGAAATAGAGAAACTGATTTTTTTTTAAAGATACTAAATACTATAAAAGAATAAAGTGATTGTCATTTGATCCATCAATGATCCTTAGGGGTAGAGGTGGAATTAATAAATAAATAAATAATATTAATTAAAATCTTAAAACAAACCATCTCTATCTCACTCGAAACGTCATTTTTTATTTAATTTTTTTTTTCAACTTTTATTGTAATATTACATTCTGTCACCCTCAATAAGTATTATAGCTGTAAGTATTCACTCATACCGTACACACATATTAAATAAAAAAAGAAAAGTAAATAAATAATAATATTATTTAAAAAAATAAATCGGTTTATTTAATACGAATAATTGCAAAATCATCATCAGGATAATTTTTCAATTGCTTAGAGTAAGAGAAAAAAAAGACTCTCATTCGAATCCATCAAATTATATAAAATTAAGTTAATTTTACTTAGAAATTACTATAATTATTGCAGTTGTTTATCAATTTCTGACAAATTATTAGCCGAAATGGTAGTAATATTATTAAATATTTATAAGGTCAATAATGATTTAGTGATAGCGAACAAGCGAAGTAGCGATTAGCTAAAGTAAATAGCGAAACATCACGCAATATTATTCTTCATCAACTCCAATATATCGACAGGACCATGGCCTAGAAACACGCTTACCTTTTATGTACATGTAATATAATTTGTATAAAATGAATGTTTATTATGTATATACTATTTTAGAAATCCGAAGAGTTAGCTTTATGTTTGAATACACTAATTTCAGAAACTGTCTGACTAATTTACCTACCTAGGTGAGAATTTATATTGAAGATTGTCCTTGAGGATGGCCGAAATGGCCGAAACGTTGGACTGTTGATGGAATAAAACGTGTTGAGACTATACACGGATACAATTTTTGATTTATTTAATAAAGAATTATCTTAATTGAACCAGTATTAGCAGACGGAGGGTATTGAACTTTATATTATTCTTCTAAAACAATCAAGGCTGTTTATTGCTTTCCTTTATACATAAATGCAACATATAGTAAGGAAAATACTCCAATCATGAAAAATTTTGAATTCAAGTTTTTGACATAGATCCCCTGAATTCAAATGACCAATTCTTGTAGAATGGTGCGTGCTTGCGTGTGAACAACTTAGCTTAATAACATAAAGTATTACGAAATTGATATTACATACTTAAGGCGGATATATGCCTGATATGTTACGGACATTTTTCGAATGTCCTACCGGAAGTGCAACTTTGTATAATAGATTTCTTAAAACCAATTTTAATCGTTCTGATTAAACGCAGTATACCAATGTCAATTTGTCTTTCATATGATTAAAATAGGTTAACTGATGTTTGAGGAAGATGCCCCTCCCCTCCAACCTTTTGAATAGAAATTAAAGACGTTGCTATTTAGAGCCAGTTATATAAAGCAGTTGCCTTAAGTAGCCATTTTTGCTAGGAAAAAGAGAAGGGTGAAAAGTCTGCAACGAACAATATTATTTTCGCTCATGTGCAACAAATTCAAGACTAGTGAATAATCTACACACCACTCAGGTCAAGGGACAGAGGTGGAATGAAGGAAAGAAGAGAACAACAATATTCACCATCAAAATCTCATCAGTCCACCAATTAAACTACTATGTCTTTATTATTTTAAGTAACCCAATAACGAAAATTATATACCAACAACTAACACTATTGTACAACCCTTTGGGCGTATAGAAAGATAAGAAAAACAGAGACCAAAACAAAAGACACACCTGGCTTGGAAGACGACGGAAAGCCTGATGAAGGCTAGAAATTCTGGCCGAAACACGTTCACCATATATATTATTATTGTCATATTTTCTAATTACTTATTTTTCTTACTTAACTTTATATTTTGTTTCTTTATTCTTTTTTTTACTTTCATATTACATCAGTTACTTATATTTTCTTTTGTATCTTCAGTGTGTGAATTATTATTAGTAAATTAAATTATCCATACTTCTTAAATTCATGTTTCTTTACATTGTATAACTTTATATTTTTATTTCATTAATTATGTTATTTTACTTACATATATAATTAACAATATATTCATTTATTTTCCACTTCTTTCATTACTTTATTTTTATATATATTTATTCTGTACAATTATTTACTTTAATCATCCTATATTTGATTATTGATCTATATATACGTGCTATCTTGTTTATTGATCTTAGCCCTGATGAAGGCTAACAATTCTGAAACGTTAGCACTAATAAATAATTTTTTTTTTTAAACTTCTTTATTTATTGGCGGCCTCTGACCGCACCCCCAAGAATTTTCTCCTGATACATTGTGATATTTCTGCTTTCTGCTTCTCCATGTACGCTCCATCCACTCCATGGGGGTTGGTCAAGGTGGCTAAGCTTCACCTAGTTCTGACCTGCATCCTTAAACAGATCTAAAGGTCAGGCCTCTACGCTTTCCGACTTGTTATTGTACAGTTCTTCTATCGCCTCACCTTCTATGACATAAAAAGGAAAGTAGCTCTCCTGCAATATTATTCTCAACAGTTCGTTTAACTGCTCAATTAATCGTTATATTACATCTGTGTCATCAGTCATAGATCAATGGTTTATACATTCAATATAACTAATTTCGTCGTAAACCAGCGATCTCTTTCTCCACAGTATCCTTTAATAATACCCCATTTATTCCTGTCGAACAGATCTGTTACTTAGGACTATATCTCGACAAACGACTGACATGGAATCCTCATACAAGACTGAAAAGACAGAAAACTGCTCGTCGATTTCGACTATTACAACATTTACTAGACAAACGGTCTAAATTGCCAACCTATTACAAAAGACTGATCTACATGACTATTATAAGGCCTATCTGGACATACGGAGTTGAGCTTTGGGGCTCCACTAGACCATCAAATTCCTCCCGAATCCAATCCTTACAGGCCGAAATCCTTAACGCTCCTTTGTCACAAATCAAGTCATCCATCATGATCTCAATGTCCCATATGTTGCCGATTTGGCCAAAACCAGATACCATTCCTTCCATGGAAAACTTCCCAACCACCCAAATCCACTTGTTTCTAACCTGGCTTACCTAATAATCCTCCTAGGCGTCTGAATGGCCACGGGATCTTCTCCGCTAGAAATGTTATTGGAGTTCTATCAATGGGTTGATTCTCCTCATGTTTGTATCATGCCACTATCTCACCTACAGCAAATTTACTTGTTATATATATGTTATACAGTTGTAAATAACAATAAATAAATGATTTTAAAAAATGATAAACTAATAAACAATAAAACCAACAATAGGAACAGATAAACATACATAAGTTATCGAAATGAACTCGAGTTCACTTAGAAAAGACAATCTCTGCTGTAAGGTGGAAAGCAGTCGTGTAATCACTTATGAAGACAGACAGATGTTGGCGGGACCCCGTCACCCGAGGCCTACAGGGCCATATAATTAATACTGTCAGGTGGGGGTTAACGTGCTTCCTAACATGTTTATTACCTCACTTATGCAGTAGGACCAAAAGTATGCGTTATGTTATAGATTTATAATTTTATAGCTAAACTATTTTTTTTTTTTGTAGAAAATTATATACAATTTTAGTTTAATTTGTGATTATATACATCTTTGTGAATTTATTCTGGTTTGTATATGTTTGATAATTGAAGCTGTGAAAAGACAACTGTAAGTCAGTATTATGCAATTTTTAGAATCAAGGTCTATTCGTATTAGTACCGTGGGAAAATAAGAAATTTAATATTTACAATATATCTTGTTGAAACTGCATTATTATAAATTCATATAACTTTTGTATAGTATCTTAAAAAAAATACTATTTCCTAACATTTTTATAGTTATATTTTTTAGCAGAATCTATATATCTAAGAAAAACCAATTTCCCCCGATGATGTTACATATTAGGTAAAACTAAACTTTTTAAATTGTATTTTATTTTTAAATTAAGGTCATTAATTATTAATGTCATACAATATGTTCAGAAATAGAAGAGAAACAAAAAAAAAAAAGAGAAAAAGGAATTTTGTTTTCCTTTTTCTCTATTTTTTTTAGTAAATAATAACAATAGTACTCACTAAATTAAAATTAAAAATAATAATAATAAAGATATGTATAAATAAAAAGAATATTATCATGTTTTTTTATAAATAAAAATATGAATTTATAGGAGAATTTTTTGGAGCACCTTGTTTATATATTAATTGGTATTAGTTAGTGCTTACACTCATATTTTTATTTAATTATTATTTGGGGAGGGGGAGCATTACAATTTTTTTATAATACTTGAAAACATAAATCACTTACTAATTGTTCAATAATGAACTTCGTCCATATACCCTTGATTCTCAGCAAGTGTTGGAGGATAGTCAACGGTTACAAAAGCTGTCAGTGGATGTCTAAAATAACCGTAGTTGATCTGTTGTATTTCACATGCCAATATGGTTTTTCCAATAGCTATCATCTCTACTGACGCTTAATTGGATGTAAAAGTTGTATTAATCTGATTTAAACCTCTTATCCTACTTTCATAACAACGATATGAAATAAAAAATAGTTTATTATTTTGGAACTAAGTCCTTTTAGAACAATTTAATTTTAATTTTATAATTTATAGGCAAAAAAACAGTGTCCCCACAAGTCATAATTATAACTTGTATATGGAGAAGAAAAAAATAAAAAACAAAACAAAAAGGTAATTACAAAATATCTGTACTCTTATAATAATAGATTATATTGGTGAAGTATAAGGTAGTTTAATAGAAGGGTTTTAAATCAGGGAAGGGTTGATACATGACGTATGTTAGAGGTAACATGATTTCATTAGTAAACCAAAAAAGTGCTGCTGCTATGCAGGTGTTAGGTGTTATTCAGGTATGAGCTGCACCACTATTTTATGTAATAGATTTCTCTATTGAGAATGCAGGTATGGTCAAAATTTAATATTTCCAAAAAAAAAAAAAAAAAGCCCTTACTACAATTTTTTTCACTACCTCAATTCACATTTGATTGTAATTATTAATCAATGCAATTGATTACAGAAGGTCTAGATATCCTTTTTTTGTTTTTTTTTTAAACAAGCCGAGTATAACTCGTTTTTATTAGAGAATAATCTTGTAATACAAATATTTCGATACAAAATGTCTGTGTGAGTCATCTTTGAGCATGGATAAATTTAGTTATAAAAGCTGCTCTTTAATGTAATGAGTATATTACTCTATTCTGAAGCATAACTAAATACATGTTTTATGAAATTGAAAATAATATATTTTTGTATAACCTTTCAACTCACTGTAATATCATGATCCTATGTTCATGTTTGTTTCTTTTTTTTTACTTCATTTCCATCACTGTTGTTCTTGATTTCAAATAAGTGCTTTAAAAAAGAATTATCTCACATTAGACTGGAGGAAGAAACCAATCCTATTTAATTCTCATGAGAGCGGTGAACCAAAAACAACATAAACAAAATTATAAGAAAGATTTCATGTTGGTAAACAAAGTGTTAGAAAAAGTATAAAGTTGATCTATTGCCGTTGATTAGGGCTTCAATTTACGTTCACTTCATTTTTGTTGTCAGAGGACTTGAAAATAGTTTTAGGTAATAAATATTTTTCATGCAAAATTTCAAAATAATCATTAGCAAATATAGTAAATGGATTTAAATAAATACATTTCGTATTTAAATTAAAATAATTGTTGGCGAAACATTATTAATCAAAGCAATTTTAATAAACGAATCTTTTTAAGAATTGGAGTTAAATGGTCAAGAATTTTATTCGTCCTTCAGAAAAAATTAGAATAGTAGACTTCTTTTTTCTGACTCATATTTTTATTTACTCAAATCGTGATAGTAATATTTTATATTTATTTTAGTTATATTTTATTATTATTCGTCAAAACAGGATACCTGTTTAGATGTTCCCCGCTGGGTCTCCAAAAATGTTGGAGATATTACCCAAATTATTTGGGATTTAATGGATTTACTGGTGATTGTAATAAATGAAACGGGCTGTATTTGATAGATTTTAAAATAAATGAATAATTCGGTAAGAGAGAAAAGCCTCTATTCTTGATTGAATTAAAGGATACATGGTTATATAGGGGTTTGCCAAAGGGTTGTACAATGTGGTTTAGTATTTAATTTTGATTATATAATGTAATGGGGTTACACTAAATAATTTAAAGTAAACTTTGTAGTTTACTAGTGTTGAACTTTACTTGAGATTTTTATTTATCTTGATGGCTTGTGATTTTGATGGTGCATACTTTTGTTCTCTCCTTTCCCTCATTCTGCCTCCGCACTTTCACCTGAGTGTATTTTATTCACGCATCTTGAGTTTGTTGCACATGAGCAAACATAGTGTGGGTAGAGACTGTATACTGTCTGTATCAAAGGTGGCTACCAGAGCCTACTGTACTATACTTAATATAGCTGACACCAGATGGCAGTATCTTTAATTCTATTCAGATGTGAGGGGGTATCTTCCTCAAACAATACCTGTGGGTGGAAACTATTCATGAGCTTAAATGCACAAAAAGACCATTGTAATCGAAATAGATATATAAAAAAATATTTTTATATTTGAGGTTACAATTGCCCTTTTGTGTATTTAAGTTATTATAAATCAAATTTACTTAATTTAAAGAAAAAAAGTTTTCATTATTTTAAATTTCATTTTTATTTTTCAAATTATTAAGTACTATTGAATTGTATCATTTGCATTTTTCTTCTTTTTTAATATATTTTGTACGGATCAATATTTCAACACTAATATTCGATGCCCTTAATTTGAGGCAGATCAAAGAAATTTCCTTCAATAAAATAAATAAATTATAATTTCACTGGGGAAAATTGAATTTTTCACTAGCAATTCGACTTCTCACCTCACCCTTCTCAAAATTCATTTCCTCAGATGTTAAAAACATAATGACCATTTTTTTTTTTTTTTTTTTTTACAAATTTAGCATTACTATTAAATGATTAGCATTACCTGGATGTATAGATGACTTACCTACTAGATCAATTACAAACGGAGTTACATGCTCTCTCAAAAAATACACTTCTAGTTTGAGGGAAACGCCAGTTCCATTTTATATATATATTTGATATTATCTGTTTTTGGGAGGCATAGAACCACTTTTATTTTAGGTATATGTCTGAGTTATATGCTGATTATGTCCTTGACCAATTTTGATGGAAGTTACATGCTTTTAAAAAAGGAAAGTACGTTTAGCTTGGGAATTTCAGGGGGAAACATGTATTCAAATTTCTTCCCTATGAAGTTAATGATACGTGACATCTTTTACTGCAGATAAAAAGAATCAATTTAATGCTTGGCTTAATTTCTAGACTTTTGTTTTGTTTTCTAACCGATGATGACCAAACCGTCAGTTGAAACTCCATTCGAAATTACCCAGACTGAATCTCTTGGAACAGATCTGTTATTTCGGGCAGAATACAAACAAACTGTCAAAAATGATTTCCATTTTAGATTATTGATAACAGCCACTAAAGCTTCGGGCGAAGGAGTGAAAATAAACAGAAATATTTGACCCAGCGGCCGCTGAAAGCATTAACTGCCTCAAATTGATTCGTTTGTTTTAACGGATTTTATTCTGCCCTGGAATATTGACCCAATTAAAAAATAAATAAAAATTTAGGCTTAGGTCGGTGATTTCGTGTAGGTACGTTTACATTTTAATTTTTAATAATTTATAGTGTAATGGTATAATAAAATTGTTAAACTTGTAAATTCATGGAAAATTTCATTTATTATTTAGCGGGTATACCCTCCAATTTGATTCAACCAATTATTTTTAAATTTTACATTGCTTTATTACTTTATTAGGCCGATTTGAGCTGAACTTCACATTTGTTTGTCTCCTATCCCCTTTATTCTTTTCAACAAATACAAATACAAATATATATATTTAAATAATTTTTAATATTAAAAATAATTAGTAAATAAAATTAATCAAAACAAGGAGGCTATGGTCTGCCTAATGGCATACCAAATTCTATTTTATACATTATACATCTATCATTTAGTTATACTAGTCATAACTCGTTTTGTATGGAAATGAACAATAAAATATTACACGGTGATCACTAAAAAATATTTTATATAATAGAACTGGTCATTCAGTTGTACTACTCGTTGCTCGTATTGTACGGAAATAATAAATAAAATCTTATAAGGTTATCAGTTAAACAATTTTAATATAATAGAGAAATCATAATAGTTATGTAATTGAAAAATAATAAAAAATTAATGAGCAAAGGTAATAATTTTTATAGAATAACTAACTTGTATAATAAACAATAAGAATAAGAATAAAATACATAAATATATAATTCTTGCAGAACGTCTAGCACTAGTTGGGGTTTTAGTATTCAAGATGAACTCGGATTTCCTGCGCACCATTGCATCTTTAATGAGAATGGAGTTTTATAAAACATGTTTTTGATTAATTCGTTAGGTAATTCCGATTGTATATTTCTTATAAACCAGAGGGCATCGAATACGAGTCTTAAAATTTTGTTTTGAAATGATTGTATTTTTCTTTTTCGTTTCGTACAGGATTCTACTCCCAAGACTTCATAACCACACATTAGTAATGGCTAATTTATTCATATAGAGCTTCTACGTATAAATATAGAACACATTTTCAGACAAACAATACGCCTTGGAATATGATCAAGTTCGCTTTACAAAAAAAAATTCTGGATGGTAGCAAACGAACGTCACTTCTTAAGACACTTAAATTTCTAAGTAAAATGTCGTTTTTTTTTTTTTTTGCAGACAGTCCATCTTGTCAGTTACTCACATATTATACTGTTCAATATGTACCAAATAACTGACAATTTATTTGTAGACTCCTACAAGAATATAAGACCATTGGTAATATAATATTTAGTAGTCGGGATGGATCTATAAAAAATATGTGGATATAAGACAAAAATTATTAATATGGATAATTATTAGTTTGTTAATGTAGAAATAAATGAGAAAGGCCTGTATTTTAAAATTACATTTACTACAAGGGCTGTCCAGAAAGTAGCAGACGTATAGAAATAAACAATTGACAAATTGAAAAAAATATTATACAAATTTTTAAGGTACACTCTTAAGCTATTTTCCAAACTATTTGGAATTGTTTAGATAGTTCTTTAGATATCTATTACCTCGCTGGGATTTAAAACAATTTTTCGTTCATGTCTACAAAACTAAAGATTTTTTGAAAATAAATATGTATGGGAAATGACCTAAAAAAATCCATACATTTTTTTTTTTTCATTTTGATGTATTATAGTTATCGCTTTTGCGAACATTAGAAATGCTAATTTAGGTTCTCTGTGAAAAACATAAAAATAAAACTCCATTTTAGTTTTGACTGCCGTCAAAATAGCCCTGAAGAAGCCCTGCAACGTGGGGCGAAACGTTGGCTCATTAAAATAGTATATTTCTACTATTTGAGTTTTTCTTGACCGCACCCGGACCATATTCCTTTCATCAAAAATAAAACCGTTTTAGCTGTTAGGTTGTATCCAAGTATCAACGTCGTATGGATGGAACTAACTGTTGTAAAAATGTAAGTATGCCTGAGTAAACCCCGACATTTTGTTTAGCGTAATTACTCTTCAAACCTTTTTAACATGTTTACCGTATTTTTGCCTGCTTTTGATTATTTTATAAATCAACCCTAATAATGTATTTGTTTATTTACACTATGCTGGAAACCATTTTCAGATGTTTTAATCAGAAATTAAATAAAATCTAGATAATTTTATTTCATACTTACCTTTAACTCTCTTTTTGAAACTAGATCATGTCTTAGTTTTTTTTAATGCTTAGTTCTGTAAAGGTAGTATTAATGAAGGGTTTTCTCTAATTACTCACTGATTCAGTATTATTATAATTACTATTAATATAATTATTTTTTACAGATTTTTTTTAAAGTCAGAATTTGAATTTGTACTTAATGTTTCTAATTTATTTATCTGAATAGTTTATGAACGGATTGTATCGGCATATATAGGAATTTTACGACTTAGTCATCACTACATATACCCAAGCAAAGAATAACCTGTAAATCTTTTATAAGATTAGCCAAACTGCAAATTGAGCCTAGATAAGCGACAAAGTGATGTATATAAAGAAGAGAAGGCATTATATTGAAGGGGCGATAGGCGAGGCGGTAGAATTTACGAGGGGGGTTTGTGGGGATACGACCCCCCTTGAATAAAACACAAGTTTCACAAACCCTCTTCTCAAATCCCTTCCTTCCCCTTGACCTCCCTAAGTGCCTCGCCACTATTATTCCATCGGGATAATTAAATTAATCTTCTTTCTACTTTCTTGGGATTCGTTCATTATAATAAACAATGAAATTTGTTAATTACTTTAGAATGAAATTTAAAATTTTACTAATTTGAGATACCCAGTCGAAAATCATAACTAACAAAACGAAAACTTTTTAACTATGTAAAAATATTTTTGCTTCAACCAATAGTAACGTACATAGTTTAGTAATAAAATTATTCTTTTAAATACTACTTCTCCAATGATTCTTTCAAAATTGTATTAGAGCAGTGCTGAAGAATTTGGCCACAAAGGCAGATTCAGAATAAATGTCAAATGGCATGCTTTATGACCAAGTGCCTCATTAATTTATCGTCTGATGACAGTATTAAAAAAAGACTCTAATAATTGAATGGATCACGAGGAGAGTGATTTTATACACTAAATATCTCAGCGATCAAAATGTAATGTTTTTTGTTTTAATAATATATTGATATTTAAATATTTCATTTTTAGTTATTATTGTTGGACATAAATCATTCTTTCCTAAGGAGATGAACAACTTAAATGTTTTGATGAAAAAAAAAGAAATAAGATTACATAAAATAAACCTAATATACGGTAACACAAAATATAACCATCTTTACAAAATGCTACTAAAATTGCGGTTTTTACAAAAATCGGACTAAAATCATTATCCCTGAATTTCCCTATGATATATGTTAGAAAGATTATTATTTTAGCGATTATAAATAAAATAAATATATAAAAAAATCAATTGAAGAATTATTCAAAAGAGCCGATTCACCACAACTATTGAATCATTGATTAGATTTTAGTTCATTTCTTTTTTTATATAATTATATGATGGACGCTATTGAGACTCTTTTAGTCGAACTTTCCATCTCTGATCCCTTTGACATTTCATTTTTCGAGAATAAAGGAAATCCAAATAATTTATTTATCCCTTGATTTCATGCTTTCATTTTCTCATCTGAAGGCTTTTTGGTTTAATAAAATTTACAATTAATAAAAATCCCGAAAGAGCGCTGTTGAAACCAAATCACTCTTTTTATTCTTGCTAGCTTCAAATCCAGTTTTGATTTAGCCTTTATATTTGAAGAAGCGACATAATTTTTCCAAATTGTTCAGTGAATGGGGCTTTAAATGTTTTGCCCAGCCTATAACTCCTCCGGGCTAGACATAGTTACATTGGCTTGTTTAAATTCTTTACTCAATATTTGTGTTGCATAATCCACTATTTAATTTTCTTTGTTCCTACTAGCATGTATTAACTGACATATTTTAAAGTGTTTTATATTCTGTTGTACTGAAATGTTCTGCAACTCTGTTCAGCCGTTTATAACATAAGATGAAATACACACTTTATTTCTGGCATAATGCAAAATATATATATATATATATAACATGTTGCTTCATCCGGTAGAAGCAATTGTTATTTCATTTTAAGGCTTATATCTATTCAATTTTTCTCTGTAGAAGTTTCTCTGAATTCATTCTTATTTGTTTTCATATCCTTCTATCTTTTTTCCTTTGTGGTGCATATACTCAGTATTCCAGTCGTAAGAGATTATTTTCCATTCACTCCCACCATACTCCTCTTCAACATAATAGTATCAACATCCTTTGAAAATATGTGCTATTATATTGCTGCTATATAAATTCTCATACCTCTGAAAGTCTTTTGTAAACCTTAAAAAATATGGCCTATAGAATTTGTTTTGATTATTTTCAGTATAATATTTTCTTTTATTATTATTAGAATATACCTTAAGATTCATGATTTGTTAGGAGATTTATTTTTTTTTTTTACCTTCTTATTTATTTATTATTATTTCTAAATATATTTTTTTTTAATCTGATGGTTTCTATTTTCTTATATACTTTAAATATGAATATAAACAATGATTGTTCCTTTTTGTTTGTGAATATAAACAATGATTGTCCTTTTTGCACTGCTAAATATTTCTTTTTTAATTTGATGGTTTTTATTTTCTTATATACTTTAAATAAGAATATAAACAATGATTGTTCCTTTTTGTTAATAATTTTAGTTCATTTGTGCTTCATTTATTCTCATTTATATTATTAGAAGTTCGTCACGCTATGATTTATGAAATGATATATGGTTTTGTTTAATATGTTTTCTTTCCTTTTACATATTTGTTTTATTTATATTTTCTTCTCCAATTTATTACTTTAATTATTTATGTTCTATAAGCTCATTTTTTTTATTTATTTATTTTTTTTATACTCTAAAACACTGATGCATCTTGTCGATGCCTATAATATTATTCTAAAGGAACTAGTCCCAGAATGAATAAAGAATATTATTATTACTATTTCGTTGTAAATACTTTTTCTTGTTCTACTCATAATAAAAATATCTTTACAATGATAACGTAAAACAGGATCGGATTCCATTATAAATCTACTTTTTATGTTGTTTTTTAAAATTTATATTAGCACTGAAAGGATTTTTTTTTATTTTATTTAATTATTCTCATTTTTAAATATAAATTGTTTAATTTAAAAATTAGTTAGGTCGAAAGTGTCACATAAGCTTAACATATTATAACTAATAATGTTTTTGTTATTACTAGATTATACTAAATAATAAATTTATTCAAATTATATCATCAAAATATAACATACTTCACACTTATTTTTTGTTTTCCAACGATGCCCATATTATATACCACATATCAATAGCTTGGGACTAAGCCAAGATATCTCAAAAACCATTGGAGACGATGATAAGGCAATAGAATTGGTGTTTCGGTTTTTGAAATCACAAAATTTACTGACAAAAATATAACTTGATCGGAAGAAAAAAAATAAAAAATAATAAATAAAATAATCAAATCAAAAAATAAATAAAATTTAACGAATATTAGCAAAATTAAATAAAATATAAATGGCGTTGATGACCAATGAAGTTTGGCGCCACTAAACAACCAAACAAACAACTTATTTTTTTGACCAAAGGTTGACAAGGTTGACTTTCTAAATTACTTCTCACACTGAAATTTAATGTACCTATATAATTATTTACTAGAACATAAATGGACCTAAATTTATCGACCTACTAAAAAAACATGCATTAAGAAAAATAAACGTTCCAACTACAATGTTTGTGACTGATAACGAACTCATCACATTACATTTCAAACGAGGCCCTTTACAATATCAATAAATGTGCACAACATATGACAACGATGGCATTCCTCTTGTAACTAGGCGTAAGCTGAAAACAGGACATTTATTGTTTCAGGTACAAATAAAATTGTTGAGATAAAGAAATATTAATTAGAAAGTATTTTTAAAACGTACATTAATTATAATATTAAATCTTTTAATTTATATTTTCATGATTAAAATGTGTACCTAAATTGATTCTAACCGATCTAGCCCGAACCCGATATCATTCCTTCCATTATAAACTCCCTAACCACCGAAATCTACCAGTTTCTAACCTTGCTGCCTTTTCTATTCCTGGCAATCCTCTGAGGCGCCTGAAAAGAAGATTGCCTCGTGACCTTATATTGTAAAATGTTTTTAGAGTATCTACTACTGGGTAGTTTCTCTACGTGCTGTATCATATCATTATCATTATGTCATTATGATCAAATTTCCTTGTTGTATTTTTTATACAGTTGTAAATCTCAATAAATAAAAAATTGATTCTGTTCTTTACTTTAATTACATGAACAAGTATTTTGTATTAGAGAATTTCTAGAAATAAAATTATATTTTATTGTGCTATCGATAAATCATATATGAGTATTATATGTTTACATTCATTGAATCGTGTTAATTTTTTCTCTCTTTTCCCGCGTTTCTTCTTTTTGGAAGTGGAACGATACTCATTTTGTTTCCTTCTACAAATATCCAATTATTACTGTGAGTAGTAATTTCCATAGTGGTTTCCATTTGACCTTATTGCGAGAAATTTGTTTGTTGTTCAGTCTGCACTATTTAGCGTCGGAATTCCGCCATGTTTGAGCGCGGTAACCAAATAAATTAAGAAACTTAGTTGGAAAGATGTTTACGCTAAGGGGCTGTAACGAGAGAAGTGCAATGTAAATAGGTAAGGAAGCGCCTCAAATAAAGTTTGCCGTTCTGGTTGGAAGTGATGAAGGAAGAAGCTAGTCTACCTTCTCTTGTATGCCTTAGTGAAATTCGGGTATCTGACCCAGATTGCTTGAAAGGCCCCCTCTCCTCAGAACATATGCTAGTAAAAGTGGTTCTGTTTTTATGTTGACTTTTCCGTAGTACATATTATATAACCAGAACACAGGGATTACTTTGTATTTTTTCTTTATCTCATGGAGAAGTTGTCTGGATTATTCGTAGATACCTAAATTATACATCGGGTATTATAGAAATGAAAATTAATGTTATTAATATATAATGATGTATTATTTATTATATAATTATTACACATTCTATTTGTTAAAATACATGATTGTTAAAAATCAATTTCTTAAACATAAAAGACGTATTACAATGTTACAAGTTTTTCATGTTTTGTAGTTTTTATTTGTTATTGATTTTTCTCAATTTTAAATATGAATAGGTCAGAAGAAATGGTTGTTAGAGCACTGACTTTGTTGGGTTAAGGCTTATCCCAAACAAATCTTCGGTTAGCAGCTTATTTCATTATTCCATAGATTCAGGGAAACAGATAGTAATTGTAGGAAACCCGGGCAAGAGCTACTTCAGCTTGAGATAACTCTTATATCGCTCACGGCCTTAAGACAGAGGTTCCAAACAAGTCTTCATATGCGAAATGAACTTCATTCGGCCGTTTCCTAGACGTGTTGTTTAATAGCCGAAAAATAAGGTGACGCCTATATGAAGCTAATGTGGTATCCTGACGCCCCGCCACTGGACAATCGCTGATAGTGGAGTGGTTCAGTGATGAGTCAAGGATTGCTTTACATTCTCTGGATGGTTAGAAGATGGTGCTAAAACGTTTTCCTCCCTGCACTATTTCTTTGAGTTTAGCGTTTGGAGGAGTGTCTGTGAAGTTGTGGACTAGCATACGTTTGGAAGCCCACACAGAGAAACATATAAATACTAAGTTTCACTGAGTGCAGAGAGATATGTGACGGACATCTTGGAGCAATATGGAATGCCATTTGTACCATTTATATGTGCTGTTCATACACACTTTCTCTATTACGAAGATAATACAAGACCAGATAGCGTTGCTGTCGTAACTGAATACTTCCAGCAAGTAGGAATTCAGCTTATACCCATTCCTTCAAAAAGTCTGGACCCAGAATCATCTCCCAACGAAAGTTACTGAAGTTGGAAACGCCATCTAGGAAGAGTGGAAAAACATACTTTTTGAGAACATTGCTTGTGTCATCCAGTCAACGCCATGACGGTTGAAAACTGTTTGAGAAGCAAGAGGTGGTGTTACAAGATTCTGATAGTGTACTGACACTATTGGTAAACATGTAAAAATTGTTTTTTTTTATTAATATTAAAATTGCATTTTAAAATTTTCTTTATATTTTTTTCCCAAATTTCTACAATTTATTTCCTAATTTGCCAATATATGTTGTTCATGTTACTATAAAATGCTCTTTAAGCTAATATTGATAGACAGAAAATTAAGAGAATGTATTAGATCGATATTTAATAGATGAAGTAAATATAAATAAATTGGGAACATTCATAAAAGATCTTAATCAAAGTCTGAGGAAATAGCCAGATCAGATCGAGTTCGTTAAGTATTCTTCGACTCCTTGTAGAATTCAATACTAAACCTGTATTACGATTAAGACTTGCGGAATGATTCGAGTTAGCGCCTTGTTTTTACATAGTTATATATTACTGTTATTTTTTTGTTATTATGAATATAATATTGTCATCAATATAATAATTTTATTACCATAAAACTTCGTGCTTTTGGAACCTAATTAACATCAGACGAATGTAGTTGAGGATACTATTTTTTTGTCATGCAATAACTTTCTCACAGCTACTATTTTTGCCAATTTTATCAAATTACCTGTGAAAAATTTAAATGAAGAGTAAAAAATTAAATTATCATTAATACTTTTAAAATTTAATAAAAAGAAAAAAATCCGATTTTATTAATAGTTTTTCAATTTTTGAAAAACAAAATGTTATGGAAATATCAATATTTTTTTTTTCTTTTAAATGTTGAAACTTTATTTTTTTTAAATAATGAAAAGCCATGAGAAAACATTAAGATGCACATTTAATAACTAATTACGTAATGATTATTTAGAAAGCAATTAAAATTACTTCAAAAGAAAAAAATTCATCAAAATAATACCGCGTTTTATGTACCTTATTACTGTTTTCTTTAATTGGTTCTGACAATAGGGGCTTTTAAATCGAAAAACAAATCAGTAAAATTTCCTTAAATTATTGAAAAAAAAATTCAGAAAATAAAATTTTTGCGCCCTAAAACCTTCTAGAACCTCTAAGGAGTAAAAAATAACGGGTTAAAATGGTACAACAAAATATCCTTGGAATCCATGAGAAAAGGGTGTACCAAAGTCATCCGCATTACGGAGTGATATTTGTGCTAAGAAACATTGATGTATCTCGCTTGATATTTAAAGAAAAATTTTTTTTAGTGATGAAAGTGAAGTTTGATTGTTCAAAATTAAAGGAAAAAGACGTTATTGCAATACTGTAAATGTATTTTAGCTCTAGGGAGAAAAAAAAAAAAGATTTACTGATATTTATCAAGATATTAACAATTATTAATATTATAAAAGTCTTTGCCATTTGTCTTGTCATACCTGTGCCGGGTATGTCAACAAAGGGCACTTTTCAGGTGGCTAAGGGGCACAGGTGAAAAAGTCCTTGCTGAACAAATCTATAAAAACAGGTATTGCCTGCTGGCTTTGTCGGTAGGCAGGTCCATTATAAACAACACATGCATCAAACACTTTTCTAAGTGTACCACCCCTTGTAACGTATTTTTCTTGGGTGTGGCTGATGATAGCAAATAGGAAATAAGGTTCCGAAAAGGTAACTCCTCAACGAACGAGAGGGGGATCTGGGCAGAGGAGAAAAGCGAGCAGAGAGGAAAACGAAGACACCAGAAGGGCAAGAAAACCAGGCTACCCCAGCAGTTCGTTGTTGATGGTGAGGGTCGGAAACTCTCTAATAGCATCCTCTACCTTGGCGTGACTCTTGACAGGCACCTCACCTTCTCTAGTCACGTCAGGGAGAGCCTTAAGCTAGCCCGACAAAAAGTCGTATAGACTATCACCTGCTCACCTCACAGCAGATTTCGCTCCATGGTGCACCACTCATGGGGCACCTCTACCAGACCACGTTAACCAAACTGCAGAGCTTCCAGAATTCCCTTCTTCGGTGAATAGTCAGAGGAACCACACTTCAAAGGGCCAGGAATAGTGTTATCAGAGAGGAGCTCCAACTCCCTTCTGTACCGGAATTCATAGGGCGTAGGCACATCAAATTCTTTGATGGGCTGAAAGCCTGTGCCAATGCCCTATTCCGAGAAATCGCCCCTCCCCCAAGACCTGGGAGGTGGCAAAGCACGGTCCCCTTGGTCGACGTCCTCGCCGAGGGAAGGACTTCAGGCTCTGCAGCCCGAAGTCACCCACACCCCAACACCACCAGCCGGAATGGTCCCTGCCCATTCATATCCAGTTAGCCCCTAACTATTAAGTCAATTAATGTAAGAACCGCCTACAGTGGACCAAGTAGATTACATCTTATAATGCCGAAAGGCAAAGCAAGATAAATTGTAAATTGTATTATGTATAGTTTCTTAGTTGATAAGTTGTATATATAATTGTAAATGTTCTAATAAATAAATAATGTAGGAGGTAGGAAAAAAAAAAGGCAAAGACACAGAAGTGGGAAGACGAGCTAGAGAAGAGCATGGTCTTAGAGAAGTCAGAAACGGAACTCCACGGCTAATACGACACCCATGGCTACTACAACACTCACGGCATAGTCATATCCACGCATGAATTATCCAAAGCAGAAGCTATTAAGATATATTAGGTAACAATTCATAATGTAAACAATATATTATTGCATACCATTTATCTGGATCATTACAATCATTTTAATCATATCATTGCAATAAATTGAAAATAAATACTTAGTTCCTTTATGTAGTTTATTTACTATCATATTAAACAATACCACCCCTTATTATATTATGTAATTAATAGTAGAAATATTTTATTAATATAAAGGTATTTGATTGGTAACTAGTAGTAGTGTGGTAATACACAAGACAAGGTCAAAACTAATTAAAACATAATTTGGAATATCCTTTCTTAATCAGCAATCATCAAAGTAACACCGAGAAGGGTAAAAAGATCAAGTCATGCTAGTTAGAGAAGAGTAAAACAGCTCTTTTCGATAGTAGAACTAAAATATCCATCGTTTCAATTATGATAGCTTTACGTTCTAATATGATTCAATTACTAAAAAAATAATCTCAAGGTAAGGTTGCTTATAGATTTTCGTAGAAACGGCAGTTGGAGATGACAGTTTTTTTTTTTTTTTTTTTTTTTAGGTTTAGCGCCTGATGCGAAAAGCAATATCTCCTTTGACCTATCTTTCAATATCTTTTCCTTTTCTCTCGCCCCAGGCTTCCACTAGCTCTGTATTAACTCATTCTTGTGTCAACTTCCTTCGGTTTCCCAATTTCATTTTTAACTATAAATATTTATGTGAGAGTGTGTATTAAAAATTTAGCAATATTTCTTTCATTATACTGCGTTAATTAAAAATCATAAGATTTATTGTTCTGAATAAGCTTTTTTATCTCTATTCAATCTTCCCTTCCCCAATGACTAATGTTCAAATTTTCTTTTATAGTGGCTATCATGTCTTTCCTAGTTTACATTCTTTAATTTTAAAGAATAATTAAATTTAGGAAAGAAACCTAGAAGGTACTTACTCCTGGGAAACAATAAGCTGGGATTGGAACTACCTACATTACTACGTAAAAATGGTGTGAAGTTTTCTCCTCCAAGAAATTCAGGAAGTATGAACTTTTTATGGCTAAGAGTCGGCGTTTTCAGTATCCTTAACAATGGCTTGAGACTCATCAGATGACAATGGTGGTATATCATACGAGATTATGATAAAAATGGCCTACTCGGCGAAAATGTCTGATCATAATGGCATTTCATTTCGACTAAGATCAGAAATATTTGGATAGGCTAAATACTTCTGTTTACTTTAATATTTGAAGTATATAACTTACTTTGTAAAGTCATCTAATTACAACAAATTGATATTATATATATGGGATAAAGTGCTCTATTATGGGCTAGTTTCAATTAAAGGTAAATTGGTTTGAAAAGATAGAAAAAAAATGTTCTTATACATAAAATATTAGATGGAATCTCACACAAAAAAAATTGATAAATGATATTTGTTCTTTTTGAAAATATGATCTTGATATAGGATAAGAGGTACCCTAATGTTTTATATGTAAAGCCATATTAGGGATTTGGTACAAAATTAAAATAATAATAAAAAAAAAGTTTATTTCAGCAAGAAATGTTAACAATAACACATATGAAAAAATAATCTGTACCACTATGACCAGTGAAGGTTCAGGGATTCAGCACTTTGTAAGAAAGTACTGTATCTTAAACAACGGTCGTGCAAAGAGGGGAATCATGATTACGCTCAGCTGCCAGCCTTTGCCTAATTAAAGTACCATCTTCAGAAGGCTGGGTGGACCCCAGAGGACCGCGTAACCCACAGGGTTGACTCATGTAATAAAACAAATAATTATCTGTCAATGTCGAATCTGAGTCTTTGGAGTTAATAGATAATATAACAAGATTGAACCCACATTTTCCTCTGATGCTGTTGACTATATTTTTTTCATTTAAATTTAATAAGCACTTTTTAAAATTATATTTTGGAAGCATAATGATGATGGTACGCTTTCGAGACAGCTTTTATCTTCATAAAAGAAACATAGGATTTTAATAGATTTTTTTTCTTTTTCGATATTGTGTTATGAAAAATGTACGTTTCTAAAAAGTTAATACTCTATATAACAATTTTCGCTATAAATAATTGAGTTTGTATCACTATTCATCTTTTTTATTTTGTTTGTTATTTTACCGTTTTTATCTGATTTTTCTCCTAGAAACAACTACTTAGGACGGGAGTGGTTTTCTTTCTTTAGCTATGTATGAAAAGTTCAGAGAAGTAGGTTTATACCGGCACTTAGTACAGGGTATGGAAGATCCCATAGCGGTAAAAATTAAGGTGGTCATAAGCTGAAGGTTGATATAGGATATACCATAAGAGGAAATGTTGGGTATCCCATATTAGGCCATTTGATCTTTATTTTTAGAGTTTAGTGCCCTTCGACATATGATTTAGTCAGGGAATATTTTAGTGAACTATTCAACATTGATAATAATTACAGCAGGAAAAATCAACATCCTCTTGAGGCAATGAATTGCCAATATTTAGAATATATAATATTTTATTAATCTGTCAATGCTTCCTTAATACTCAGTGTTATCTTTATTGAATAACCTCTAGGTTTTAGCTTTTAGCCATTTTAGCCAACTTTATCTAGTAATAAAATGTCCAATCCATTAGGCAAACATCCTATATTCGATCATATTTTATTATTGAAAACAAATAAATTTAAAATGATTAAGTAATTAGTATTACTACGTTGAAATAAAGATTGGTAATGCGGAATCCTTCTTTTTATAAAATGAAAAACTTAAAATATTCTAATTGGATGATATCTTAATTAATAAAATTAATGAAGCAGTCCAA
The DNA here is from genome assembly GCF_000696795.3 of Halyomorpha halys. Taxonomy (NCBI): domain Eukaryota; kingdom Metazoa; phylum Arthropoda; class Insecta; order Hemiptera; family Pentatomidae; genus Halyomorpha; species Halyomorpha halys. Next base: position 424,664 of record NW_027108122.1, on the reverse strand, counting down.
ATATCTTTTTATACTAGTCTGGAACTCATAAACTTTAGTTTAGTCTTCGACCTTTGTAGCAGCTGGCAGTTTTTATCATTATTAATTTTTATGGTAATATAGATTAGTTACTTCTTTTTAGTTTATTATTAATCATTCAATCTTAGATTAAATGTGTCAGAGTAAATATTTTGTGAACAGAATAAAGTAATGTATTTTTGTCAAAGATTTTGTAAGCTAAGAATTTTTTCCCTTTTACTCCGATTAATTATTCACAGTTTTGATTAATAGGAGTTGCTTATAGATCCATAGATAAATTCAATTGATTATTTTCGTTTAATATTCCAGTTAAATACTTCCTGGCATTGTTTATGAGTTTTTCATTTTTATATTTTCTTATAGCAATCAAGAAAAAGTTTCAAAATGATTTATTTCTGCTTACCACTATTTTTATGCATTGTCAAAGTGGTAAATTATTAAATTACATTGTCCCAGAATTTTTTATATTTAGTGTTTTTGACAATTCTACCGGTGGCAGAAAATTCTATAATTTTTACCTCAGTTTCCTTTTAGTAAAAATGGAATAAAAAACCTCTAGTTTAGACAGTTAATTTCTTTTCTTTTTTTTTAACCTGGTTCAAAGCTTATAAGTACGGAGATAGTTTTCGCATAACTTTCTGATATTCATTACTTACTCTTAAGAACAATAGCCGATGCAATTGACGATTATCGCTATAGAAGAAAATAACAATTAATTATACATACAAAAAGTGAGGAAAATAATAGAAAGTTTATTTTTGTTTGCGAGTTCTATGAAAAAGAAAGATGTTCATTTCTTGATGCTTAATATACATTTCCTCGTCAATAGACGATTTTAAAAAACATAAAATATATCAAAACATTAATCATGGATTTATACCAATATAAATGGAAATTAT
>NW_027108122.1:401332-423577 GCF_000696795.3 Halyomorpha halys | reverse complement strand
TTCTTAATTAATATTGTATTAATTTATGTTGAATATTAAAACCAATGAGACAATAAACAACAATAATAGGATATTTGGGACCACAAGCGATTATCAAGGTGCCTCAGCAGAAATATTTAATTTTTAAATTATTTTGCAATTTAGAATTAAGTAACTTTCATCCCCTTGTCTATGATAAGTTTACCATTCGTTGACCATTTAGGCTTTGAAATAAACACATTTATTTAGAGTATATTATAGGTTCTTAAATCAAGACCCTTCATGGGTTTACTTAATTTTTTTTTTAAGAAGGTAAAAAATAAATGATTACCCTATAAAATGCACTATCCTATCCCTAAAGTGCCTTTATTATTTGTAATATTTTCTCATATATTTCTTTTTTTGATATAATAATAATTATTTATAGCAATTATTATTACAGCAAAACAAGAAATACTGTATTCGTGCTGTTTTTTGTTTTTTTAATTATTACAAAATATTGTCTGTTTTTAGCGGTTAAATTAAAATAATCCAACAATTTATTTTTATAAGTCTTGCTACATGTAATATTCTTAGTTTAGTCCATAGATTATTTAGTTTTAATTTAATTAAATTTTAATTTCTAGCGAGGAATCTTGGTTAAACTAGTTTTAGCCAATATTCCCAGTTAGACTCCCTGATGAATCTTCAGGTTGAAACGTCGGTATGAATAAATAATTTTTTGTTTATTTATTTTTTTTTGCTGACGGCACCCCTTGAACATCTTCTCCAATTATTAAACGACGACCAACCGTCTACATCTCATTATAAATATTTAATGTTTAAAAAAATATATTTATACTATTTTTATCAGAAGAATCTGTTATTTTAAAATGAATTCTCGTTTCTCAGTACTAGGTTATGTTAAAAATAACATTTTTATAATTCGAATTCCATATAATTTTAAATAAAAACATTGATTTAAAGGCTAAGATAATGCAACTGAATTTTTCATTTTCAATAACCGAGATAGCAGCTCCCTCTTCTTAGCATAAATATTCCAGGTAAAGGAGTAATTAAAGGGTTTTATTAAAAACCTTTGTGAGAGGAAATAGCTTTGGAAGGACTATTGTTTTCCATGGTAGGACTTAATGAGTCAAAGGGGGGGTCCTTATTACATCGTTCCTGGTCGTTAGTGGGCCTGGGGATATATAGAGCCAAAACATCTTTTAGACCTACATTACCTTTAGCAGGGCAGGATTCGGGGTAAATCTTAATTTTATACAATAATATATAATCTTACGTAAGTAAAGTTTTACGATTTTTTTAAAATATTAGTTTTATGATTTTTGTACCGGGATAAGTATAGATCACAGAGCATTTTTTCTTTTTTTTTAAGAATTTATTAATTATGATATTATTTAATTTTATTATTATTAATTTCATTGTAAAGCATATGTAGAGATTATATACAGAATATAGCAAACTATAGCTGAAATATTTATATAGGGCCCAAAAGTATTTTTAGAAATATTTGGGTAGCATAGTTTTTATGATCCTTCATATTATACCTTTATATTGTTTATGGATGATCTTCTAAAAATAAGTATGAAATGAAATGAAATGAAAAAATAACTTTATTCTGGGACATATGTCCCCTAAGAATAATTACATGGTTCATATAGTGAGATTTTTATCTGGCGAGCGTTTACAAATTTTCAGATAGTATAATGAAATTACATAGGTATATTGGCTTTACTACTGTTTATAATATTAATCAATAACTGCCTATTTATTTGATTACAAAGATGTGGAGGTTTGGTTATTCAATAAATGAAGGAATAGGTGTTGTTTAAAGGAGAGGATGGATGAGGACTGGCGAATGGAGATGGGAAGAGAATTCCAAAGGGAGGTTGCACGTATGACGAAGGATTTGCTAAAGAAGGAGGTTCTATAGGAGGGCATATATAAATCATTCGGATGGGATCTGGTGTTTAATGAGTGGATAGATGAACGAAGAGTGAGGAGATCTAGGATATAGGTAGGTTTTTTGATGTTAAGAACATGGAATAGAAAAACACCAAGGAGGTATTGCCTTCGGGAGGTTGGATAGAGCCACTTCAACTCGGAATACCAGCGGGAGACTTGAGAGTGCCTAGGGAACCCAAAGATAAATCTTACAAAACAATTCATGAGTCTCTTCAGTCTCAACTCCAGTCCTACAGATAGCCCTCCATATACCAAGGATCCGTAGTCGAAGTGGGGGAAGACAAGAGAGGATACTAGGAGCTGACGAGTGTTCTGAGGAATGGAATTACGGAATTTTAGGAATTGTTTGAGTACAGTTATGGATTTACGTGTGATTTGGGAAATATGGTTATTCCAAGAGAGGTGTTGATCAAAAGTGACACCAAGGTTTTTTATTGTAGGATAGAAGTGAATCGGTTGGTTGTTAAGGAAAAGTAGAGGACAGTAAGGGAGGGAATGAAGGAGGCGCTTGGAACCGATAAGAATGGCCTTCGTTTTTTTGGCATTCAGCTTCAAATCATTGTTACAGGCCCATGCGTTAATGCTGTCAATATCTTCCTGTATCTTTTGGATGGCCTCAAGCATTTTGTAGGGATGGAAGGACAGATAGATTTGGAGATCGTCTGCGTATAGGTGGTACTGTGTATATGGGTTTCAATGTAATATCAACATTGATTTGGCCGATAATGTTCTTACAATTTTTTTTTCGTAACCTTCATTACAATACAATTAATACTTCTTTCATATATAATTCATAAAATTTATTATATATACTTTACTGAGTTTTCTCCCTTTGATTGCCTCGGGGCATTGGGTGTTGATATCAGTCCAGATAAGGTGGTATAGTCTAGCTCTAGCCAATGTTCTAACAAAATGTTCTAATATAAATATAAAATTTATACTTAATCAATTAATTTCGTTGGAGTAGGTTGTTCTACTAATTCCGCTGGCCGGGTTAGAATCCGGCTGTGGCAAATAATTATTTTTTTTTCATTGTTTTTGTGCTAGGCTGTTTACAGAAATACAGAAAAGGACACAGACGCATACACACACAGGGTTTTGCTAGACTAGGTTTTTTAAAGTCGAAGGACAAAACATGAATTTCCATGGAAGTGTGAAATTCGAAATTTCGCATGATCGTCATCCATCCCCTTTTAGTCTATTCCATATATAAGAGGGTGAAAGTAATAATGAGAATTAATTGTTATGGATAAAACTTACTATAAAATTTAATATTAAACAACCTTAATTCTACTCAACCTATAAGTGAAGATAAAAACTTATAAATTTGTCAAAGTTTCCTTTCTCTTTTTCACATTTTTAGTAGAGACGTACACACCATTTTGTATGTTTTGGGGGGTAAACCCACATTAAAAATTAATGAAAAAAAAAGTTAATAAAATGGAAACTCCATACAAAACCCCTGTCTCTTAAAGAAACTCTTAACATTCCAAACGTTAAATTCGTTTAAGAATTTTGGAAACTTATAATGCGCTAATACCTATATTTTAAGGCTTCTATAACTATAATTCACTGAAATGCAAACAATAACTTCAAAACATTTTCGCTTATTCAATATTTTTTTTTTTAATATTATTGGTTTAATCTTGATTTTTATTGCACCCGTACATTAATAGGAAAGTAAACAGTCATGTTTGAATTCAAATAAAATAAATGACTCATAAATGTTTCTCAAAATGGTTATGATGCTTTATCAATTATACTGTTTCAAGCACAATCTTTTTATTTTTCCCACTAGTTCTACGGGGTCGTTTCGAGCTAAAATATGCTCATCTTTGACGCACAATAATCTATAAATCATATTTTAAAAAATTATATTAATATATAAATTAGCTTTAAACAACATCATATGTGTTAATTTATGCCACATTGCATATTCGTATTCTTCATTTTTGAAACAAAAAAAAATCTCCTAATTTTGTTATTACTAAATTGAATAATTTTTTTCAAATCTCTCTTACCTGTTTATTCCCTATATTACATGTTTTTACTATCCAAAACTTAATCCGGTATTTCGTCAAGTATAAATTATTTTTTCTTCATATGATATTCACATATTGTTTATCTAAACATCGTGATTTCTATAACGTTATTGTTTGTATTAATTATTAAAATCTAATTATCTTCAAGATTAGATTCTCCCAATAGGATTGAGTCTAGACTGCTGCACCTAGTCTGTTGTGAGAAAAGAGATTTGCATCTCATTATTATTGTTTATTATTAGCTGATATGTGGGAGTGAGGAACCTATTGATAAGGCACTGTGCTATAAACTCCAAGGTCCTGGCTCCATACCCGGGTGTGGTCGATAATTATTTTCTGTTTCACTGTAGTCGTAAGTCAGCCCTGTGTCGGGAGTCCTCCGGGGTCATCCCAGCCTTATTAAGTCGGTATCCTTCTGAACAAATCACCTTGCACAACCGTTGTTTTAGCAACAGTACTTCCTTAACCTAACCCTTAATGGGTTGTAGCCATACAAATTTAATTTTTTTATTAACTGATATATCTATTTTTTAATAGATTTCCATTTAATGTATGTGCATAGTTTTGTACCAGATGGAACCAGTGAATGGATTCTATTTTTTTAAATTGTCTACAGTTTTATTTAAACTTTTTACATTCTCGAAACCAAATTTATAATTTATATATTATTGTAGATTTAAGACGGTTTGAGTTTAAGATATTTGAGTTCAAAACGCCAAATTTAATGAGGAATTAAAAAAAAAATAAAAGAGTGTCGAATTTTTCTACATAAAATAGTATAACTCATATTTATTAACATGTTAATATTAAATTATTTGAAAAATAGACGTTGACACATATTGACAGATATATAAATACAGTATTAAAAATAACGAGATTAAAACATTCTTTTGAACCTTCGTGAATGTTCATGGAGGATTCCTCGAGCTGAAGACAGAACAGGGTAGAACCAGCGAACCGTCTTTGTAAGGCCACATTCCAGGCAAGAGACCCCTTCCCTCAGAGTCAGCATTGTAACCAAGTTCTGGAATTCCAGCAACCACCAACAGTTCCCACCAATATATCCGCTCAGGTAGAGCGTGGCACTCTGAAATTTCTTCGAGGACTGCCAAATATTATTACGACTATTATACATAATAATAAGAGGGTTGCATCGAAATGTTACTTTAGCTGTATATGATGCATGCTGGGTTTTCCAAATAGATTTTTTTTCTTGTTTCTTTTTAGAAATTGTACTCTAATTTCCAGCGTTTTCCAGCACGTCAATGTCAACCTTAGAAGGTTGGTTATTTTCTATGCTGTATAGTGAGTTGTGCCTCAGACATAGAAAAAGTGCCGACTTACTTTTTTGTTTCTTTAAATTCACTTGACTTCATAGTAATTTGTTGGTGTTTAATTATCTAATTAACATTTGAGGGGTAGATTCTTTCAAGTTTCGCTTGGCAGTGGTCTAAGTCAAGAGAAAAAAACTTCACATTATTTTAATTTGGAGAATAAGTTTTTTTTTGGGGGGGGGGAGGGGATTGAAGTTGAAATGAATAAATAAGGTCTTTTCAACCTTCTTTAATTTTTTTTTAAACTTAAGCCAGTATGTTCAAAATCAATATTTGATTTATACCTTTCATTCTTTATTTTGTCTATTTTAGTTAGAGAGAAAACAAATTTACAGAACGAGGATTTACGTTTAAAGCAAAGTAGAAAAAAATACTTTAAGGAAGATATTTTAAGAATTTTAATTATCAAAGAAGATATTTTTACTGTTATGTTCCACTATATTGCAGCTGTATGGGAACTAAAAATATCTAATGATTTAATTTAATCTATAATTTCTTGGAGTTTGAGGATAGTTCTATAGGCATAAATGCCTTAAGTAGTTTGTTTTTAAATTTTAAATGATGAAACGTTTCGAAAACGAATTTAAGGCCTACTTATTGGGTTATGAATTAATTTCTTTCTGATTTTTTACTATGATTTAATTGAGAAATAAAATTAAATTTAAAGTGATTTGTTCATGATCACACTCAATCGCCAGATATTTTCCCCAGGTCCGTTCGTGGCCGAGCGAGTTAAAGCCCCAACTTTAATCGGCTCGTGACTGCAGTAGCTTGACAGTCGAACTGCAGGTTCGAATCCGGCCGGGGGGTTGACTTTTATTTCAGTGGTGCCCCGACAAAATAAAAACACGATCCCTCCCCCAATAGGGTGATATCCTGTAGATATCATTAGTTCTAATACCCTTCCCATATTCAAATTCCGTATCTTCAACTACCTTCTGTCCAATCAATTCCGGAAGGATAACAATTGAAAGTTTCAAAAAAGCATTATATATTTTCTGTATTTTATGTCTTAGATTTTCGTTTATAATTGTAAATATGTACACTAGCAGAAATTAAATCTTTTCATTTATTATTTTTTAGTTTAATTGTATTTATTTTTTTATTTACTATCACTAGTCATCTTATGTTTTATGATTTTGACAAGTGGTTTTATTTTATTTGTTTTATCATTATTTTATATATTCTGTTAATTATTGTTTTTATTTGTATATTTTTAAATTCGTTGTATTATTTTATTTTATGACATCTTGTAATTTCATCTCTATTTTGTAATTTACTCTAAGGCTCTAAAGCCTAATTTTGACGCCTGTAAATTATTCTAAAGGAATCAATCCCAGAATATATATAGAGTGTTATTATTATTATTATTATTATTATCAGACAGTTGACGTACGGCTACAATTACTGAATAAATAATTATCCGCCATAGCCGTCTTCGAATTCGGGCTCCGGAGATACAACGATGAAGATTGTGTAATCTGACGTAATGTTTTTAATTAAAATGTTTGTAGTTTGTTTATGAATTTTTTTTGGGGGGGGTTTCCCTTATACTTGTGAAATATATGTCCAAATGGGCTAATAAATAAATATTTCTATCACTTAAATTTATGTGCAATTATACTTACCCCCCAATCCTTAAGTAGCTAATTTGGATGTATATACAACAAGTTTTCTATCTCAACCAAAAGAAATTCTCAACATTTTTAATACTCTAAAATTAGCTTACCTTGAAAGAACAAGAACGATAACGAAATTTCCGGCTCGTTTTATCTTTGCATTAAGGACTAACAATAAATTTTTTACTTATTATATTGAACATTTATGTATGTTTCGTTGTACCCACTTTATACGAGTTCTAAGACACTATCGCAATGGGCGATATAAGAATAAAGACACATGCGAGCACTATCGTGGAGACCTCGGTAATGGATCCTGAAGGCCATACTCTTAGGGAAAGGGTATTGAAGGGGTGATTAAAGTAAAAGCTGAGCAATTAGCTGGCTGTGGCCATTAAAGGTCTCCTATCCGTCTCCAGTCGTCCTCTTTGTCTGCTTTCTTTTAAAAATTAATGGCGGAGCCGTTGCTCGGTCCGCAGGTGCCAATTAGTCTCAGGGCAGTTGTAGCATCTCCTGGGCCTAGCTTTACTTCTGTTGCTTCCACTTCCTTCCGAATAAAAGAGGTTTAATGATCCGGATACCCGTTTGTTGATCTCTTTATAAATAAAAAATGGCATTAAAAAAAAAACTTGAAATGTAAAAAAAGCGTAAATGTTTTGATGAAAGTAATGATGCTATGTCACCTTGTAGGTTTAAATTTTGTCTTGCTTATATTTTCCATATATTTTCATAATATAATTATAGTAAGATATTGTTTTAAATTATAATTTACACTCCAGTACTAAATTAAATCAACTGTCTCGACTGCTAATTCGAATGTATTGGTCAATCGTTTCACTCCTGTTTGAGTATTTGTATTACATGCATAGTATAATTACTATTTTAAATATTTGCAAGATAAAAACTGTACACAAAAAAGATAAAACAACAGTTTAACAAAATATGCTAAAGTCGTGTACGAATGATTACGATCAGGACAGATCGGTCACTTTCGGCAGTCTCTAATTTTTCAGTCTATAAACTGTTGTCTCTGTTCTTTCAGTAGTTAACTACAAAATTGTTTCTCAGTTCATATTTAAATATTTCTTATTAATTTTAACTACTAAAAATGCTTAATCACTTGAAATAACTAAAAGATACTAAAGATACTTTAAGGAGGCTTTTTGGAAATTCGGCAGTTAAACGTTATTAGGGTATTTCAATGAGAATAAGACATATCTGATAATAATTATCATTTAGTTTTATATTGATATACCGAATTGAATTGAAATATTTAGCGCTTCTTTTTCTCTTCTCTCACTATCTGCTGTGTGCTGCTAAGCGGGGAGTAGCTGCCTCTGACCATCTTGTCCAACGACCCCTGTCCTGTGCAAGCCTTCTCGGTGCTTCCTCTCGCTGTGCCAATTCTCTCAATCAGGTCAGCGTACATGAGCCTTGAGGTCACCTTCCTCCTGGTCTTGCTTCTTGAAGACACCTGGCTTTACGGTCATCTCCCATTCTGCTAACATGCCCGAACCATTTCAGCTATCTTTCCTCAATCACCTCTTGGACGGATCTCACTCCTAGTTCATCGCGTACCCTTTCAATCTTTATTCGGCCTCGCCTGGTTTTTCCTAATATCTTCCGTAGGAATCTCATTTCCGCAAAAACAGCCTTAGTGCCGTGATGGTCCAGGGCTGTTCAGCTTTCCGATCCGTATAGTAGTACTAGTAGAAAAACTGATTTGAATAGAAGAATCTTCGCTTTCATGCTCAACTCATGCTTTCCAATGAGTGCCATGGATATCTGATTGAATATTCTATTGGCCTTTTAGACTCTATTCATCACCTCCTGGTCTATTCTTCCACCCTTGCAGATCATTGTTTCCAGGTAGCAGTAGCTGTCAGTTTGCTCAAGGGTCTCTCTATTGCAAGTGATTCTGAGATCATCGTTCCTTCTTCCAACACACTTAACCTTGCTTTTGCTGGTTATTATTATTATATATTTAGAGCCGTGTTTGATAAAATCGGAAAAAAATATTTTAAAGTGGCACGGCCGGTGAGTAGATTTTATCGAATAAGTTCCAATAATTTCTCCTGCCTTACACCTGTCTTAAGGTTGTAATTTCAATTTCGTACGAATTTTTGTTTTTTGTCAAGGCTGTTTGTTCAAAGTCAAATACGTCGAAAAACTCGAAATCGTAATTCTGCACGATCGTATACTTCATCTTACTATATACTTCATATATAGGTAAGCGAGAGTGAAAAAACGAATAAATTTAGCTCGAAAAATTAACTATCTAATTTATTTAACCCATATAATTGAAATGACTATTTCACTTCATTACTGACTTTATACGATCCTTCTACTGAGGTTACATCACAATTCACAGATTATTACACTAAAGGCCATGGGCAGTTGAGCCTGCGAAAGATCAGATAATAATGCAAATTTATTACAATTAGTTTATACAACCATGCAAATACAACTGGCGATAAGACATTCCTAGCCGTTGGGATCCTTATCTCGTTTCACATTTGTACCAGGACGGATCTTCTGGTTTGGTTAATCATCGTTTATTAGAATTTCTCTTCCTTAGTTACAGTATAGGTTTAGATGCTATCTTACTTTATTGTTAGATTTTAATATGAAAAAAAAAATAAAACATAAAATTTGTGTTACACCTCCAGTAAATTACGAGTGTAGAAGTCTCTCAGGTTTGGGATAGAGGAGGATTATGCGGTTAAAACATTGCTTCATCAGTTCTTTGTTCATCTCTAGAACTTTGGTGTTTTTTTTTGCATAATCGATGCATAATTAACGTTTAAATTCCCTCCCAAAGTATCCATATATCTTTGAGCTCACGTTGAACGGAAATTCGAAATGCAGGTTTTGTAGGATGTAGCAGTTTCATGCATCTAAGACCTTCCTTAATTCCTATATTGTAGGGAGTGAGACCTCGATGCAATTTAAATACATCATATTAGAAGAAGTATGAAGCATTAAAAAAATAATGACAATTTTTAATTAATATATTTAAAAAAATAACTGGTTGGCGAGGTAGACAAAAGTGTATAGTATGGATTAGTGTGTTAATGAATTTTCAAATGGGAAATTAGAATCGATTAGAGAGATGGGTCCTGTTGAAACGAGATTGTTCAGCGGTCACCATAATAGCTTTCAATGCAGAACTTGAGAGCTTATCAAACTTTTAGTTATTCTAGAATTGTAATTTCATTTCTTACTTATTTTTTAATCTCCAAAGATTATTTCCAAACTAGTTACAGCATATCCAAGCTAAGGCTAAATATAAACACATACAAACAAATACCCTTCTTGCCACATGGCGTTATAAAAATGGGAGCCAGTTCCGCCGAAGGCTGGGGTTACAATATTGGTTGGGGTGCCGCTAGCCGGAGAGTACAAGATCGGGGAGGGGCTCTCCTACTGTGTGATAAATTCCAATAGTGTGATGGGTTGTCAGGTTTGTCCTGTTGCTGGAAAAATGTGTGGCCGCCTCTATACTGCTTCTCCTCTGCCACGTACAGTCCCTTTGTTTCTTATCCTAACATTTTACGTGGTTGAAGGCTAGCAATGGAAAGCGTGGAAGCAGCAGAGGATTACCAGGATTAGCAGTTAATGATAGTTCCCAATAGGCGGCCCTGTAGCTGGTTGTTGGTCTGTATCCCCTAGGCAGCACCACTTATTCTTTATGATTATATTATTACTAATAATAAGGCTTTTAAATACTTGAACGAAACTTACGACTATATGTGGACTTAACAAGAGTTACTTGTAATAGGAAGGACGCTAGAAATTTTCCATTTAAATTTATTTATTTAATGTGATTTACAATTGTACAAATAATAATACAATTAGTAAATATGTTGTATGACTTGAAAAACTTGGTAAGGAACCACCCATCGGTGGTACTTCAAGCATTAATCTAAGTTAGAAGGTCCCGTGGCCATCTTCATTTCAGACGCCTCGGAGGATTATTAGTGATTGTTAAGGATGAAAGATTAAGAATTAATGGGTTAGGATGGGTAAGGAGTTAGTAGTAAGACATCTGCACGTCTTATAGTTTCTAAAATAAAGTTTTTATAAATCAAACTTGTTCGGACAGCTATAAATCAATTTACTTTACCAAAAATCATGAAAACTTCTATTCCTATTAGTAAAGGTAATAAACTACTTTATAGTAAATTAAACTAGCTTTAGTGTACTATAAAGCTACTATTATAATTTGAGTGCTAAAAGGCATCTATACGTCTCATAGTTCATGAGATATAGATTTCTCGAAATAAATTAACTAACTACTGATCTTTCAGTACATTTTTAAGAAATGTTGTTTTTTAAATAGCTATTCTTTGAGCAATATTGGACGTAAATAGCTCTATTAGGGCTAATATTTCAGAAAATTTACTCTTCTTTAAATAATGTATTTTAGATTTTCTAGTGTTGTTGGTAGTTTTTAAGATATAGAGCTACGAATGACAAATTAATGTTTTGAAACAGCCACTATTTTTTATTCCACCTACCTATACTTGGCAGACTCATCAGTTTTGACCAGTAATTATACATAGTTTTCATTAAAGTAATCAAAAATTGGGTTGAAGTATCTTCCTTTTTTTCTTTCCGGCTCTTGTGCGATTAGCGTCAGGTGTCTAATTTGACTAGACTGACATTTGCCTGACGTTTGACATAAAAGAAGTTAATTTTTCTTATTTTTAATTAGATTATCCTAGTTCCGAAGTATAAATTAGAAAAAGTAATAAGGCATAAAAACACTTACATAATAGTTGTATCTTAATCATAAAATAAAATATTTAAATAATTATGGATTAACAATAAATCTCTTATATTTTACATTTATTTTTCATGGCTAGTTATTGACGTTGAAGGAGTTATAAATTTAATATCTTATATATTTATTTTATATTTAATATAAAAATTATGATAATCTGACATATAAGAATCCACGATATCATAAAATCGGCTTGGAAATTTATGATGCCTTCGGATAGCATCATAAATTTCCAAGCCGATTCTAAGCTATCGGAAGGACTGGCTTTATTACTCTTGAATAAATTCGATATTTTTTTTTTGTTTTTAATGTTAACATATTTATCTCCCAGACCATAATCCGTATTCATATAACCTTTCATATGAAGATTAATTTTTTTTGGATAAGGAATAATATTAGGCATATCATTATGACCGTGCTTATCTCATCATACAATATGAACCTATTCGTAAGAAAAAAAAATTGTCATAAATAAAATATATATTAAATAGAATAGATAAAATTTATAAATGATAAAATAATATACAACTTAACTTTTTAAAATGACGGTGGTAATTTCATACGTTATATCATTTATTTTTAACAATACTTTTAATTATAGGTAATACAATATTTATTTATATTGATCACCGTTATTCCTCAATTTGGCAATTTATGTTTACCTATGGATTTTGTGGTTGCTTCCCTGCTTTGGAGGATTCTTTAAGGTAGAGATATTAAGAAATTTAACAAGGATAGGTTGGCCGAATACCAGAGCAATTAGTGGAAGAGGCCAAGAAGATAAGAAATTCAGTTATTTCTCAGTTAATTCAGTTATTAAGTTATTATAGTTAATGAAGACTATCTATAATTACTAGTCAAAGTTTATTAGCCAATTATAGTTAGAGAGAATAAACAATTGTGACCGTTTTAAAATGAAAAAAAAAATTTCGTTCGGAGCTCTATATCTTTGAAACAACCTTATCAGTTATCAATAATTATCAGTTATCAATTTTTTATCATTTATGATTTAATTCAATATTTTGTATAATTCTAAATTTGTTTGTATACTATTCCTTTTCAATTTTATGTTGCTCTAAATGTTGTTATCTCTTTTGTTCTATAGCCCTGATGAAGACCTGAAACTCAGGTCGAAACGTCGGCATAAAATAAATAAATATGGTTTTGTTTATTTATGTTGTTCTTTGCTGACCGCACCCCCCGACAAACTTATCCAATCATTAATCTACGGTCAACTATCTACCCTCATTATAAAATAATAAAATTATATGATTTATTTTTAATTGATGTAAAAATCATCAATGATTTTGTATGGAATTTGGGTGAAAAAACTGCTCAAGTTGCAATTATTATCTTTTTATTAAATAAAATAAAAAGAATAAATATTAAAACAGTTTAAAATTTTATTTATTTATATTAGGGAAATACCCCCCCTCGTGGTGGACTATCCCTCATTTTACAAATTATATAACTGTTCATTGAATTGTACTACTTGATGCTCAAATTTTATAACTGTAAGTTACATCTATTTTGTAATTCAGATTTATAATATGATAATTAAGTTTTTTTTCAATACTGTAAGCAGAAAAATCTTACCGTAGGCCGTATACACTAGGCCTATAAATAAGGGCCTTGAAGAACCCCTGATAGATTTTTGAAGCATTCACTTATTAATTGTTTTTTTTTCTGTTTTAGAGGGATCGAAAAAAAAAAAAAATCCTGATAGATCGAAGATCACAGAAGGACATAGATCCACAGCCTCTGTTTAAGACAGTTTCGGCTTATAAACGATTCTGATTCCTAAATGGTTGTTATTATATGTTCACCCTTGATATGATCTCTCTCCTGTACCTGTTTTCCTTCGTAAGCTCCGGCGCCTAGCTACCCTCCGGGCTTACATACCTCCTTCACCTCTGTCGGAATAGTACCTGGCCCCAGACGAGGGCACTTTCCTGCATGACTCTGGAGGTTAGCTACCCTCCGGATCTGCATTCCTCCCTCGTGTTTATCGGAATAGTACCAGGTAGGACAAGGTTACCATCCTCGAGACATAACGGGTGTCACTCGTTAGTCACATCCTATATAGTTATCTTGACAACTACCTTACCTTATATAACTGAGCACGCATTGTACAAGCAGAATAGTTAAGAAAATAACCCACCTCGACATATATATATTACATTATTTTTAGTTTTACAATTTTCTTTGTTACCTCTAAAAATTACTCTTTTTTTTCCTTCATCAAACATAGGATAGAATTTTAATTATAATCAGCAGTATGAGAAATAATGAATTTTTCTAGCAAAAATATATATAAATAAAAATCCAACACGTTCATCTACTATTATATTCAAATAAAATTTAAAAGGGACTCTCCTGTTGAACAGATTCGATACTTAGGACTCCATCTTGACAAGAGACTTACTTGGAATCCACACACAAGACTGAAACGACAAGAAACTGCTCGTAGATTCCGATTGCTACAACACTTACTTGACAAACGCTCTAAACTTCCCATTCACTACAAAAAATTAGTATACACTACAATAATCATACCAATTTGGACATATGGAATTGAGCTCTGGGGCTCCACCAAACCATCAAATTCTTCCCGCATCCAATCGTTACAATCCAAAATCCTACGTAAAATCCTTGATGCTCCTTATTACGTCACAAATAAACTCATTCATAAAGACCTTAACATCCCATTCGTTGCAGATTTGACCCAAAGCAGATATGCGTCTTTTTATTCCAAACTCCTTAACCATCCTAACCCATTAATTCTTAATCTTTCATCCTTAACAATCCCTGATAATCCTTCGAGGCGTCTGAAAAGAAGATGGCCACGAGACCTTCTAGTTTAAATTAATGTTTGAAGTACCACCAATGGGTGGTTCCTTCCCAAGATTTTCAAGTGTATATGAAACATACTACATATTTACTTATTGTATTATTTTGTACAGTTGTAAATTACAATAAGTAAATAATTAAAAAAAAAGGCACTCTATATACAAAAACACATTGAAATAAAAGTGGTAATCAGAAAAAAATATAAACATTGAAAAAAGGTAATAAATATAAAACGTAATAGATTAGTATTCTTCTTTTAGTGAAATTCTTCTTTTATTTCAAGACTAGTCTCTCTATGTTTTTTAATGTTTTAAATTGGTGAATATTATAGCTTAAGTCTAACCTATGTGAATTCAGGACTTAAAACTGTTATGTTATTAATCATGTTAAGTATATATTCTGTAATTTTTATACTTTAAACATTTTAAATGGGCGTACTGAGTCGATGAATTATAAGTAACATTTAAATTTACATATGTGTTCTGACATGAGCGCTTAAAATCATGACAAACATTCTTAATACTCTTATTTGTTTAAAAGTTATTTATTGAGGGAGAAATAATCAAAACCAATAATAAGAACTTGTTTCGAATTTCATAATTGATAACTGATGCACTGGAATACATGAGATTAGAATATATCAAAGAGAAGGATACACTACAAAAGCTCTGACAGTACGCTGTCGTATTAGAGATGGAGTTAAAAGCCAGGGAAGCCTTTGAAATGGCCTTCAAAGCTAATGTGTTTGTGAGGTGTTTCTCTCTCATGTTCTTTTTTATCTGCACAGTGATGTTGATTATCAGTCAAAACAGCGAAAAAAAAAATTAATAATTCAATTTATTTAATACATAATAAAACTAATTAAAATTACAATAAAATGCGGTGAGCTACCTTTTCAAATATATATTTGAAATTGTATTACTAGTTTTTTACTTCAATAATTAAGAATATATTGACCGTTTATATTTATAATGCATGTAGAGGTGTATATACCCAGGAATAAATTAAATTAGATGTTTCATCCAACCTCACTTCTTTGCTTCTGTTTCAGGAATCTCACTTATTATTTCTTCCACTCTAAATATGCTTCTATATCTCCTTTGTCAGTTTGTGTTATTCTGCATTGCTAGGTCATAGGTTATATTTTTGTGGTTCTTGGAACTTTTTTTTTTAAGGCAACCCTCAACAATAATAATGTTTGCCATTGCATACTTATGTTCAATCTCCGATACATTTCTTATAATTCCTTTCTATACTTATAATTCCTTTCTATACATTATAGGCCCTGTTTCATAATGAAAGCTAATAATATTAGTTGATAGTACAAGTGTATGAACTAGTGTGGTAATAACACTAATACTTATTTTTTTCATTATGGGAATGACTATTAGTGATATTACAGGAATTAAAAAATACTGTAATGTAATGTACAAGTTTGTATTGTACTAGTCTGTGTAATTGAATTAAGATAAATCTACAAGACTAATAGTATTAGTTTGTATTTTATTATGAAACAGGGCTCAGGTGACATAATAACAATAATTAAGGCACAAAAACAATTCAATAATATCAATTGATATTATTTATTATAATTTAAAATTTGATAAATCAAATTTGTTATATTTTTTGTACATTTCATTAAAATTGAATTAGTAGTTCATACATTAAATGCATTATACATACTTTACTGAGTCGTCTCCCTCTGATTGCCTTGTGGCATTATAAGTTGTTGATATTAGTCTAGCTAAGGTGGTATAGTCAAGCTATAGCCTAAAGATACGCCATGGAATTAATTGAACGTGAAGCCTAAGGTTATAACTAGATTATTTGTTAAATATATTCGTTCGAATTTGTTTAGTTTAAATAATTAAATATTTCAGGAATGTAAGGGCTACTTATTACAATAACTGAAGCTTCATCTTATCGATGAAGGAAATCTGGAACATTATTAGAAGCGAGAAGAACAATATTGGGAAACTAGCGAATCGGATGATGAGATATGTCTATGATCTTTTGGGGGAATGGAGGAACAATTAGATATTTAATAGTTGAATGCTTTGAATTAAAAACAATGTTGTAAATTTTATTTTTTGCAAACACAATTTTCATAAAAACTTATAATATTCCTATTTCAATACTTATAAATATCTAAAAAAAAATAAAAATAAATTATCGGTTTAAATTATTTAAAAAAGTTATGATTCATCGAAACCCACCTCCCTTAGTGGGGGAATATTCAAAATTTTGAATAGCCGAACATCGAAAGGGTAAGCTAAATTATTCTGTCGTTTAGGAGGTACAGGCTCAAAGCCGGGGAGGGGGGCTCCGTGAAAGTTGACAAGAAGTGACACCCCTACCCCTCCCAACTCTGTTTTCTTAATGAAAATATATTACCAAAACTTTGATCATAATTCAAGGAGTCGTTTAGCGCAAAGATTAAACCTTATTTCAAAAGTGCTCCCTGCCCCTTTTGACCTATTTTTGGTTTATTTTCGTTAATGAACCTTTGTGATCGACCAATGAAAAAAAAAAATGTGACCTATCCAATAAATTTGAAGTTATACTTTCCTAAGCACTCGGAGTGTTCAAGTGTTTTAAAATCACTACACCAAAGAAGAAAATAAAATTAATATATAAAAAAAAAATATTTGTGTATTTTTTTTGTACTTTCCTTATATTTTTTTTATTATTCGTTATTTATTATTATAATACATATGGTGAAGCTAATTCCATAACCTCCTCATTCGGAACGATTAGTTTATTAAAAAATATGGCCAGGTTTATTTAGTAATAGATTTATTTTTTTTAATACTACTTTTTATTTATTGATAGATATTACAATCTGCCACACAGTTGTGGGCAATAGGTAATAGTGATGAATGATCTCATACATACTAAAATAAAATAAAATAAATTAAATATATGAATAAAAAAAAAAAACTCCCTTAAAATATATACAAACAGAAGAATAAACAAAATGAACATAATCAAACTATCTGTATGAAAAATAAAATAATATAGTCTCTAGTCACATTTACACTCTATTATACAATATTTACGCAATCGACCTGAGGATCCCTGAGCCCACTCTATCCCCCACGTGTGAGGGGTAGAGCAGAGCTCAAAAGTATAGATTTCTTCTACTGTAATCCGTACAGTGAATACCGTATTTCAGTACATCAGCTAAAATAAAATAATAAATATTCTACCAAAGATTTAGTAAAGTTTTCAGCGTCACGTGGTCCGAATACTCTACTCTGATTACCCCCACTGGAAAATAATCACTTACGGTCTAGTCGTGGTTTAAGACACCGCGTAGTGAATGATTGAATGAATTTTTAATTAACTTCCAGTACAAAATTTTGAAATTTCAATGTGTAATACGTATACCAAAACAGCTACAAAGTTCCGTTCGCTTGCCTCCTGTATCAACTTTTTTTATTTCAATTATTGTTAGCATCGTAGATTTAGTGGTCTTGACGGAAAATATTATTTTGCATTCTCTGGGGATCATACATCTGCATGGGAATTAGCTCTGAAATCATTCATTGTTTTATTTATCTATATTTTTAGTTTGTGGACCTGTCGATTTGTGTCTTAACTTATTTAAGCATTAATTTTTTTTAAACCTCTTTATTCATTCAAGTATTTCTTTTAACTAACTTTTTTTAAAAAAAATATATTTGTTAATTTTATTTTTATTTATTTATTTTTCTGTAAACTGATCTACTGCTGTGACTATTGTGTCTTTGGTTTGATTTTACATTGATGCCTAATGATAATTTTTTTTTACGAATCGAACGTTCGTAGTGGATCACTGGAGAGGGTCTGAGAGAGTGAATTAGGGAGAATAAATTTGTCAATTAAATGAAGTAAAATTCTCGAATGGAATGAAATTGTGAAATAGAAAAGAAAAAAAATTGTATTTAGTGTGTAAACTAGTATTGATTGTAAAAGAAATCTATAGGAATAAAAAAATTTGTTTGTTATGTTTTGTAAATATATATATTGTATATATGTCTGACCATTAATTGATTGGTATGCTGTGTAGTAACCCAATGTATTTGGGTAGCATGGCTAAAAAAAGTATTTCTCTTTCCTTTTTTGGTCAAGTTGATTTTCAATGACTTATAGTTCGAGAATTATTGACAAAAAGGATGTTAGAAGTGAAAAATCATAAAGATTTCTTAACTTTTCTGTTGTCTGGTTTCTAGATTTCAAATTTAGATTTATTTTACATTGTCAATAAAAGAACAAATGGTTTTATTAGATAAAACCAAATGGTTTGCTTCTGCAATATATCTGATTTTATGTAACATTAGTGCATTTCTTTTCAATTGATAATTAAAACTATAAAAAATGCGTGACAGACAGAATAGTTTCGTTATTAATAGATTAAATTTTTTAAAATATCAAACATAAACGAGCGTATTGTTTACTCTTTACGACCATTACTTTACAAGATACAGCCCTTCAAAAATTGGCCGTTTTATATAAAAGTTAAAAATGATTATAGTCTAAATTTAAATAAAATTTATTAATTTAAGACGAATTAAAAGTAAATGCAATTAGCTTTTAAAACACACAAGAAAATTTTTAGACTGAATTATTTGGCTATTCTGGATCTAGCCGAGTTTGAAAATAAATACTTGAGGTGCAAGTTTTGTTTGTTAAGATAAAGAATTTATAACTCACTGTTTTTCATATTTTTTTTAATGAAAGAGCTTATGGTATTGAAAAAAAACTGAGCTACTTATTTGTTTTGTACCATACAAAGGTCCATAGTAAGGAGCTATTAAGATTAAGAGAATTAAGGTCACCATATTTAATTCAAATAATTTTAAAACCACTGTGTTATTAAATTAAACCATTATTCAATATTATACAGTATTAATAAAAAATATTTTACTCTACGTTATGTTGCCTTTTTAAATACTAATTTATATTATATAATTTAAAGTTAAAACAGAAGAGACGCGTTTTTTAAATCATTGTATAATTTTATTTCAAAATAAAATATGTAATTACTAATTATGTAATTATGTAATGCCACTAATTACAGTATTATATTGCTATAAAAGAATCTAGCTATACAGAAATAAAATATAAATCTTTTAAATAAAAAACAACTTGAAAATCAGTTTTAATTTTTATTTTTTACCCTTTTATAAATTGATGATTGAACTACTTCAAAAATCTTTAAACTGACGAGGTAACACATCATTAAACTTGTAAAACATCGACTTACTGGTGAATGGTTAATAATTGGGATTCCTAATATAACATTTAGCCATGCATCAATTACAGAGAGTGGCAAACTATATCCCAAATTTATATATGCTAGAGCATTATTACTATGAAATGTTTCTGGATGTCGCTAAAGCGTTTGATATGATTTGCTTGAATAAAAAAAAAAGACTGAATTAGTGTCAAAGTTGCCGCCTAGATTTTTAAATGGTATTCATCATGTTTTAAACAAAAGAAATATTAACTACCTTCATTTACCTTTTATTTCATTTATTGGATTATTCCTTAAGATTATGATTAATTAAATGAATTTTTATTTTATTTTATTATTACCTTTTTTGATAATAATAACACAAATAAACCGTTGGTTTATATATTTTCTGTATTTGATGTTTCAGAGTTCCGTTTATACTTAAAATATGTAAATATGTTTACTAGCAGAAATTTTGCCTTTTCATTTATTATTTTTAGTTTAATTGTATTTAATTTCTTTTTATTTATTATCTGAAGTTAGTCACCTTAGAGGGTGAGGGGGGAAGTAACTTTGCAGAGGTGAATATGTTACTATTTATTTATTTATTTTTTGCTTTATTAGAACTATAACTATACACCCTTCAGAAGTAAGCGAATGAAATTCGGACATGATTATATTTCACTTTTGAGGAATTGACGTATAATTTAGTGTCGAGGAACTGTTGGCCAGGGAAGAGTTGCTATTGGAAGCCACCGGAGCAGACTGTATTACAATCAGGTTGGGATTTGAATTCGTATGCTTCAATAATATCCAAATCTGAGCTCCACCTAGTCAGCCATCTCGAGCTCAAAGTGTTCTTTCTCTGGTGGAAGGCAAAAATAACACTAAATTTCTCCTCAATTTTTTTTTGTTTAATGGATTATTTTGTCCAAATTAAAGGGTAGTAATTATTTTCAGTTTGAATTATTATTGTTATTATTGTAAAGAACATTTATTTTGTATTAGCTTCCGACCCTGAAAGGAATTTTTTCAAATTTTGGTAGGTCATGAAATTGGTTTTTCTTACTGGGCTCTAGCTGCATTGGTGAGAAGCCTGCTGCATAATGCAGATCATACTACCCCTGAATAATACTCAAAGGCTCATTACTGGGTAGTATTGATTCAATTCTTTACATTTACTTTATTAGGCTAAATGAAGGTGAAATATTCGTTTTGTTTTCGCTGATTTTTCTCTTTTAAATTAAAAGAATAAGATAGAGAAAGAACATATCTTTTTACTCATTAGAAGGCAATCAGAGCAACATTGGAAAAGTAGTTAACGGTGTGAACCTGCCAGTTTTTTTGCTTTAGTATGAGGAGAAGTTTCCAGTTGGTAGGGCTATCTGATGAAACATTTCCTTTACTTTTGATAGAAAAGTGCGTTGAGACTTTTGTCTTTCGTTTGTTTTACGATAAGCCAATCAGTGATCCTCTCGTTACATAACCTTTTCATATAGATAAAGAGTAAATTTGTCTCCCCTATCCTGTAGTGGCTCAAGACCTGCTTGGAACTCCCAAGCTGTGATGTGAGTCCATTTTACTCCGTCAGTGATCATCCGTAAAGCTTGATTTTGAACTTTGACTAATTTTCCTGACGCTACTTTGGAGGAGGTTATTAAAAGATTAGCTCCATACTCAAGATTAGATACTAAGGATGATTTGTAGCCTGTACTAAGTACGTCTTGGGACGCTCTCCATTAAGTACCTGTTAGCTTTTTCAACAGATCCAATTTTGACTGCAGTTTTCGAGTTGTGTTTTGGATTATTATGAGAAAGCAATTGTTAAAACAAACCAGATGAAATATGTGTTAAAATTTATTATTTTTATAAAAATAAAATTAGGAATTTTTGAACAGATAGTTCTTAAATTGATAATGCGCTGCTTGTACTTTGCTGTTGCTTCACAATAATGTCATGGTACATTACTTCGCCATTTTACAAACTCAAGAGTACAAGAAAACAAAGTGTTGACAGGAATAATTAAATTGGCAGATATATTAGTGAGATATATTATTTATGTTTTTGAGGGGACAGTGAAGTTTTTTAGTAGCTTGATTGTTATCATACGCCCGATAATTGTTTTGCGCTGATAATTTTATCTTTTGTTTTAATATTGTTACATAGAACCTTGCTGAGTTTATATTCGACCCACTTAGGCACAATAGCCTCGACACTATCAATAAAGACAGACCCGTATAAACAGCGGCTGCTGCTGCTGACAGTGACTATTAGATATGGAGCCCCAACTGCTCCCGATCCATCCTCACTACCTGCCCAGAGAACTGCACTAATATAGCGTCATTTTTTGCCCGCTCCCTCTCTGACTGTGGGGTACTTTGTCTGATATATTGGGCCATCCATCACCTACTTCTAGCCTTTAAGTTCATGATGCTAATAGATTTAGGTG